>NC_091784.1:36069953-36372984 GCF_029378745.1 Bos indicus | reverse complement strand
TTCCCAGGCAGGAATACTGGAGTGGATTGCCATTTCCTGCTCTGTGGGATCTTCCCAATCCAGGGATTGAACCCCCGTCTCTTGTGTCTCCTGCATTGGCAGGCGAAGTCTTTACTGCTGTGCCACTTGGGAACCCCGTACATGTATTCTCTATCAGATTCTTTTCCCTTAGAAGTTATTACAAAATACTGAGTGTAGTTCCTTGTGCTATACAGTAGCTCCTTGGTTATCTGTTTTATTTGTAGTAGTGTGTATCTGTTAATCCTAAACTCCTAATTTATCCCTCCATCCCCTTTGTGTGTGTGTATGTGTGTGTTAGTTGCTTTGTTGTGTCCAGCTCTTTGTGACCCCAGGGACTGTAGCCCACCAGGCTCCTCTGTCCATGGGGTTCTCCAGGCAAGAATACTGGGGTGGGTTGCCAGATCCTTCTCCAGGGGATCTTCCCGACCCAGGGATCGAACCTGGGTCTCCTGCATTTCAGGCAGATTCTTTACCGTCTGAGCCAACCATAAATTTAGTTGCTATGTGTGTGGGTCTGTTTCTGTTTTATAAATAAGTTCGTTTTTTTTTTAGATTCCACATAAACGCGATATTATATGATATTTGTGTTTCTGTATCTGGCTGGGCTGGGTGGTCTCTGCAGGAGTGAGGTCTGCGATGGGCGGAGGGGGGCCCTCACACTGTCCTGATGCTGCCCTTGTGTTAGTTACAGGACTCTGATCAGACCCACATACAGAGTGTCCTACCGAACGGTGACGGCGCTGGAATGGAGGTGCTGCCCTGGCTTTACTGGGAGCAACTGTGATGAGGGTGAGTCTCGGGGGAAAATTTGGGTTTGGAGAAAATAAAATCGATAAAAACTCTGGGATGCCAGAAGACTTTGACTACATGGACTAAAATGATCGATGTTGATGAAGGAGCTATGTGCTTGTGAATATGTAAATTTTTATATTATCCAGCTAAATGTACTGAATTGTCATTTACCTGTAACTGGGTTTATCATTGTATTAATTTTTAAATAAGGGGGTCGGGGGATGGCTGCTGGACAGGCCAGTCCTCAGAGTCTCTGGACGCTCCTCTCCCGCCTGCCCTCCTTCTGGGAGGAGTTCCTCTCTTTTTCACATTCTTTCTTTCTCCCAAGCATCTCCGAACTAAACGCTCAGGACCAGCCAGCTGGGGTGAGCCTGACACCCTGCCTGGGGGGCACCGAGGTGGGGTCCATGTGTGCACTGCTCGGGCCAGGCCTGGAGGAGAATCGTAAGCCCCGGCCTGGGGAGGAAATTCAACGCACAGCCTATTTCTTCTGCTCTGGCTCCGACTCACGCAGGAGCTGGGGCAGGCAGAGCTGGGTATGTGGGCTCGGAGTAGATGCAGATGAGGACCTGTGAGCCTTGAAGCCACACCTGTTGTAGAATAAGGCAGATGGGCCTGGTAGGTGGAAGGAACAGGAGGGCCTCACCCCACTGGCCCCTCCGCCCAGCTGGTGCTCAGAGAGAGGGAGAGGCCCAGGGCCAGATGTCCCTTCTGAGCCCTGGGCCCTGGGCTCAGTCTGACTCTGGAGCCCGAAGGGGCCAGATAGCAGCACTTAGGCGGGAATCAGAGCGGGTGACAGAGCCCACTGCTACCCCGCTCACGTCCAGCGAAGGTGAGTCCAGCCTGATGAACAGATTTGCAGCTCACCCGGTTCTCCAGAAGAGCTGGGCCATCCCCCGGCTCAGGAGTCAGTTTTGTATTTGGAAACAGCAGCTGTCCTCAACCTTGACTTTCTGACAACACGTTCCTCTCTCGTCTTTTTTTTTATTCCCTGACTTACTGATTTTAGTTATGTGTGTATGCACAGTCCCTCCAGTCATGTCTGACTCTTTGTGACCCCATGGACTGTAGCCCGCCAGGCTTCTCTGTCCCTGGCTATTCTCCAGGCAAGAATACTGAAGTGGATGGCCATGCCCTCCTCCAGGGGATCTTCCTGACCCAGGGACTGAACCCCAGTCTCTTGCATCTCTTGCACTGTAGGTGGATTCTTTACCCACTGAGCCTCCGGAAAGCCTGATTTTAGTTACATGTATGTTAAAATACTATTTGTTGTTGTTTCGTCGCCAAGTCGTGTCCGACTTTTTGCGACCCCATGGACTGTAGCTTGCCAAGTTCCTCTGTCTCTTGCACTGGCAAGTGGGTTCTTTACCACCAAGCCACCTGGGAAGCCCAAGTTAGATCCTACAGAACAATAAAACAAAACCTTTGAGGTTGTCCTCTCTACCGAGAAATCATTTACATCTCTGCAGTTTTGTACAAGTTAACATCCAACTTCACAGAACCTGAGCTGTAACCTGAGATGAATGGCAAGGAAACAAGGTGACCTTCTCCCAGGATGACCCGTGCCCTGAAGTGGGCTCCGTGACATTGAAAGGTTGGGTCATCACCTTTTGGGCCCATGCACATGTTTTGGGTAATTCTTGCAGACTGCACGGACGAAGCACGGCATTTGGCAAGCAGCATCAGGCCAGGGGTGTTTGGGGGTCAAGCTCTATTCTCAGGGAGGTTCTGCCCACCAGGACAGCAGTAGATTCAAGCAGGGCTGGGGGCCCACCCTTCCTGGGAGAGGAGACGGGGTGACTCTGACCTGGTCAAGTGCCCCCAGAGCCACCTGCCCTTGAGAGTATGTGGAACCTCCCCTCCAGAAGAAAGGTCGTCCCTGGTCAACCGCACTGATGTGGGTTATCAGCGCACTCACCAGAAACGTCTGGGCATCCTGAGCTAATTAGTGAGAGGTGTCAGCACATCGAAAGACACTCTCAGCCTCAGAGCCTCTGCCAGCCCTCCCCTCTGGAAGGATCTTCCAGACTTGCCCGCCTCGATGAGGACGTGTGTGCGTCTTAGGGCTTGGGATGAGGTTTGCCTCTTTCAGGGAGCCTTGGGGTTGAGTGGTCCCTATCCAGCTGTGAGCATGAGGGTCCTGTGAATCCTATGGGTTTGAGGGATTCCTGGGATCAGGAGGCCCTCGGCTGAGGTTGGGACTGGCTTCTGGAAGCCCTGGTAACGACTTTACATTCCCAAGGACGAACCCATCAGAAGGCGAAGTCAGAGCGGTGTCTGTGACTTCAGACACATTCCTGAGATGGTTGTGGAGGGGCCTGGACTGTGAACTCCCACTCGGTTCCCAGGCCGACCTCTCTGGAAAGCCCGCAGGTCAGAGGTGCCCTCCTCCGTGGTTTCGCTTTGCCTCAGATGAGATTCCCCAGGAGAAGTGCCTTTTTTTTCTGATGTGTCTGGCCTTCCTTCCAAGTTGTCGGGTCTCTGGTTTTACGACTTGGGCTGGGATTGCCTGGGGTAGGTGGCTCCCGCCTCCCAGATAGCCTGTCTCTGGACCTGTTTCCCTCTGCTAGGTCTCCCCTTCTATTTCCTCCCTGGATGCCCCAGGAGTGCTGGCCCGAGGCTTGGGAATGCTCTCCTTCATAGACGGGGCTCCTGCATTGCAGGCGGATTCTTTACCGACTGAACCACCAGGGAAGCCTCATGTCTATATGCCGTTGATCCTAATTATTTTTAAAAATATCTTTTTATTTAATTATTTGCCTGTGCCGGGTCTTAGTTTCAGCATGCGGGATCTTTAGTTGGAGCATGCAAACTCTCACTTGTGGCGTGTGGGATCTAGTTCCCTTACCAAGAATTGAACCTGGGCCCCCTTCTTTGGGAGCATGGAGCCTTAGCCACCCGGACCACCAGAGAAGTCCCCCATCCTAATTATTTGAGGATTCTGCATTTGTTAATTGTACTAAAATTTATTTGTAACCCAAATTAATACCTGAAGCATTTTTGTGGCCATTCAAGAACTGTGTGCAGAGTGATAAAAAATTAGAGTCACCTCGCGTGTGTTCCCGTGTTAGGAGGTTGAACCGGATGGCTCCCTGCTTCTTTTTTTTTGGCTCCCTGCTTCTTGGTTTCAGTTCTCATGCAAACAAGCGTCCTTTTCACAGTCTGTTCAGTGCCATGTTTTTTGCATTTTTGTGCCTTTCTTTTTTTGGCAGGGGGGAGTGATATCCTTGTCTAAAATATCCCCAAGCATAGCGCCGGCCAATGTTCTTAATGCAAAAAGACTCGGATGTGACTTCCTGAGAAAATAACATGTGTTAAGTAAGCTTTGCTTGGCATGAGTTATAGTGCTGCTATTGGCTGTGGGTTAAATGTTAATGAATCTACAATGTATATTCAATAAGATGTCTTTAGATGGAAGCCCACATAAAACAAGGTTATGTATTGATCGTATTGATCAGTTGACGAAAATGCTGTGACCTGATACTCACAGGAATCTAATCCTGTATTTCCCCTACAAGTGTTGGTTCAGTAGTCACTGATTCAGGATTCCCCAGGGACTTGATGAACTGTGGCTACCCTGAATAAGGAGAATTAACTGTAATATCTGCATCTATCTAGAAATATTTTTTTCTTATTGCACAAGCAAGTACATGTTGGGTGTAGAAAAGTGAAAACATCCAGAATTTTACCTCTCAAGGTAACCTCCAGTCTCACTTGAAGAAAACCCCCAGACCCTTTATTTCGTTGGGGAAGGGCTGCATTGGGGCTTTGCTGTGGCACGCAGGCTTTCTCCGCTTGTGGCGTACAGGCTTCTCTTACTGCAGAGCGGGGCTCTCTAGGTGTGGTGTGGGCTTAGTTGCCCAGAGGCTTGTGAGATCATAGTTCCCCGACCAGGGGAACACCCTGGGTCCCACAGCCCCTGCATTGGAAGGTGGATCTCAACCACTGGACCGCCAGGGGAGTTCCACAGACCTTTTTCTATGTCTGTTATGCTCTGCACACTATTCGATAACTTTCTTTTTCACATCGACTGTCGTGAACACCTCTCCTTGTCAATAGACTGCTTTCTCTAGTATCATTTTCAATGGCTGTGGAATTTGGGTACACACTTTATTAACTAACCCTCTACTGCTAAGTCGCTTCAGTCGTGTCTGACTCTGTGTGACCCCATAGACGGCAGCCCACAAGGCTCCCCCATCCCTGGGATTCTCCAGGCAAGAACACTGGAGTGGGTTGCCATTTCCTTCTCCAATGCATGAAAGTAAAAAGTGAAAGTGAAGTCACTCAGTCGTGTCCGACTCTTAGTGACTCCATGGACTATGGCCCACCAGGCCCCTCCGTCCATGGGGTTTTCCAGGCAAGAGTACTGGAGTGGGGTGCCATTGCCTTCTCCGAACCCCCTACCAGAAAATATTTAACTTGTTTCCATTAAAAAACTTTTAATAATCTTGGTGCAAACATCTTTCTTTAACTGACATAAAATTTACATATACCAGCAGACACCCATTTTAAGTCTACAATTTGGTGAATTTTGATACATGCATATATCACCTCACAGAAGATCCCCACCCCTTAACAACCTCTATTCTGATTTCTAACATCATAGATCAGTTTTATCCATGCTTGAACTTCACGTAGAAGGAGTCATACAGTATATACTCTTTCATGCATGCTTTCTTTCACTTAGGATGTTTCTGAGATTTATTCATGTCCTTATATGTGTATCAGTAGTTTCTTTGTTACTGAGGATTGTTCCATTGTATGCATGCGTATGTGCTAAGTCACTTCAGTCATGTCCAGCTCTTTGCGACCCTGTGAACGGTAGCCCATCAGGCTACCTCTGACCATGGGATTCTCCAGGCAAGAATACTGGAGTGGGTTGCCATTCCCTTCTCCAGGGGCTCTTTCTGACCCAGGTATTGAACCCACGTCTCTTATGTCTCCTGCACTGGCAGGCAGATTCTTTACCATTACTGCCAGCTGGGAAGCCCATCCAGTTGTAAAAATAACCAGTTTTATTCACCCATTTTCCTGTGGATAGATGTTTGAGTTGTTTATAGTTTTTGCCTTTATGAAGAAAGCCTCTGTGAACGGTCTTGTTTATATCTTTCTATCAACATGTCTGTTTTTATTTCCCCTGGGTAAATCCCTAGAAGTGGAATTGCTAGGTTGTGATGTATGTTTAATTTTTTAAGAGTCACACTGTTTTCTAAAGTGGTTTTACCACGTTACACTCTTATCAGCAATGTATGTTCTAATCGCTCCACATCCTTGTCAACAGTTGGTGTTGTCAGTGTTTAATTTTAGCCATTGTAGTGGGTATGAAGTGAGGCTTCCCTGGTAGCTCAGCTGGTAAAGAATCCACCTACAATGCAAGAGACCCTGGTTCTATTCCTGGGTTGGGAAGATCCCCTGGAGGAGGGCATGGCAACCGACTCCAGTATTCTTGCCTGGAGAATCCCCATGGACAGAGGAGCCTGGCGGGCTACAGCCCGTGGGTTCACATGGAGTCGGACACGACTGAAGCGACTGAGCAGCAGCAGCAATGGGATGCTTTCTAATTTGCTCTTGCCTGTTGACTTAAGATGTTGAGCATCTTTCTGTATGCCTATCTGAGTGCTTACTAACCATTCTTATATCTTCTTTTGTGTCTGTTCAAGACTTTTGCTCATTTTTGAGTTGTTTAATAATAATAATAAAATCAGCCAAACTGTTTCCAAAGAAGCGTTAACATTTTGTACTCCTACAAGCAAAGTGTGTTCCAGTTGCTCCCCATTCTCACCAATATTTGGTGTGGTTAGTTTTTTTAACTTGAACTGTTCTAGTAAGGATGGAATGATACGTAATTCTAGTTTTCTTCTTTTTAAAGTCTGTTTTGACCACTCTAGTTCTTTTGCATTTCCATAAAAATTTTACACTCCATTTATTAATGTCTACAAAAATGTCTATTGGGTTGAGATTAGGATTGTGATGAATATGCACATTTGGGGAGAATAGATCTCTTAATGGTGAATCTTCTGATTCATGAACATGATATTGCTCTGAATTTATATAAGGCTTTAATTTTTCTCAGCAATATTTTGTAGTTTTCACAGTAGACGGCTTTCTTATCTTTTATTAGTTGTATTTATAAGTATTTCTTTTTTTGGTGCTTCTAAAAAATGGGATTAAAGTTTTCATGTTATAATTATTTTGCTGATAGTATATAGAAATATATTTGATTTTTGATTATTGACTTTGTGTCTGAAACCCATGCTAAATCCATTTTTTAATTCTTATATATTGATTAGCTTATATATTGATTATAGCTTATATATTGATTTGTTTGGATTTTCTACATAAACTATCATGTTTTCTGTGACTAAAAACATTTTTGCTTTTTCTTTTCAAATATTTTGCTTTCAATTTCTTTTTCTTGTCTTATTGGACTGACTAGAATATCTAGTAAAATGTTTAATAGAAATTGTGAGAACAGATATACTTGTTCCTGATCATAGGGGAGAAATTCTCAGTATTTCAAAATTTATTATTAAATATGTTATTAGCAGTAGGTTTTTTGTGTATTGGAGAAGGAAATGGCAACACACTCTAGTACTCTTGCCTGCAGAGTTCCAAGGACGGAGGAGCCTGGAGGGCTATCCATGAGGTCACAAAGAGTTGGATACGACTGAGCGACTAACACTTTCTATGTGTGCTATTTATCAGATGAGGACAGTCACTTCTAAGTTGGTTGAGAGTATTCATCAGGAATAGGAATAGGTGCTAAATCTTATCAAATGCTTTTGCTGCATCTATATTCAGGTAATTCTACTTTTATCCTTTGTTATGTTAATGCAACACATTGATTGATTTGGAATACTAAACCAATCTTTTGTTCCTGGGAGTAGCCTTATTATTACTGGAATGAAGTTCATTTGGATACTTTATTCTTTTTTAATATTTCCATGTTTGATGTCTATCTGTAGTTTTCTTTCCTTCTACTACCTATCAATTTTTAATTATGAGGGTTAAACTGTTCTCATAAAAAGAACTGGGAAATTTTTCCTCCTCTGTTTTCTGAAAACTCTTTTTTTTGGAAGATCGTATTGCTTTTTCCTTAAGTGTTTAATTAAAACTTTGAATTCACAGGGAAACCATCTGGACCTGTAGTTTTATTTGTGGGGAAATTTTTGATAACAAATTCATTCTCTTTCATCTATATAGGGCCACGCATGTTTTCTATTTCTCAATGTTAATAATTATTTGCACATTTTAAATCAACTTTATAGAAGTGTAATTTACATACAACTCATTACATGTATTTAATTTACATACACCAGAAGTATACAGTTCAATAACTTTTGACCCCATGAATGAATAATTTTCTATGTAATTCTCTTTTCTCTGGTATTCCGCCCACCAAATTTGCTTTAGCCTCCCTGTACTCTGCTTTCTCTTTCTTCCATTCAGATTGCTGTTCTGCTTGGTGCCACCACCATGTGCCCCAGTCCAGAGAGTGCTTCCAGGAATCACCTTGTTTCCCTTCTCTCAGGAATCACTGCTCCACATGGTTCAATGTCTGTGACCGTTCATTTCATAAATTTCATCTCATTTTCTAGTTGTTTATGACGGGAGGGCAAGTTCAATATGACTTAGTCTGTCACAACTGGAATCAGAAGTTGCATGTTTTCCTTTATTGGCTTTTTAGTTATACTTCTCTGTATGATATACTAGTACTCCAAAGGGTTACAATCTGTACCCTTAACTTATCATAGCAAACTTAGAGTAAATATGGGACTATTCCATGTAAAATGAAAGAACATTTTAACAGTTCATTTATCTACTCCCTCCATTCTTTGTGCTAATGTTGTCATATGCTTTAAATATGAATGTGTTAGAAATTTTACAATTCAACATTATACTTTTTGCATTAGCAGTCAGATTACTATTTAAGAAGTGAAGAGAAGGAAAAGCAGTCTTCCCTTTATTCTGTAGTTATCATTTCCAATGATCTTTATTTCTTCCGGGAGCTCTGAGCTTTCTTCTAGAATCCTTTTTCCTTAGTGCCAAGAAGTTCTTTCAGCATTTCTTATAGTTCATATCTACGTATAGTGAATTCTCTGAACTCAAAAAGAAATTTTTAGTATCTATTTTGTGTTAATGTTTATCTATCTATCATCTGCTGCTGATGCTGCTAAGTTGCTTCAGTCGTGTCCAACTCTGTGACCCCATAGACGGCAGCCCACCAGGCTCCCCCGTCCCTGGGATTCTCCAGGCAAGAACACTGGAGTGGGTTGCCATTTCCTTCTCCTATCTGTCTATAAATCTGTAGATATTTGTATCTATAGAAACATACATTTGTTGTTTAGTTGCTAAGCCATGTTCGATTCTTTGTGACCCCATCGCCTGTAGCGTGCCAGTTTCCTCTGTCCTCCACTATCTCCCAGAGTTGGCTCAAATTCATGTCCATTGAGTCAATGACTTAACATAAAATTTACCATTTCAGCCATTTTAAAGTATGTGATTCAGTGGTATTAAATATATTCACAGTGTTGTGCAACCATCAGGCTATCTAATTTCAGAATTTTTTATCACCCTAAAGGGAAACCCTACACCCATTAAGCAGTCATTCCTCATTCTCTCCTTCCCTTAGTGCTTGGCAACCACGAATCTGCTTTCTGTCTCTACTGATTTACCTATTCTGGATATTTCATATAAATGGAATCATTCAATATGAGGCCTTCGTGTCTGGCTTCTTTTACTTAGCATAATGTTTTGAAGCTTCATCCAAGCTGCGGCATGTATCTGAATAACGAATAATATTCCATTAGATGGACACACTACTTTTGTTTATTCATTCATCAGCTGATGGACAATTTGGGTTGTGTCCACCTTTCAACTATTGTGATTAGTGCTGCTATGCACATTCACGTGCAAGTTTTTGTTTGAACACCTGTTTTCGATTCTTTTTGATGTATACTTAGGACTGGGGTTTCTGAGTCATATGGTAATTTTCTGTTTAACTAGCTGAGGGACTGTAAGACTGTTTTCATAGTGGCTGCACCATTTCACGTTTCCACCTGCAATGTACAAGGGCTGTGGTTTCTCCACATTAGCTACAATACTTCATTTTCCATGAACTTTTTGAATATTTTTATTGAGTTTATAATTGTGGATTGCTTTCTTTTTCTTTCCGTTATTTTGAACAGCTTGGTCATTCTATTGTCTTTCTGCATCCATTATTTCAGGTGAGAAGTCTGCGAGCATCATATCGTTTCCCCACTAAGAATGTTTCCTCGGGTTGTTTTTAAGATTTTTCTTTATCTTTGCCTTTCAGCAGTTTGACTATAATGTTACCAAGTCAGATTTTTAAAATCTTGCTTGGGTTTCTTTGAACGTCTTGGATGTGTGAGTCAGTGTTTTTGACCATATTTGGAAAATCTTGACCATTATTTCTTCAAATGTATTTTTCTGCCTTATTCTCTCCCCTCCTCTTAAGATTCCATTTGCATCCATGTTGGATTGCTTGAAATTGTCGTTGAGGATCTGTGTTTTTTCCCCTCTTTTCTTCAGGTTGGATAATTTCTACTGATCTGTCATCAAGTTCATTGACGCTTATGATTTTACAAGCTTCTGTCAAGCCCTCCGGTGAAATTTTCACCTCAGATATTATGCTTTTCAGTTCTGAAATTTCCATGTGGGTATATATGTGTGGTTTTCTGTTTTGTTTATATTTCCCTGATAAGCTTTCCCCATCTGTCCACTCATTGTGGCCATAATTTATTTTTGTATCCAAAAATGTGTATGTAATAGCTGCTTTTAAGTCCTTGTCTTCTATTTCCAACATCTGGGTCATCATATGGTTTGGCTGTATTGACACTTTTGACTTGGGTAGCATTTACTTCTTTCTCTCTCTCTCTTTCATTCCCCTTCCTTCCTTCCATGTTAATAGCTTTTGCTTGTCTACTGGACCCTTTAAATGATATGCTGCAGAGATTCAGATTTTTTGGGAAAGTGTTGACTTTTGTGTAGCAAACAGTTAAATCACTGTACCTTTGTGAAGGCTTGGTTTTTATACTTTATTGGGGTGGATATGTAAATCTCTTAGACCTGGGATACAGCTTTTTCACCTAAGGCGTAGCCTTTCTGTGGTTTCAAAGGCAAGCTATAATAATAAACACCTAACTAAGGTGTTTATTAAGCCCCCTAATTTGGAGAGGCTCAAGCTGTAGATCATCTTCCTTTTATTAGACAGCAGCTGAAACATCTGCTCAGCTTTTGTAGCTTTCCCACTGTTGTTTTCTGCTAAGCTCATTGGAATCTGCCCTGCACACGCACAGTTCAGGGGTCAGCCGAGGATTTCAGGGTAGTTTGTACACAGAGTTTAAGGCTCTCAGCTCCATGTTTTTCTTCTCTAATTAGATTTCTTTCCCCAGTTTCCAGGTTCTCTGGCAGCCTTAAGACTAAACAACTGCAGTTTTTGATTTGCATTCTGGCCACCCTGCATTGCCTGAACTGGGGTATGCCCTTGAGGGAAGAGCCATGTAATGTGGTTTTCACTCAGTGCTATTCTCTTTTTTTGCACGTTTTGAATTCCCACCAGTTTCTGCTGGCTTTTTGTTATTCTCTAGTGCCTTCAAATAGTTGTTTAAAAATTTTATCTAGAGTTTGTTATTTTTATCTTAAGTGGAATTAGTCTGACACAAGCTACTCCATCCTACTGGCACTCGAACTTGGTGACCATCTTTTTAGTTAGATCTTTTTCCACACCTTTAGTGATTTCCTTAGAATAAATTCCTAAGCAGAATTATTGGGTCAAGGAGCATATACACCACATCAAGGTTTATGAATCATACTGCCAAACAAGTCCCTAGAAAGGTTGCTTATTACAGCATTGTGGACAGGTTGAGAAATTCTGGAGGATAGAGTGTTGTCATGACTAACCTCCCATTGTGGTACCTGACACAGTGCTGGCACTTAGTATCTGTGAAGGCTGTTGACTGACTGTACCTGGAATATGATTGCTGCCAGTGCTGATCAAAGGAGTCGGCTTTAATCCTGGGACAGAGGACCGTTATTTCATCACTAGAGCTACATTTAAGTGTTCCTTCAGCCACCTGCTGCCAATCGATGTCCCTTCAGTGAGTTCAGCTGGCTGGCAGCATAGATGATACCAACACCTTTATCAACGTCGTATAATTACGTCGGTGTTCCTCACGTCTGAAATTTTGTACTTTTAGAAGGTCTTTCAGTCACGTTACTTTATATTTCCACAGTACAGATGCTGCTACAGACTATCTGTGTCCACCTCCCAGATGTATATGTTGAAATCTATTCCTCAAGATATAGGTATATTAGGGGCCTTTGTAAGGTAATTGAGAGAAGCCTGGTGGGCTTCAGACTGTAGGGTTGCAGAGAGTCAGACATCACTGAAGCAACTTAGCATGGGAGGTAATTAGGTCATGAAGGTGGAGCCCTTATAAATGGGATTGTTGTTGGTTGTTGTTGAGTTGCTAAGTCACGCCTGACTCTTTTGCAACTCCACGGACTTTAGCTCACCAGGCTTCTCTGTCCATGGGATTTCCCAAGCAAGAATACTGGAGTGGGTTGCCATTTCCTTTTCCAGGGGATCTTCCTGACCCAGGGATCGAACCCATGTCTCCTGCATTGGCAGGAGGATTCTTTACTGCTGAGCCACCTGGGACGCCCTGTGAATGGGATTAGTGACCTTATAAGAGACTCCAGAGAGCTCCCTCACCCTTTCTGCCATGTGAGGACATGTGAAGAAGACAGATGCCTGTAAACCAGGAACTTGGCCAAGGTCATGAGAAATTGCTGATACAGAGCTGAAACCTGAATCTCTTGCTCCTGATTAAATGCTCCTTACTCTAAATTACCCACGACCTTTAAGGTATTGGGAAATCCCACTCAAAGTTTCCCCAGCACAAAGGACATATCAGCTGCACTCTGACCTGGCTCCTTCATGGAATACCTGCTGTGGTCTGGTCCCTGGTGTCTTAGAAGCGAGATCTCATGTTGCTTTGGTGTCATGGAGGAGCTTTGCACAAACTCATCAGGAGATGATAAGTTTCATGCAACCAGGGGATACTTCCTGTGTGTTGTGTGTGTGTATGTGTGTGCACTGGAGTCCTGGCCAGGACAGGAAATGAATCCTCTGGGCCTCCATATGGGCAAGGGCAGGCCTGGGGCGAGGTAGCTCAGCTAGTGCATCCAAGCACTGAACTGACTGATTTGAGTCCAAGACGACGCTGACATTTCACCCCTGGCTAGAGCTCTGTGTATGAGTGTGTTTGTGTTTTAAATAGCTGAATGTTCAAAGCCAGAAGGAGTTCTCCTGGGAGGAGGCTGTAGCCTCCTGGCTAATCTGCAGAGCTCAGCATTTTAAGGAAATGATTCTTAGTGAAACTGATGGTGTTTCTGAGACTTGCTACCACAGCTGCCATTAAAGGGAGGGGGACAAGCCAGTAGAACCATATATTCAAATTAGCCTGGGGATTCTAGATACTGTGCAAGATGCTTGGGTCACATTGATGAAAAGGAGACCTCAGGAGCTCCTAAATAGAAGGGGCAGGAGTGTGTTGGAGGGTTCTGGGGATAGAGGTGTGAGCAGATAATCATAATACTGCCAAGTAAAGGGCTTTGCTAAAGGCATGTTAGGAACTTCCCTGGTGGTTCAGTGGTAAAGAATCCATCTGCCAATGTAGGAGACGCTGGTTCGATCCCTGGGTTGGGAAGATCCCCTGGAGGAGGAAAGGACAACCCACTCCAGTATTCTTGCCTGGGAAATCCCATGGACAAAGGAGCCTGGTGGACTGCAGTCCATGGGGTCACAAAAGAGTGGGACACGACTAAAGAACAAGTTAGGCAAGTTAGAGGTGCTATATGACCCGTAGAGGGTAGAGATTGGGAAGAGGGTCTTCCTCCAGCTCATGACCTCGCCCTCCACATCCAGCTCAGCTCACTTTCTCAGATCTGCACTCCCCTGAGCATCCTCTCACCCTCATAAGCTCCATCTTTTCACCCACTGATTTCTTCCTATCATCACACAAAGCATCTCTCATCTTTGAGAAAACAGTCTTATTGAATCTGCATCATCCTTTAGCCACTGTCCCATTTTGGGCTTCCTTTCTTGCCCAAGCCTTTTGGGAGAACTACCTTCCCCACCTCAGCTTCCTTGCTTCCAGGGTCTTCTGGCCACTTGCAAGGGAAAGCCTTTGCCCCACTTACCGCTCAGAGGGTCTTTTCACTATCCACTGGCCAAGAACTGGAACCTAGTACATTTCTTGAATGAATGAATGAAAGATTACAAAGGCAGTTTTCACAGGTGTGTGATAAGAGGTTCAGATGATGGATGGCTGATTCTCCCCATTTTAGAGACGAGTAACTGAGACTTAGAGAAATGTTATTGTCTATGTGAGGTCTTGCTGGAGCCCATGGGGGAGCAGGAGACCAAGTGATGGGAAGAATAAAGGGCCATTGCTTTCTGACTAGCTGAGCTGGAGAGAATCGCTTGGGCACTGACCACTCAGCCACTTCTAACACCTGCTTCTTTGCTGGCATCTTTGGTAGACTTCTGACCCTGGCCTGTTGGGGAGAGTGAGCTGAGAATCTGTTCTGTTCAGCATCTGCTCCTGCTCACAGCCTGAACAGACAGCGTGGCCTCACTGATGAGATTCTGGGCCCTTTGATACTCCGTCCCAGCCTGGAGTGGTTCCAGCCGCCGAGATGGGTTTTGTTGTCAGGCGAGCATCTTTCGGCACCTCCTGTCATGCTGTGTGGGGCTGTAAATATCCACAGATGTCACCTGCCTGTTCTTTTTCTGGAAAGAGTTTGCATGGGGGCTGGCCCGGGTCGCAGGCGCAGCGCTCGGCTGCTGGGCTGTCTGCACGTCCAGAGGGCTCCCAGCACTCCCTGTGGCCGCTGCCGCTTCATTCACGGGCATTTCTCAGGGCGTGGCTGGGGCCACCATGGTGCCACGGGAGATGGTTGCTAAGCTGGTTAATTTTCTGAGACTCTCCTGGACAGAATTACATGACCTCTGGAGGAAACCGGATGTTTCCCACTGGCCACGGGGATCCAGGGTCTCTCCAGGGCAGAGGCTCCAGGTGCTCTCCTGTCACTCCCTCTGATGTGCTGAACATGAGGAGGGAGATGGGGGCCTCTGCTGAGATCTAGGAAAGGCTGGTAGAGTCCAGGACAGTCAGGCTCTGTCTCTCTGTAGTTAGTCACCTCCTCAAGAGGTGAGTATCGGCCAGCCCAGAGACCAGGGGCTGGACCGCATGTGCCTGGAATGGCATGAACATGCTGCGGTGAGATGTCAGGGTAGAGGGGGCTGTGCATGCGCGAGGAGGAGGGGCCGAGCAAAGGACAGCAGATGTGCGTTCCACCAGCCGAGAGCAGCCTTTGGCGGGGGATGGGGGGAGGACCGGGGCCCTCAATTAGTGTCTGAGGCTCCAGGGAGAACATGTTCATCCCCTAAGCGACCTGCAAGATGCCAGTGGGCTTCTCTCCAGAGCACTCAGGAAAGGAGTGGAAGGGCTGTCTAGCACACGGCCTGCGTGTTGGTGGGGAGATGTCAGCAATGGGGGTGGGTGCTGATGTTAGAAGAGGAGAAAGTATAAAGACAGGAGGAGTCTTGTGAATTTAGCAGATCCGGGAGCTGGTCTTCCTCTTCCTCCTGCTTCGTGTTGGGATCCTCTCTGGAGCCAAGTTCACACGCCAGGGCTCAAGGTCACATACTTTGGCTTTGGGTGGCTGGGGGCGGCTCTGGTGCACTGGAGAAGAGTGGGGTGAGTCGTCAGCCTGCTGCAGGGAAGCATTTCCAGAACCTTCCAGCTGGGGCCAGGGTCCCAGGGACTGAGCACATCACACCCACGCTGTGGCCGGGAGAGGGGAAGGGGGCCTTGGCCAATGTCATCAACTGTAAACTCATCCACATGATACTGTCTCAGACTGGGTGGAGCCAGTGGCTGGCAGAGGCGACTGGTCTACCCCAGTCCCACCCACAGGTGGGACTGTGCAGTTGACTGGGACGTCCCTGCACTTGGCAGAAGCCTTGGCCTGTCATGGTGGGTGGTGCTGGATGGGCCCCATTCAGGGAGCCCTTTCAACTCAACAGCCTCATCTTCTAGATACTTCTGCTTCTCTTCCTGGAACCTCCAGGACTGCAGTGTCATCAACAGCTCCTCATGTTCTCATCGGGGGCCTCTGTGTCTTGACCCCAGGTGACAAACGGGGAGGGTTGGGGGAGGTCTGGACCCATCACGACAGTCCTAGAACCAGGATGTACTGAGGACTGGAGAACACAGGCGTCCGCTGGGTGAGACCCAGGGATTGAACCTGGTCTTCTGCATTGAAGGCAGATTCTTTGCCATCTGAACCTCCAGGGGAGCCCCTCTTCTTGTAAAGGCACTCACTAATCCCATCATGGGGCCCACCCCCAAAATTTGCTTGGTGACGTATCTATCCATTCCTCTATCCCTCTCTCCATCTTACTTTTTGGTACCTGGGTCCTCATGTCCTGGGTGGATGGGCTCAGAGAGGCAGCTTCCTCTTCTTTTAAAATATTTATTTATTTATTTGGCTGCACCGGGGCTTAGTTGCTGCGTGCAGGATCTTTACTTTTGGCATGTAAGCTCTTAGTTGTGGCACATGGAGTTTTAGTTGCGGCATGTGAAATCTGGTTCCTTGACCAGGTATCAAACCGGGACCCCCTGCGTTGGGGATGCAGAGTCTTACCACTGACCACCAGGGAAGTCCCGAGAGGCAGCTTCTTTAATATCTCATCTGCATCTCACCCCAGGCTTCCCAGGTGGCACAGTGATAAAAAACCTGCCTGCCAATGCAGGAGATGCAAGAGACTCAGGTTTGATTCCCTGGATCAGGAAGATACCCTGGAGCAGGGATTTGCAACCCACTCCAGTATTCATGCCTGGAGAATCCCATGGACAGAGAAACCAGCTGGGCTGCAGTCCGTGAGATCGCAAAGAGTCCAGCACAACTGAGCACACACACACACAAACATACTGCGTCTCATCCCGGGCCTGTGTCTGTGAGTGAGCCCTGCTGTGTATTTTTAGTTTCCCGTTATACAGTATCTCTGCCTCTCTCTTGCTGAGCAGACTCGGTTTCCCGAATCCTCCTCCAGATCAGACAGGCCACCCTGGCCGCCATCCTCGCTGCCCTGCCTGGTTCTCCTGTCCCTGGGGATGGTGGTGGGTGAACTATGCTAGAATCAGTGGGTGGGGCTTCCATCTGATTTGCTTTATGGGCTCCATTTAAATATTTTTCTTCCAGTGCCACGTGACCAACAAAGGCCAGCTTGGGGTCCACTGGGAGCTCAGGAAGGTTCTCTCTGAATCATTTGAACAGAGTTAGCTCCTGGGCTTGGGCTGGGGACGGGAGGGGAGAGCCCCAGCCCACACAGATATGAGGAAGTGCCTTGCAGTGATAAAAGCATCGGGGCCCTTCCCATGTAACCGGAAACCCATGGGCAGAGTGTGGTCTTGTTACAACAGGACAAGCAGAGCGGAGAACAATGTCTCACCTCCCCAAGGGCCCACCCATGATCCCCTGGAGCGTGGGGTGAGCCAAGCCAGCTGGCTGATGGCAAGGGTACCCTGGGCAGCGTGGGACGATGGCTTTCCACCCATGCCGGAGGAAAGGAAGGGTTGGTCACACACACCCTGTTTCCTGTGGTCCTGCTTTGCCCCAGGTGGCCATTTCCCAGTTAGAACTCCCGGACGAGGGTCTGGGCTTGGTGCCCAGCACCACGAAACAATCTGTCTATCCCTGTAGAAGGATTCCGTATCTCTTATTCTCCTGTACAGTGGAGATACCACAGACGTCAACCCAGGCCGGGAGCTGAAATGCTGTCTCCACACCCTCGCTCTGTAGGCAAGTCACTTCCTATCTCTGAACCTCAGTTTCCTCATCTGTAAAGTGGGCTCAATAACACTTGTCGTACAGACTTATTAATTCTATTGCACATCAAATGAGATGAATTAAAAAGTACCTGATGGGCACAAGCAGCCCTTAATAAGTGGCTCTTGTTACTATTATTGTTCTCTCAACTTGCCCAGTGTTGGGTACAATGTCAAGTGCTAGGTATCAGAAATGTACATCGACTGATCATGGTGTCTTTTCCTTCTGCACATGGGTGCTTGGGGCTGAAATGGACCTGAAAAATCTCTATTAGGGCCTTATGTGTGCGTGCATATGTGTGTGTGTGTGTGTGTGTGTGTGTGTGTGAGAGAGAGAGAGAGAAAGGTGGGGGGAGGAGTTTGACTTAATCTCTGCTGTTTTTGAATGTGACTGAGGTCTGAACACAACGTGAGATTTAACCCATAGATTCCCAGGCACCAGGGGCCACGGAAATGGGGTTCACTCAACTGCCAGAGATGCTGAGCAGCCTCGAGAGGGAGAGGCCATCAGGGTCCTTAGTCCTCCTGCGTCAACTGCCACGTGTGATCTCACCCGCCGAGGTGCTGTTCTCCTTGAGGGAGAGGAGGTCTGCAGCCAGGGGCTGGGCTCCAACCAGATTCCGCTTCAAGGCAGCTGATCAGCACCAAGGATGCTAGGAATGGAAGCTGGGAGGTGGCAGGTGGTGTGGACAGAGCTGAGAGCGTGAGGCCAGAAGCCGAGACTGTTCCTGGGTATGTGACCTTCGTTAAGGCCCCTCAGTTTCTCCTCTGGAAATGGGGTTGTTCTGCTGGCGAGGGGTGAGCCTTTGAGGTCTGCGAGCCTGTGGTTCTGGGCTCTCCTCTGCAGAAGCAAGGCTGTTGTAACAACGAGGCTGAGCTCTGGTTATTGTAAACTTCCCGCAGAATGAGGCATACCTTACCATGATGTCATGTCTAGACACCCAGGTCAGGTATAAATTATGGAGACAAAGTAGCATGTTCAGTGGTTAGACTGTAAAACTTTAATGAGAGATTTCTGTGACTCCAACATGTGCTGGGGAAGACTGCTTTCGGAGGAGAAGGAGGAGAGGCCATTTCTTCCTTTTTCACTTCCTTTCCGGCATCTGTGCTTGGGGCAAGGCCCTCAGGACTCATGGAGACGCTGGTCCCAGGTGGCGGCTTCCTCCAGCGCAGAAAGTGACCAGTGCTGGTTTCCGGAGACCTGGTAGCTAGAACGCTGCCCTGCTGAGCTGAGTGGACCTGGGGCAAATCTCAACCTCACCGGGCCTCAGTTTCCTTATCTGTAAAATGGGGGTGGAAGAGAGAGAGAGAACATTCCAGCACAAACATTTCCATCTCCTGATCCTTAAGGACCTGGCAGAGCAAAGCAGTAGACACGCCTGTCGAGCAGAAGGAATGCCTTTTTGCATTTTAAGACCTACCTCCTGTGGCTTTGGTGATGAGAAATGTGGCAAGGCAAAGGAGCAGCTTCAGAGGCTGTGAAGTGCCGTGCTGTCGAGAGGGGGCCTGGCCTGGAGATCCTGGGGTCTCCTCTGAAAAGGGCTGAAAGTTAAGCCAGTAGCAATTGAAGGGAAGGGGAGAACAGAGGGTGAGGTGGTTGGATGGCATCACTGACTCAATGGACATGAGTTTGAGGGAATTGGTGATGGACAGGGAGGCCTGGCGTGCTGCAGTCCATGGGAGTGGCAAAGAGTCAGACACGACTGAGCGACTGAACAACAACAAACTGAGGGGATGTCTCTGTGGAAAAGATGGACACCGTTGTGCTTCTGTCTTTTTCTTTCTGACACCAAATACATTGTTCCAACACCAATTCTCCAATTCCCTGACTGCGACTGGGGGTTCGACACTCCAATTCCTGTTCCTGTCGGAGTTAGCGGACACCCTACACGTGAAGGGCTCAGTCCCACAAGGCTGCTGCCCACTTCAGGTGCCAGCTGCACTGAGGCCCCTAGGCTGCATGGCCTTCTCTGCCACCCTGCTGACTACAAATCTGTGGGTTCCCATGATACCCCCTCAAGTGTGATAATTCACTAGAGTGACTCACAGAACTCAGGAAAGCACTGTACTTACCATTACAGTTTTATCATAAAGGACACAACTCAGGAACAGCCAAATGGAACAGCCGCAGGTTGAGGGTGGGGAGGGTGCTGAGCTTCCGCACCCTCTGGGGTGCACTGCCCTCCCAGCACCTCTATGTGTTCACCCACCCAGCTCTCTAAACCCCATCCTCTGGGATCTTTATGGAAATTTGATGACATAGACACAGCTGATTTAATCATGGCCACTGGTGACTGAAGTCAGTCTCTAGCCCCTCTCTCCTCCCCAGAGGTCTGGGCTGGGGCTGAACGTTCCAATCTCCTAATCAAATATTGGTTCCTTTGGCCACCAGCGCCCAACCTAAAGCCCTCTAGGAGTCACCTGATTAGCATGAACTCAGGTGTGCTTGAAAGGGGCTCTTATGAATAATAAAAAACAGGCTCCCATCACTCTGGAAATTCCAAAGGTTTTAGGAGCTCGATTCCAGGAACTGGGGATGAAGGTCAAACATAAGCATTTTACAATGCTGCGTCTGTAAGCTGGTGGTGCTGAGTACACTGAGGAAGGCTACCTTGGTCCCTCGACCTGAGGCAGGGAAGGCCCTGGCATCTGGTAATGACATACCACGGCTCCAGTAGCCACGGGGCACAATGCAGGAGCCTGTTTCCAGATGCCCCAGTGTGCATCACGGCAGGAGGGCTCCACTGCAGTCATGCACATGGCAGAGGAATGACCGAGCATTTGAACGGGGCAGTGGGCATTGCAGGATGCTCAGGCCTTTGCCGTGTGGGTGGAGCCATTCGGTTTCGGAAGGCATCCATGTCACAGGGCAGTATCTACCACATGAGCGAAGGATACAAGCTCTGTGATCCCAGGATGTGTGGACCACGGTCATGTTCATCATGTGACAGGAGAATGACCCCCAGGGGATCACGGAGCAGCTGGGATGAGGACAGTCTGTCCTCAGCCAACTGTTTCACCATCTTGTCACATTTATAAAGTGCCCACCTGCTCTGCGGAGCCCATGAACACTGGAGTCTGTGCGCAAACCCTCACTCTTTCCCACTGAAGTGTTGTGGGCAGGAGAGGCCTCCCTGGGACCCTCGGGCTCTGCAGAGGGAGTGCATTTGGCCCTGGGTCCCCTGTTCCCATAAGAACCTCTCACATGTTCTTTAGGGCCAAGCATTACCTGAGCTTCCCCTCAGAGGGGGCTGTATTTCCTGACTTGGGTTGGAATGTTCCAGAACCCGCATGCCTCGCTCTGCTTTGAACAGTTATTTATTGCCTGGGCCTCTCCTTCAGTGCTTCTCTCCCAGGCTTGGGGTTTCCTCCTCCCGCCCCTCCCCGCTCTCTCCCTCCCACCCTTCTTCTCCTCCTCTTCATTGCCTACATGTCCATCTTTCCAACTTTTCTCTGAGCTGCCTGGGGGTTGCATCTTTCTCTGCTGCTTTTTGGTCTGCAAGGATGTCTCCTTAAGGAGAAAAAAATGGGGTTTTACCTACAGTCAAATCTGGCCCCACCGCTTCCTAGCTACGAAATGTTGGACAACCAAATGATTTATTGGAGCCTCACTTTCCCCATCAATGAAATGGGAAAATTGAGGCTTACCCTGCAGGGGTCTTAGGAGGTTCTAGAGGCTCCTGAGAAATGCCCAGCTCCTGGGAGCACCCAGGGAACTGGACCAGGGCCTGGCCCGTGAGAAACACGTGCTGCCTGGCACCTGGCCCTGGGACATGATTTCCTTTTACCTTCCCGGTAACCCCATGGAACAGGCAGGCATCACAGTGCTCCCATTTTACAGATGAGAAAGGTGAGGCTACGTGCTTACGTGGATAGATGAAGACCACGTGGTTAGTAAGTGATTGATCTTGGAGCAAGTCACTTTGCTCCAAGAGCAAATCACAACCAGGTCCTGCCTTTGGACTTACTCCACACTCAATAAGGCATGAATGAATGAATGAATGAGTGATTACATACAGGGTTGCTCCATGGCTGTAGCCAGCTCTGGGATCTCCAAGCTGTGAGGGAGAAGCCCTGGGCAGGGTGAAGAAAAGCAGGTCGCCAGCTGGGTTGGTTTGGCAGAAGGATAGGTCTCCAGAGGCCTCATTCAGAGACCAAGGGCCAGGGTCAAGGTCATAGGGTGGATTCACAGAGCAGAGCTGTTTGCATCTGTGTTGTGTTCATGATGCGTGCGTGTGCCTCGTGAGTGTGGGATGTGTGTGGTGACTACGCATATGGTCCGTGTATGCGTAGCACTGGTGCAAGTGCAGGTGTGTGTGAGGCGCAGGTGTGCTGTCTGTGCGTGGTGGGTGCATGTGATGGATGTGAGCACGTGGGGGATATGTGTGTTGGTGAGTGGACTGTGTGTCTATGTGGTATATGTGTGCTGTGTGTGTAGTGATGTGTGTAACATCTGTGCACATGTGTGTGTTAGTGTGTGAAGTTTGTGTGTGAGTGTGCAGATGTGCTGTGAGTGTGTAATAAACCCTCTGTGATGTTCTCGTGGACTGGTTAGATTCCCTTGAGATCATCTGTCTAATCTTGAACGTGGAGGGTGTACATCTGGCCACCTGCACAGTGGAAGCTGAGACGGGGCGGTGGGGGGAGCGGAGGGATGGGTGGGGCGGGTCCGACCCTTTGAGTGTTAACTTGCACTTAACCCATGAGCTTTCAGTATGGCTCCCTCGCCCTCCTTCACACCTGGTATCGTTCCATCACGAGATCCTTTTTTTTTCTCTCCAGAGAATAAGTCTCCAATTTTCTGCCCGAGGGGATGTGAGTACCTTGAAACTTCTTCCTCCTTATAGACTTCACATCTGTCCTATTCTTAGCACCTCCGTAGAACTTCCCTTTTCTCAGTACCTGACCCACTGCCCTTTGCGGAAGGGAAAGGAGCTTCTCTCAGCCCGTCTCCCTGCTGACTCAGGACGCAACACTCGGGTCAGCAAAGGCAGCTCCCATTTCTGCGTTTGTTTTGCAGTTTTCACATTTCTGCTGCAGTCAGTTTCTTTCCTATTTTCTTCATCCTTGTCAGTTTATATCTTTAAAAAAAACCAAACCCCCAGAATGCTTCCTGTCACTTGGGCGGGGTTTCAGGAGAGTGTTTGTTTGTTTGTTTTTGGCTGCACAAGGTCTTAGCTGTGGCACAGGGCATCTTTTTGTTGAGGCAGGCAAACTCTTAGTTGCAGCGTGTGGGATCTCCTTCCCTGACCAAGGATCAGACCTGGGCCCCTTGCATTGGGAACGTGGAGTCTTAGCCACTAACCATCAGAGAGTGTTGATAAATGTGTACCTTCCATCTCTGCAGAAAACACGTAAGCCAGGGAAAATGGCACGCTGTTCCTTTGTGGAGGCAGGTGAACTTGGCTCAGTAACCCTTAGTACCTCTTACCATCCAAATGGTCAAGTTAAACCCTTAATTTAAAAATTATACATAGTAACGGTTTCAAACTAACTAAATAGTGCATAAAAAGTACCCCATAAGAGACATAGGTACCCACTACAGAGATTTAACAGTGTACCCACTACTGAGATTTCAGCATTATGTCATATCTGCTTCAAAACAATTTTTTTGAACTTTTAAATTTTTTATTTTAAAATAATTCAAAACAGTGTCTTAAAGACATGAAATGTTAACATGTGTGACTAAAGCCAGGTACAGCTGAAGTCCCACCATCCATGCCTTTTCTCTTTTTCCTTCCCAGGCAAAACACTCACCTCAAATTGGTGTGTGCCTTCTGAGGCAAATTTCTGTATTATTATTTTACGTATTTATACTTCCCTCCTGGCTCAGATGGTAAAGAATCTGCCTGCAATGCAGGAGACCCAGGTTTGACCCCTGAGTCAGGAAAATTCCTTGAAGAAGGGAATGGCTACCCACTCCAGTATTCTTGCCTGGAGAATTCCATGGACGGAGGAGCCTGGCAGGCTATGCAGTGCATGGGGCCACAAAGAGTCAGATATGACTAGGTGACTAATACGTAGATATTCTAAAAGTATATATGATTGTGTTTTAAAATTTGAATGCATGATGTTCTGCTGAATGCATGCTTTTACAGTTTGCTTTTTCACTTAAAATATCTGTGAGCTCAGTTTGTAACGATCTTTACTTATTTGGCTGCACTGGGTCTCTGTTGTGGCATGGGAAATCTTTAGTTGCTGCATGCAAGCTCTTAGTTGTGGTATGTGGGATCTAGTTTCCTGACCAGGGACTGAACCCATGCCCCCTGCACTGGGAGCTTGGAGTCTTATCTGCTGGACCACCAGGGAAGTCCCCATGATGACCTTTTAACCTCTAGTTCATTTATTACTTTCTAGGAGTCTCCTGCATGAATGTACTACAGTTTATTATTCTCCCACTGAAAGACATATTGCTTTCACTTCTTCACAAATGCAAATAGGACTACAGAGAACACCCTCAGATCTTTCTGCACACAGGCACGGGCTTGCCCAGACTGAGAATGCTCATCTTTAACTCCTCCGTGTTGGTGCTGGTTTAGTCACTCAGTCGTGTCTGACTCTTGCGGCCCCGTGGACTGTAGCCCACCAGGCTCCTCCGTCCATGGGATTTCCCAGGCAAGAACACTGGGTGGTTTGCCATTTTCCCTCTCCAGTGGATCTTCCTGAGCCAGAGTTTGAACCTGGGTCTCCTGCATTGCAGGCAGATTCTTTACTATCTGAGCCACCAGAGAAGCCCCTCAGTTCAGTTCAGTTCAGTCCAGCTCTTTGAGACCCCATGGACTGCAGCATGCCAGGCTTCCCTGTCCATCACCAACTCCTGGAGCTTGCTCAAACTAGAGCAAGCCCCTAGACGGTGTTGAATTGCTCTCCAGTCCCATTCTTTCCATTCTACTCCATCAGCACTGTATGAAAGTTCCCCATTGCTCTATATTTTTACCAATATTTGGTGTTGCCAAATGTGATTTTTTTTTGTACTCTGGTAGATGAGAAATTGTATATTGGTTTAAAGATCTTCATTCCCCTAGTATATCTTAGTTTCAGCTTCTTTCAGTTTTTGTTTGTCCAAAAATGTTTGTATGTTGTCCCGACTCTTGAATGATAGTTTAGTTGGGTGTAAAATTCTAGGTTGATAATCACATTCCCCCTGCACCTTGGAGATCCTATACCATTATTTTCTGGACTATTGTTGCTGTTGAGAAGTCCACTGAAGACGTCTTTGGAGATAGTTCATCTTTTTGCTTTGGCTGGTTATAAGAGTTTGTCTGCAGATTCACTGTGATTTGTCTAGGTATGGATCAGCTTATTTATCTGTTTGTGACTCCTTGCAATCCTTGAATCCTTGATTATATGAGGATCCATATATTTTTAAATCAGTTCTAGAAAATCTCTCCAGATTTTTCTTCCTTATCATTTTCTCTATGTGTTGCTTCTGGAACTCTTTTTAGAAAGATAGGATCCTCATTCTGTCCTCCATGTCTCTTAACCACTCATTCTTTGTGGGGTTTCACCTTTGCACTTTGGACAAAATTTCCTCAGATACAACTTTTATTAATATTCTCCTCAGCAGTATCCCGGAGAAGGCAATGGCACCCCACTCCAGTACTCTTGCCTGGAGAATCCCGTGGATGGAGGAGCCTGGTGGGCTGCAGCCCCGGGGTCGCTGAGGGTCGGACACGACTGAGCGACTTCACTTTCACTTTTCCCTTTCATGCATTGGAGAAGGAAATGGCAACCCACTCCAGTATTCTTGCCTGGAGAATCCCAGGAACGGGGGAGCCTGGTGGGCTGCCGTCTAGGGGTCGCACAGAGTCGGACACGACTGACTCGACTTAGCAGTAGCAGCAGTATCCAATATGCCTTTTTACCTGTCCATTTCATTTTTATTTTTAATTAGCATATTTTAAAATTTCCATAGGTTGTATTTTGTTCTTTTCCATTTCTATCCAATTTTTAGCATTTTTCTTTTAGCTCTCTTTTATTTTTTTAAATCTTATTTATTTTTAGCTAGGGCACTATGCAGCGTGGGGCATCTTAGTTCCCTGCCCAGGGGTCAGACCCATGCCCCTTGCTTTGGAAGTGCAGAATTTTAACCACTGGACCACCAAGGATGTCCCCACTCTCTAATATTTTAAAACATATATATTTTTTCTTTTTTTACATTAAAAATTTATTTATTTATTTTTTAATATTCTGTATTTATTTTTCAGGTGAAGGATAATTGCTTTACAGAATTTTGTTGTTTTCTGTCAAACTTCAACATGAATCAGCCGTTTCATATTTTCTTTATTATTGGAATTTTATTTTCTCCTGTTGTTGGGATTTAATCTTCCTGGTTGTCTTCTTTGCTCTCTCACTTATGGTCGCTGTTTTCCTTGTTTTTTATGTATCTTTTTTTTTAATAGTGAGCTCTTCTTTGTTACAGCTTTTTTTTTTTTTTGTAAGAATCCCCTGTAGCCTGGATTGTGGAACCATTCTCCCACAGAGTGTTATAAGGCACTCCAGAATATCACTAGTTAGGAATAGATTTTTATGTTAATTTCTTGGTTTGTGGATTTCAGGTAAATTGTTCTGGGTTTATAATATCAGTTCAAACCCCAGATCCACACAAGGCACAGGCTTGAGATTTAGCTGCATCGGGAGAGATTTTCTGTTTAAATCTAGGGAAAAGAGAGAAGCTTCATTATTCCCTCCCTGTGCTGACTGATAGATAGTCTTCTAGAAAACCTTTCATGGGGCGTGCTGCCCTTTCCCCTTTCATGGACACTCAAAGCAGAATGGCGTGTAAACATCACAGTGAAGCAGCCAATGTTACCATAGTGATAACCCCCTCCCTCATTCCCCAAGTCCAGTTAGAGCATCTGCTCATATAATATCTACTCTATTTTCAGTTTCCTCTTTATTCTTGTAAATACTTCCTTTCTTTCTTCGGAACTCAGCTATGCATTTAAAATAATTTTCATTGTATTTTATCCAGCATTTCTTCTTTAATCTAGTATTTCTAAGTGTTTATAGAAAGTTTTTCTGATTTTCTTACATACCATCTATTAGGACCTGAAATCTATTCTTAATTTCCTTTTGTCTCAATTTCTCCACTTCAGTTCAGTTCAGTCGCTCAGTCGTGTCCGACTCTTTGCGACCCCATGAATTGCAGCACGCCAGGCCTCCCCGTCCATCACCAACTCCCAGAGTTCACTCAGACTCACGTCCATCGAGTCAGTGATGCCATCCAACCATCTCATCCTCTGTCGTCCCCTTCTCCTCCTGCCTCAAATCCCTCCCAGCATCAGAGTCTTTTCCAATGAGTCAACTATTCGCATGAGATGGCCAAAGTACTGGAGTTTCAGCTTTAGCATCATTCCTTCCAAAGAAATCCCAGGGCTGATCTCCTTCAGAATGGACTGGTTGGATCTCCTTGCAGTCCAAGGGACTCTCAAGAGTCTTCTCCAACACCACAGTTCAAAAGCATCAATTCTTTGGCGCTCAGCTCTCTTCACAGTCCAACTCTCACATCCATACATGACCACAGGAAAAACCATAGCCTTGACTAGCCGGACCTTTGTTGGCAAAGTAATGTCTCTGCTTTTGAATATGCTATCTAGGTTGGTCATAACTTTCCTTCCAAGGAGTAAGCGTCTTTTAATTTCTCCACTTAGAATGTAGGAATAATGTTGCCTTCTACAAAGAGTAATCAGAATCAGGTAAGGATTTACATAATTTATCTAGCCATAGAGTAAGTGCTCAATAAATGCTAGCAGTAATTATTACTGTTACATTGATACCATATGTGTTTTTTCTTTTTCTTTTTGATATTTGTGGGTAGCCTAGTTGGAGGTCTTTGAAAATAAAATAACTAATTTTCTCCCAGTGCAGATTGTAATCTTTAGTTGTGCTCAATTTATTCTAAGAGGGAATAAATTAAGGAGAAAACAATAAACTAAAAGTTAGTGTTCACATGGTATGCTGGTTGTTTGTTGTTCAGTAGCTAAGTCCTGTCTGACTCTTTGTGACCCTGTGGACTGCAGCACGGCAGGCTTCCCTGTCTTTCACTATCCCCTGGAGCTTGCTCAAACTCATGTTCATCGAGTCAGTGATGCCATCCAACCATCTCATCCTCTGTCATCCCCTTCTCCTCCTGCCTTCAATCTTTCCCAGCATCAGGGTCTTTTCCAGTGAGTCAGCTCTTCCCATCAGGTGGCCAAAGTATTGGAGCTTCAGCTTTAGCATCAGTCCTTCCAATGAATATTCAGGGTTGATTTCCTTTAGGATTGATTGGTTTGATCCCTTTGCTGTCCAAGGGACTCTCAAGGGTCTTCTCCAGCACCACAGTTTGAAAACATCAGTTCTTTGGCACTCAGCCTTCTTTATGGTCCAACTCTCATGTCCTTACATAACTAGGGGAACAATCATAGCTTTGACTATACAGATCTTTGTTTTCAAAGGTATGCTAGTTACAATAATATATATTATTTCATATCATCCATATAATAACCCCATGACATAGGATATTGTGACAGTCAGAATAGACCAGGTTACACTTGGTAAAAAACAGCCCCATGATTTTAGAGGGGAGTTGACCCAACAAAAGTTACTTTCTTGCTCAAGCTGCATGTCTGGTGCAGGGCAGCGGAGGACTCAGCATGTCAGAGCTCCTAAGGGCTCCAGGTTGACAGAAGTTCCACCATCTTGCACCTGCACCCAGTATAAGTGGGGAACTGGAAAGCCATGGACTTTTCACTGCCTCAACCTCTTATAACTTAATGTCCGAAGCTAGTCGTGTGGCCCTGGTCAACTCCAAAGGGTCAAGGAAATGTAGGGATTTGGGGTGATTACATCTGTCTCTGCCTCAGGTGGAAGAGAAAGGTAGGAACTTTCCTCAGACACCTTCTAAGTGTCTGGCACTACTCCAGGAAAGTGTCCTATTTCTTGAAAAAAAGAAAGTGTTGGTTGCTCAGTCATGTCAGACTCTTTGTGCCCCATGGACTGTAGCCCACCAGGCTCCTCTGCCCATAAAATTCTCCAGGCAAGAATACTGGAGTGGATAGCCATTTCCTTCTCTAGGGGATCTTTCCAACCCAGGGATTGAACCAGGGTCTCCTGCATTGCAGGCAGATTCTTTACCATCTGAGTAACTGTGAAGCCTGTTCTACTTTCTCAATTCTCAGCAATGCTTCAAGGTTGCATGTGAAGAAACAGGAGCTGGAGAGATTAAGGAACTCATGTGAGATGCCACTTCTCATCTGGTAGAGCCAAACTTTGGATCCTGCCTTCTGACTCCGTGTTGTCTGTTTCTACCCGGGGAGGAAAAGGGCATGAGACACGCAGAGGGGTGGGAGGCAGCCAGAGGTCAGCTCTGGACACACTGGCCCTGAGAGGTGATGCTGCCTCTGCCAGAGCCCCAACATCAGAGAAGCCTGATCAGCCTTTCAGCTCCCCTGAGAGGGGTACTCTCCTTGGCTTCAAGGGCTAGTCGTGTCATGCCGTACCAGACACGTGTGTAGTTGCAGACACATTCTAAAGTCGGGTGTGAGTGCTCTGTGATAAGTGTGAGTTTGTGTCCTTTGTACCATAGGCTACTGTGCTATCAGAGGACACCCAGACTCCACATACACTCAGGAGCTCATGGACCAGCACAGACATGGTCCTCGTGGTCCCAGCCTCTGTCTCCTGACCTGTTTTTGCATGACCGCTTTGGCCAGGATGCTGGTATCATCATCTGGTTTATCCCAGGATCTAGGACAGGGCCTGACCTTGAAGAGGGCTTGGGAAAGGCTCTTTTGTGGGACAGAACTGACTGTTTTGACACTTGCAAGCAGGCTGTTACAAACCTGTATTGCCTAGGCTGTCAGGGAGTGGGCAGGGGAGGCTAGGGGTGGGTCCACTCCTGGCCGCTGCGTTCGTGTGACTCTGGGATGGCTCCATGCTCTCGCTCAGCCTCTGACTCCCATCCCGGATGGTGGTGTGGGCAGCAAAGACATCCCAGCGGATCTGAGATTCTCTGAGGTTCTGGCATCCGTCCTCACCTTCCAGCATGCCTGAACTTGGGAAAGGTTTGGTCAGGGATCAAACCCCGCAGAGGACCTTAATGAATTCTTGATTCCGAGTCTCCTCCAGAGCCCAAGCCTGCCTGTATCTACCTTACCTCAGTCTTGGGGTTTGCCTTGGGCCTCAGGGTTCACAGACCAGGCTCAGCAGAGACCTTGAGATAGGAGGAGGCTGGGGGCTCTGACCCTGAGCTGGGGGTCCCCCACAGGCGATTCTGCAGGGAAGGGCTGGAGCCAGACCCCCACCCCTCCAGCTGACCGCTGCCTCTGTCCCCAGCAGCTGTGGGGAACAGGACCCCGGCTGCATTTATAGCATTTCTGTCTGCAGAGGCCATACAGTTGTTTTAGATTAGCATACAAATCGACATTAGTGTAGTACATCTGTTGTTAATCCACGTCCCGGTGGAAGGGGGGATGCCAACACGTCGTTTATAAGGCACGTCGATCCCATAATGTCCCTTTTTTTTTCTGCCTTTGTCTTCTATCAGAGTCCATAATGGGTTCCAGGATGTCTTTTATTTTGCTACAGACCACGTTTCCTCCTGCCTAACAGATCAGAATGTAATGGATTCCAGGATGTAATTTATGCTATTTTGGAATCAGACTCCGTACTATTAATTCTAAAGCCTTTGGGCAATCTCCAGGGAGGCCGGAGTTCTCTGTTTGCCCCCGTGGTCATCAGACAGGCACTGGGAACTCAACACAGTCCAGGGGCTGGAGGGGGAGGGAGCCCAGGCCGACAGCTCCCAATTAAGGGAATTCCAGGCAGGCGTGGGAGAGGAGGCCAGAGGGTGCTGGGGGAGACAGACGAAGGGAGCCGAGAGGACACAGGGCTGGGAGGAGGAGGCACAGATGTTCGAAAAACCCAGAGATAAGCAGAATCTCTGTGGGGCCAGTCAGAGACACTGGACCACGATTTTTGAGCCCCTGGGGAAGAGAACTTAGACTCTGGACATTCAGGAGGGATGAAGCCCCAGGGAGGTGTCTCCTGGAGGAGGGCAAGGCCACGTGAGCAGGAACACTGCCCTGGGAGCCACTGGGCCTGGACCCAAGGCTGAGCTTGGTGACCTGAGTCCTCTTGCTCATGGCTGACCCTGGGATGGTGACTGCCCCTCACTGAGCCTGGCATTCTCTGCCCAGCACCATCACTGCAACCCTGCAACCTGCAGAGGTGTTGCAGGCATGTGCAAGCCCTGGACAAGCCTGTGGATCTCGTTCCTGAAGGCAGAGTTTGTCCAGAGCACAGGGCGGCCTGTCCCAGCTCCACCAGGTCCCTTGCCCCCAGGGTGCCTTCTGTGACTCAGAGAAAGAGCGTCTAGGAGCGTGGGTTCTGAGGACTTCTCTCCCTCCAGGCTCTGGGAGTGGAGGAGACACAAAGGTCTCTTTGGTACCCTGTGCCTCAGGGCTACACACAGTCCAAGCTCTCAGCCCAGGGGTACACAGCCCGCCAGATCTCAGGGGCTTTCCCATCCCCAGGGCAGTTGGTACCCGGGAGGCCGAGGAGGAGGCAGCTCTCTGCATCCTGAGCCCTCTCCTCACCAGGCAGCCTGGGCTGTAGTCTGAGTGCCCCAACCCCAAGATGGGCTCCCCAGCCATGCCTGCCCCCTCTGCATGCTGCCAAGCCTGGGGGCTAGAGGTTGACCTGGCGCCTGGGGGTGGGATGGAGGAGTGTCCTCCACATGACCTTCACCTTTTCCCTTCTGAGCAAGCGTTCGGTGCTCTTCCCCACCAACCTGGACACCTTCTTGGGTGCACTTGATAAGAAAAGGAGGGGCTAGGACCAGACGCCCTGCCTGGGGATATGCTTTGAGGGGCTTCAAGGATAGTGGAGTCCGGGGCTCCCCTCCCTCCTCCAGGATGGTCAAGTTCACGTGCAGGCCTGAGGCCTCCAGCCCACACCCTAGCCCTTGGGTTGCCCACCCCCTGTGAGGGACGCCTACCCTCTAAAGCTGGGTATGGAGGGATTCTGGGCAGAAAGGAGCCCCCGGGGCAGGTCAAAGCCCTTTGCAACTCTGGTCTCTGTGGCCACAAAGCGAACCCACTATGTCACCGATGCGGCTGGTACAGTATCTTTTGCATGGAAGTCTTTTAAAAAAAAAATTGTGGTAAAAATGTACATAAGAACAAATTGACCATTTTAACTAGTTTTAAGCACACAGGGCAGTGATATTAAGTCCATTCACGCTTGTTGTGCAACCATTGCCCGGCATTGGTCTCCAGAGCTTTTCCATCATCCCAGTGAAGCTGGAGAATTTGAAAGGGGAAGAAGTTGACCAATGTCTCCTGTCCAATGTGTTGTTCTGGGTGATCTCCACCTCTCACTATCTCTGAGGTAGTTTACAGCCCTGTGAAACTGTACCACACCAGGAATAACGCCAACAGTCCTTGTCCGTATTAACGTAAATTAATGGAGTCCAGTGGAATGCAGCTGGTTATCGCCCTCTGGATGGGCCGGTTTGCATTTCTTTGTAAATTCATCCCAGCATCCCTTATTTGCCTACATGGTCTTATGCCTCTAAAGAGCATAAGCACCTTTGAAGTGCTTGTAGTGTCTTAATGGTTTGTTCCCTCTTTAATTAATGTGTTAAATAAAATCTTTGACACATGCTCATTTAATGTTTGTACGAAAACCATATTTTTTTTTTTCCCCTTTTGTTAGAATGGATCCTTTAGCAATAAGATTTTAGTCTGCGGAGCTAGGGGCGCTGTGGTTTAAACCCTGGAATTGCTCACCAAAGTCACGTTTCCTCATGGGGTTGGAATGTGTGGACACTCAGCTGGGCTGGGGATGTTCTCTGTTGTAGCCTCTCTGGGAACCTGTGAGCTCAGGTCTGACAGGTGAGAAAATCACGTGGGGGTGGGGGTGCTGGGGGTGTGAGCCTTGACCCAGCTGTAGGAAGTGCGAGGCCAGGGGTCTTCTCAGCTGTCAGAGCTGGGGAAAGAGATGCCAGATACATTCCATCCTTTGTCACCCCAGGAGAAAATGACAGTAACTACACAGTCAGCCACCCAGAGCTTGACAGGACCCTGAGACCAAGTCACCTGCCAACTTGCTCTTGTCCCTACCAAGGCTCCAGGGCCAGTTTGGACCCTGCCGGGCTCCGAGCACTTCCCCATGTGCCAGCGCCCACTCTGAGCCCATCACATCTGCTCTTGCTGACCCCTGGGCATCCCTGTGAGGTGTGGGGATGAACATCCCAAGGACGGTCTGGTCCCAGCCTCCAGCTCTGTCCTCCCACTGACTGTCCAGAGGCAGAGGGACCCACGTGGTCCCTAGGGGAGCAGACAACATTCCAGGGTGCCTGGGACTGCTCGGACAAAAGAGCTTTTGTTTGGTTCAGAAGAAAGGCGGTTGTTAAAGAAAAAACCAAAACAATAAAAAGCATTTGCAGGGGAAATGTAAATACCGCCTGCTGGGTGGCTGCTCCTGTGGTTAAAAAAAAATGTATCTGTCACTGGGGGGAATTCTGCAGCTGTGTGAGCCCGCAGGTCACCTGGAGCCCAGGGCTGCAGGGGGCAGTGTGGGGTGGGGATGGCCTGAGCCCCTCTGCCCAGGGGTCTGCAGATGGTGGAGCTCCCCTTGCAGCTGGCTCCTGGCAGTCACAGCATCCCCCATAGTCTGTGTCTCTCCTCTGCCAGCTCTCCAGGGTGGTTCTGAGAAGAATGCGCTTTTCCTGGAGGCCTCGTGGTAAAGGAGAAAGACGTCAATTCCAGGGAGCTCTCCAGGGAAGCTCTCCGAGCCTCAGTTTCCTCATCTGTAAAATGGGGGCAGCCGTGCTTTTCCCGTGTGGGCTTGTCAGCTGTGCTCCGGAGCCCCTGCCTGCTTGCTCAGAAGGGCCGATTGTGCACTTCCCCTCCCACCTTTGCGTTCAGTGATGTCGTTTTGGTGGCTCGGGGCACAGGGGGAGTATTTCCACCACGTGTGTGTGTGTGCAAGTTCAATCACTCGGTCATGTCCAACTCTGTGACTCCATGGATGGTAACCTGCCAGGCTCCTCTGTCCATGGGGGTTCTCCAGGCAAGAATACTCGAGCTTGCTGCCATTCCCTTCCCCAGGGGATCTTCCCGACGCAGGGACAGAACCCTGGGTCTCCTACATTGTGGGAAGATTCTTTACCATCTGAGCCACCAGGGAAGCCCTTAAGAGGATAAGAACTGAACTTTTGTGGAAGTGACATTTCTCTCTCTCTCTTCTTGCTCAGACAGTGGGACCTTCTAGGAAAAGCCTTCTTTGTTTTTTCTTAAGAACAAAAACAAGGGCTTCCCTGGTGGTTCAATGGCCAAAACTCCATGCTCCCAATGCAGGGGGCCCGGTTCCACCCATGGTCAGGGAACTAGATCCCATATGTCACAACTAAGACCCGGCACAGCCAAATAAGTAAGTGTATATATATATATATATATATATAAAAAATACAGATACTTCTACCTCTGCATTGTTCATGTTGCTGTTAATGTGATCACTGTGGAACGAAATGCTGAATTTCAGTTAGAGGTTGGTGAAAAGGCTTCCCTGGTGGCTCAGTGGTGAAGAATCAGCCTGCAATGCAGGAGACACAGGTTCGACCCCTGATCGGGGAGGATCCCACATGTGGTAGAGCAACTAAGCCAGTGAGCCACAACTACTGAGCCTGTGCTCTAGAGCCCGGGAGCCGCAGCTACTGAGCCCACGTGCTGCAACTTCTGAAGCCCACGCAACCTAGATCCCATGCTCCCCTATAAGAGAAACCACCGCAGTGAGAAGCCCGAGCACTCAGCTAGAGAGTAGCCCTCACTCACCGCAACTAGAGAAAAGCCCGTGCAACAACGAAGACCCAGCACAGCCAAAAATAAATTAAAAAAAAATTTTTTTTTTAAGATGTGATTTTATTTCCCATCACAGTTCACAAATTCCTGATTTCTATCCTTAGACCCTGGCTAAGAACCTGTGCTCCAGAGTCGGGGTTCCTTGAGGGCCAAGACTGTCTGTAATTTCCAGGACGTTGAGTTGTGCCTGATTTGGACTGTGCACCCGAGTCAAATCTAGCAAACGGCAGGTTTGTTGAATGAGTGAGTGAGTGAGTGAATTAAGCGAAGAGAGGCGTGGCAGGGGGCCAGGCCTCGCTCCTCCCCAGGCTCTGGTTCCCCAGCTGCACTGGTTTAATGGTGTGAACGTGACTTGGCTTGGCCCCGCTCCCTGATGGGGAGCATACGCCGGCTGCCCGGATCACCGCAGGTTACAAGCGAGACCCCCTCTCTGAATCAGAACTTGTCACTTGCTGCCCTGCACTGGCTGTGATTCATCTTATCTCTGGGGGGAGGGGGGCTGCACTCATCATGCCCCAGCTTCCCTGCTGCCTCTAAACCTGCCCCCTGGCAAGTGCAGCCTGAAGGAGCTGCCATGGTTGGAGAAATTAATTGACCTGATACTCTTCTGGCCCAGAGAAGAAAAGATTTTGTTTGAGGGCTGTCTTAAAGAGGCATTACACTATCTGCTGAGAATGTCAGACTGTCAGGGAGCTGCCCGGGAAGAGGAGCCGTCACCCCTTGCTGTCACCGGCACGCAGCACCGGGCCATAATGTTACCCGAGCTCTCACAGTTTGCGGCGTTGCAAAGCACGTGGCCTCAATTTCCCTTTTTCCCCGAGAGAAGCTGTCCAGCTCTCCAAGTTCCCAGGGGACTTCTGGCCATGGGATTTGGCGCAAGGGCACAGGCAGGCTCTGTGGACAGCCTCGGGGGTGCTGAGCACCCCACCCAGACACTCTGGGCCCGGGGCCTTCCGAGATCCCCTGCATAAACCAGAAAGTGGCTCGACGTCTCTTGATGTGACTCGGCTCCCATCAGCCCTGTGTCTCCGGGCAGAATTGACATGACACTTTCCAAGATCATTTGCTACTGTCTGGAATGGAGCAGGGTCTCAAACCAGCTGACTCCTGGACCAGTAGGCTGTGGCCAGGGCCACGGGTCTCATGGCAGGCCATGTCCCGTCTAGCAGGAGCCATTCAGGTCTCAGGAGCAGAGTGGCTTCGGCTGTTGACCTCTGTCAGGGTTTAGCGGGAAGGAACGTATACACTGGTAGCTCAGCTGGTAAAAAACCCACCTACGATGCAGGAGACCCAGGTCAATTCCTGGGTCAGCAAGTTCCCCTAGAGAATGTATAGGCTACCCATTCCAGTATTCTTGGGCTTCCCTGGTGACTCAGACGGTGAAGAATACACCTGCAATGTGGGGGACCTGGGTTCAGTCCCTGGGTTGGGAAGATCCACTGGAGGAGAGCATGGCGACCCACTCGAGCATTCTTGCCTGGAGAATCCCCAAGGACAGAGGAGCCTGGGGGACTACAGTCCATGGGGTCGCAAAGAGTCAGACACGACTGAGCGAGTAAGCACACACACACCCAACGTATACCTGCCGGGCACCAGAGGCAGTGCGGCCTCATCAGAGTAAGATGCCCCCAAGGGGTGGGTGTTCATGGCTCACAGCATGCTGTTCGGCTGTCTGGAAAACTTTCATCATCTTTAGCCTTCATTTTTTTTTTTTTTTTCCTCTTCTTCTTGATCTAATTTGTTACCAAAATGGGTCTGCAGCATTTGGGAAGCAAAGCTGGGCATTGACAGTGTGGCTGCTGGCGGGCAAGGCAGGCGATCGCTCCGCACTCCCAGGGTTTCGAACTGTGTCTGGGGCAAGGGCGGCGGGAAGTTCATCCTATTTCACGTTCCTCTCATTCCGGCTGCCCTGTGCCGAGCACCTCACATGCGCGGAACCGGGCTCAGCCTTATAAAGACATTGACTCTTCACTGAATCCCTGCAGCTACCGCGAGAGGCTGACATCACTTTGTAGCCAGGGAAGCTCAGCTCTCAAGGCCGAGAAAAGTTGAATAGTTTGCTTGAGCTCACCCAGCACCTAAGCGCCAGGGCCAGGACCTGAACTCATAACCTGTCATGATCTGTATGGCCCAAAGCACTAAGGTAGTAAGTAGAAAATTAGGAAAATAAGACCCAGTCCTTGTCCTTGAGGAGCTCATGCCAGTCAGTAAGGTGACAGACATAGAGACGGGTGAACTACATATGGCTTTCCGTGCGTGAGTGCTCAGTCCTGTGCAACTCCTGACCCCATGGACTGTAGCCCACCAGGCTCATCTGTCCATGGGATTTCCCTGGCAAAAATACTGGAGTGGGTTGCCATTTCCTTCTCCAGGGGATCTTCCCGAATCAGGGATCAAAACTATGTCTCCTGCTTTGCAGGAGCAGATTCTTTACGTCTTGAGCCATCAAAGAAGCCCTTTATAGCTTTATATGTACCATAACAGAGGAGGACCCAGGCCGTGGGGTGGGGCGGCCAGCTCCCCCAGGGACCTGACAGGGCTTCCTTGAGGAGGCGGACCCGGGAAAGATGAGGAGGAATTGGCCAGGTGAGATGCTTTGGGAAAGTCCTCTTGGTGGGGGGACAATGAATGCAGAAACATGGACGCAGATTCCAGGAGGAGCGGTTCTCTGGGTGTGGAGTGCATGGCCACACACCAGGATGCCGCCTGCCCAGGCTGACTTGAACTGTCGGAGATGGGGAGCCATTCAAGACTGATGAGCAGGGATTGAGCGGAACTCAGACCCACGTTTCAGAAAGAAGCCATGGAGTTCCAAGAGGAGGATTCCAGACTGGGGAGGGGATTCAGGGACAGTGGGAGCCACTGCTCTGCTCTTTTCCTTCCTCACCACGTCCATGTGAAAAGAGCCATGTAGTGGAAGAAAGCTTCTAGTCTAGAAATTGCTGCAAACTAAAGCCCTCAGATTGCTTTATAGGAAAACTAAACCCTGGGGCTGCCTCCTGGGCTGGGTTCCCTGGTGCTTCCCAGGGCATCCATCCTCGGGGACCATCCAAGTTGCATCCGAGTGATGGAGAGAGGAAATCCAGGTGTGAGAACTGGGCCTGGGGTTGGGAGCTCTGGATTCTCACACTGGCTCTGAGCGACCTGGCGTGCCTTGGGGAGCATCCTACGCCACGAAGCTTCATGTGTGTGTTTGCAACATGCATGGTGTCCTCCACACACTGCCCACCCACGAGTTCCCTCCTGATGCCAGTTTGAGTTCACCTAGGGCCCTTGGAGGCTAATGAGCAGTAGTGTGTTTTCTTTGACTTGTTTGTCACCGGCTGGTGAAATCCCCAGTGGACATGTTCCCAGGGTGAAGGCTATTTAAGAGACACAGACTGGAGATGGATTCTCTGGGGTTGGCAAACTCGAGGGAGACCGAGAGGCCGGGCGCTGGCTCCCTGCACATGGCACCCCCGAGGATCTGGTCTCCATCGAGCGCTCGCAGGCATGGGTGTAAGCTGATCTGCACACAGCGACGGCGCATTAATGAAAGTTTTGACAGAGAGATTTCATTTTGGAACTCACATTCCCTGAAGGGTTTGTAATAATTGCACTTGAAACGGAGCCATAGGTCTCAATGCTTTCCAGATTGGGGGAGCAGAGGTATGCTTGTTTCTGGGAAGGTCGGGCTGGGGAGGGGGAGCCCCTCTCCCTGCATGGATGCAGGGCCACTGGCTGACCCCAAGACCTGGCATCCCCAGCTGTGGTCTCCACGCCCTCCCAGCCATCCCGGAAGGTGGGCTTTAGGACTGGGTTTATAGCTGAGCCATGGAGGTGATGGACCTTGCGGGGGTCCGAGTCACAGACTGAGTGGGGACAGACTGGGGGCTCCTGTCTCCTCCTGGGCCCCTCGCTTCTGGCCCTAGAAATGCTTCAGGAAATGCCTCGCAGAGCCCAGCTCTTGTGTGATCTGTTGTCAGGTACGTGGGGGCCTATCTCCAATTGGCCCTGGGAATCAGCCACAGAACAGGGCAACTGCCTCCTACCCGCCCACCCATCTCTCAGCCCGCCTTGCTCCCTCCATCTCAGCCCTGCCGACCCCCTGGTTTTACCTTAACACCACAAGCCTACTTCCACCTCAGGGCCTCTGCACTTACAGTTACTTCTAGCCAGGACACTCTCACATCTAAGCTATCTGATGAGAGTGGCCCCTGCCCCACCTCACCTTCTCTTTCGCTCTGCTTTATTTCTCCCCATGGCATGTATCACCCCCAACAAATGCTGTGTGCCACATAATTGACGATTATTAATTAGGAGTTAATTATCTTGTTAATTCTCTTTCTCCACTGGAATGTTGATCATCCCTCTAGGGATGCTAGAAAACAAGCAGTGGACATGCCCTCCCATAGGGCAGACGCCTTTATCCTGGAAGGTGTGAGAAGTGGGACTTTTGGGTGTGGTCAGGGAGCGCCTTGATTATTGTCTCCCATGCTCCATCTGGGCTTCCCTGGGAACTCAGTGGTAAAGAATCTGCCTGCAAAGCAAGAGACACAGGAGATGCCGGGTTGATCCCTGGGTTGGGAAGATCCCTGGAGGAGGACATGGCAACCCACTCCAGTATTCTTGCCTGGAGAATCCCACGGACAGAGGAGCCTGGAGGGGTACACAGTCTATAGGGTCGCAAAGAGTCGGACATAACTGAGCAACTGAGCGTGCATGCATGCTCCATCATTGATGTTTTCAAGTGTTTTACAGATAACCATTTTTTGTTTGTTTTTTGCTGTTTTTATTTTACTGGCCACACACCAGGCACGTGCGATCTTAGTACTCTGATCAGGGATGGATCCCGCCTCCCCTGCATTGGAAGCGTAAAGTCTTAGCCGGTAGACTGCCAGGGAAGTCCCCATACTCCCTTTAGAATGTATTCAAAGTGAGAGTTCTGTCCGGGCTCTTGACTAGCTCAGAGTGGGGTGGGCGTTCTCACCTTCTCTGCCTCATCGCCACACCCCCACCTCTCTCAGCCTCTCCAGGGTGGGGTAGAAACAGGGGTGCAGGGTGGAGGCGAAGCCAGAAGGGCAGGAGAGTGGCTCCCTGTGGGATACTCATCAGTGGCTTCTTCGTGTGGGGCCACCGTGCTTGGAGTGGCCTCTCTCTTTGGAGGAGCGTGCCCCCGTCCCATCACCTGGACAGATCCACTCTCTGCTGGCAGCTGCTGCTGCCTTTTGCAACGGCCAGGCATTCGGAGGGCACCTCTGACTTCTGCTGAGGTTTGGTCATCCACGATGGATGGATAAGAGCTGAAATGATGCCCACGCAGGCTGATCCTACAATTCCTGTTGGTGCCGCCACCAAAGCAACCAACCAGCCAAGCAGCCTTCTAGATTTCCAGGGCAAAGACAGTCCTGTGATGACAGGGAACCACCCTTGAACTCTTCAAGTGGCTGGACCAGCGGTCCTGTGGAAGCCCGCTCACCAGTCTTGCGTGAGGGGTGAGCACCTCTCGGTGTCCCCAACATGTCCCATCCTCTCTGAATGAAACTTCAAAACCCCTCTCAACCCTTGGATAGCTCTGATGGAGGCAAGCTGAGAAGCTCTCCATCACCTGCTTTGAGCGTCGTACATGATGGCTTGTTTGTGAATTCACTTTGGTGTTTGACAGCTTGGTGGTTTAGTGGGACTTCCAGTAGGAATATTCACAGTGGAAACATCACCACAGTGAGTGAATTCTTTCTCACTGCCAGCCACCGTGCAAAGCACTCTACTGAGATTCTCTCACGAAACCCTCCCAACAATGCCACTAAGCAGGCTGTTCTATGATGTTGTATCACTTCACCCCATTAATATACATGTAATTACATAATCTAACAGTGAAAGTGTTAGTTGCTCAATCTTGTCCGACTCTTTGCGACCCCCTGGGCTGTAGCCTGCCAGGCTCCTCTGTCCATGGAATTCTCCAGGCAAGAATGCTGGAGTGCATAGTCATTCCCTTCTCCAGGAGATCTTCCCAATCCAGGGATCGAACCTGAGCCTCCTGCATTGCAGACAGATTCTTTACCGTCTGAGCCACCAGGGAAGCCCCAACATAACAATATATATTATTATTTATTATTAAATTTTTTTAAACCTTTCATTTTATTTGCTTATTGATTTTTGGCCAGACCGCACGGCATATGGCATTAGTTTCCCAACCAGGGATCAAACCCATGCCCTCTGTATTGGAAGCACAGAGTCTTAACCACTGGACTGCCAGGGAAGTCCCTATCATATATGATTGTTATCCCCATTTATTGATGACAAAACTGAGACTCAGAGAGATCAAGTAACTTGCCAAAGTCTACACAGCTAGCACGTGGCCGGTCGCTGCCAGGCCTTTCTTTACCCACCGGGTTTGTCTGCCTCGATCCAGGTGTAAGGGCCAGAAGGAAACCTGCCTCTTTCCATAGTTCATGCGCAGGAACCCACTCGTGCCCATGAAGGCAGCCTGGAGACACTAGCACAGCTGAGCTGCTGACCTGCACCTTGCCAGAAGGAGCAGGGCTGTTCTTGCAAGCCTCTCTCTTACCCACTTAGTATCTTAGCATCTCAGGCTCTGCCGGAAGTTGGTGTGTTTGGGAGGGTGTGTGAAAATGCCCAGTGGGTGAAGTAGGAAATGGCAACCCACTCCAAAATTCTTGCCTGGAGAATCCCATGGACAGAGGAGCCTGGCGGGCCACGTCCATGGGGTCGCAAAAAGTCTGACAGGACTGAGCGACTGAGCACACACGCGTACATAAAAGACAGACAAATCAACAACACGTAGAGAAAGATTGATAGGATGCTTCCCATCCTCCCACAGGATCTCTGTGTGCTCCTCTCCACTCACCACCCCACAAAGGGAATCACTATCCTGACTTCTAAAACTACAGATTGACTTTGCAAGTTCTAGTGCTAAGTTGCTTCGGTTGTGTCCAACTCTTTGTGACACTATGGACCACAACCTGCCAGGCTCTGCTGTCCAAGGGATTCTCCAGGCAAGAATACCGGAGTGGGTTGCCATTGCAATTTCTAGACTATCATATTTAATTGGAATTTTACAACATGTCATCTTTCATATAGGACTTAATTCATTCGGTGTCTGTGCCCATGTTGTTGCATGCATTTAGAAGTTTATTTTTGTTATTACTGAGTGACATTCCCTTGTATGAAGGAACCATGGTTTATCCACGATGGACATTTACCTTTGGGTTATTTCCAGGTTTTCCAGGTTTGGGTCATTGTGAATGAAGCTGTTGTGAGCATTTGGGTACAAAAATAAAATGCCCAGTGGGGGCTTTCTTTCCACCGGTTGACATGCCTGGTGTCAGGGCTTAGGTATCAAAGGTTCCAGGAACCACATAGTAGATAGATGGCCCAGTGGACATGGAACCAGGCCTGGTGAGCTGGTGGCATCTCTTCCAGATCGCAGTGAGGCCCAAGGAGCGTGCTGCACCTGGCCTTATGCAGACACCCCCTGATTTGGGGTGGAAGGGGGTCTTCAGACAAACCCTATGATGACAGACGTCCAGGGTCATCCTGTGTCACTGACACTCATCTTTAACATCCTCCATGTGAGCCGACCATCTGCTCACACTGGCCCAGCAGCATCGGTTCTGGGATGAAGCCAGGCCTCTGGGGTGGGGCCATCAGCTTCATTAGAACCAGACCCTCACTGCAGGGCTCGGGAGTTGGGGCTCGTATCCGGAGGTGTTTTATTTTTATTCTTATTAAAAAGAAAATCGCCCTGATCATTTAAACACGGCCGTTAAATGTCACGCAGGGACCTGCCAACTGAAATAAGCCTGCAGTATTAGGGAGGAAATGGGTTGGTGGCCATTGGAGCTGCCGGCCTCATGACCGGCCCTGCTCCATCCCCCACTGCCTGGAGGTGGTGGTGGGGGTGAGGCCAGGAGGGGCTGTGAGCTCAGAGGTGACTCCCCTTGGAGATGGCCCATCTCTTTGGGCCCCAGATCGTCCGCTCTTTCTTTCACGTTCACTGGGCACCTCCTGCAAGACGCCTACCTGGGTCTCTCCAGGTGGAAGCCCAGCTCTCTCTAGCAGTTGCCCCTCTTTTTGGCTCTTTCATTCTCTGCCTGTTATTTCTGCCCCATGTCTGGATCCCTGCTCAACCGCACACTCCATTTTGGCAAGATGGTCTTTGGGTTCATCCGCACAGGGCCTGCCACAGACCCTGGCCCACGCTGGTACTCAGATTCTAGGTGTGTGTGCAGATGTGTGTAAAACGTGTGTGCATAAGCCAGGTGTGTATCCGCGCCTCTTGTGCAAGCCTGGGCTGTGTGCCTAGTGTACGCCTGCTTGGGAGGTGTATGACCTTAGGATGTGTGTACGTATACAAGCTCTGTGTGAGCTTGTATGTGAGCTGTGTGCACCTGGTTCTGCAGTCTTAGTTCAAACAGCTCTTTAGAAAAATACATGTGGATGTATTATCCCTGAAAAGCCTTGGAGGTCATTTGGCCCAACCTACTTTGTGTTCAGGTGGAGAAACCGAGGTCCAGAGGAGGTGGTTGGGCATTCCACACGAACTGGCCCTGATTCCAAAACGCCTTCAAAACTGGAGGCTGAGCCTTCTAATGGGCTGGAGGCTGCCATGGAGGAGATGGGGCTTGGGAAGGAGTTGAGCAGGAGCCCCACCATCCATGGGGACCCATGAACAGGGCCTGGCAGCTGCAGCCTGGGAGGGCAGCTTGGCTGGAAGCCCTCTTCCCTGGCCCCCTGGGGGGGCATGGCTCAGCCCATGCATTCTTGGGGAACCAGTCCTCCCCTGGGCATGCCCTCCAATGGCTGTCTACCCTCTTCCTGGGCACTTCTAGGGATGGGCACTCCCCCCTCCCTCCTCGCACAGCCCCAGCCCTCTGCGGGGTGCATTCCTCGGTGGGGCTGGGACCCTGCATGGTGTCTGCACACTCACTCTGGTTGTCCCCAGCACCCATCTGCTGGCCCGTGCCATCTCGTTCCCCCAGGGTGAACTGCCCTGGCACCTCCTGTGGCTCCCTAGGACCCCGCCTGCCTGGTCCCCCTAGAACTACCCCAATTTGCCCATCACCCCCAAAGAATCGGGCCTGGGTTATATGTACTCGGTCCCTCCTGTCACACACCTGTTTTATTATTTCATCCCGGGGCCCAGGGTCCTGGGAGCAGAGGCTCTGCGGGGCCCCCCTTCTCCTTTGTTCCTGTAACGCTTTCCTTCCTGCGGCCTCGGGGACGCAGGGCATTGGTGGCAGCGCAGCTGTCACCACCCTGATGTCTCCCTGTTCCTGTTTTTTTGTATCTCAGAAACCACGGCTGGAAAATCAGGCGTGAATTAGATCTTCCCGACCCAGGGATTGAACCCAGGTCTCCTGCATTGCAGGCAGATTCTTTATCGTCTGAGCCACCAGGGAAGCCCGACTGAGCCAGGGCCCCCTCTTAGTCTCCAACTGGCACCTCATCACGCCTTAAGATTTAGGAATCCAGGCTGTGTGCCCTCCTTCGTAGGCAACTCCCGATTTGGTGAGGGAGGTGTTCCACCACGCTCCCCTCCACGTCTGAGATGCCAGTGTTTCTGTCTGTCTGGGTGATGCCGATGCTGGGTGCTGCTGTGTGTGCTGGAGTCTGTGATTCATAAAACGTCCCCATCTGCTGCCTTCTCCCAGGGTCCTGAGAAGCCATCAGGGCACAGAGGGTTTTTACGATCTTTTATGTTACACCCATGAGGCGCCGGAGCTCTGAGGAATTCAGCGACTTGCCCGCAGCCCCCGCCACCAAGCGTCACAGCCTGGGCTCTTAATTGTTGTTCAGATTCTCTGACTCCAGCCCTGCCCACTGTGTGTGTGTGTGTGTGTGTGGCCTGTGTGTGTACTTGTGTGTCCAATCACGTGTGTGGATGGGCCTGAGTGGGTCTGGAAGTGGCCATGCGTGTGAGCCTGCTGTGTGTGTGCCTGAGTGCATGTGTGTGTGCATGCATGCGTGTGAGTGTTTGTACACAGCACGTGTGTGGCATTGTCCTTCCCCGGCCATGAAGAAATGGCCTGGGGACAGCGGGTAATCACGGGAACTCCACCAACTGTGCAGTATTTGCTTTTCTTTTTATTTGCATCCCGCCCTGGAACCATTTTGACAGCCACAGCAAGTGCGGCTCCCTTGGAGCAGGCCCCCAAAGGGTCTCTAAGCTGGGGCAGGGTGTCGGGAGAACAAAGAAGAGGTGAGCAAGGAGAAAGGACGGGACCTGTGACTGGGGCCCCACTGCTGGACTGAGCCTCCCAGGTGGGGAGTGTGGGGCGTGGCTGACAGCCCAGGGAACAGGGGCTCTGATGATGAATCGGTGCTTCCGATTCTTGGAAGCCTTCTAGAATCTGTAGGGATCTGTCATTTCTCAGAGAAGCAAATGCAACCTTCACTCCTCCCCCAGAGGGGTCTTTTGCGAGGTGGCTGGTGGTCCCCCAGCATCCGGGTCGAGTCCGATGGAGCCGGAGTCACATGGTGCCTCAGCATGGCACTGACGTGCCCTGTGCAATGCTGTGCTTTACGTGAACTGGATCCCACCGCAGCCCAAGGAAGTGGCTCCTGTTCTACATGTGAGGCCACTGAGGCTCAGAGAAGCTAAGCGACCTGCCTGGACTCATTCAGCCGAATAGAGGTGAGGCCGGACTTGGACTTGGGTCCTAGCCACTGGGCTCCATTGCCACCTGAGACTTCTGAGTGCTACAGACGGATCAGGTGACTTTGGGCAAGTCACGAGACTATAAAACAGGGGCCCGGAAGCGTGCCTGGCACATCCTAGGTGCTCAAGAGATGCGCTGCCCTCCGCCGCCTTGTCTCTCTGGATGCGCCCACTAGGTGGGGCGGCTGTTAGCAGAGCAGGCTGTTCTCCGCACCAGCCTGCCCCAGGGGCACACCAGACCTGCAGGTGGAGGGCAGAGAGAGGGCTGTTGGGCCAAGGATACGGGTTCAGGGGAGACTCATCCTTGCTCCCCTGACATCTGAAGCGCTGCGTCATGGATCGGGAAGGAGGACCAGTGAACATACCCGGGACCAGGGGGCGGAGAGGGAGAGATGACCCGCTGGTAGGTTCCCAGAGAGGCAGCGGACTTCCTCTTGGTGGAGGGACATTGAGGCCAAGGGTCATGTGCCACACCAGGGAGGGTTCGATTGTATTGAAGTCACCTTCTGACTCTACAGAATTGCAAGGACTCCCCCCACCCCCGCCCCCGCCAAGGTCCAATCAGGATGGAGGCCACACCTCCAGCTCTGCTTCTCTCTCCTCCCTCCCTGCATCCCCTTCAAACCAAGAGAAACCGGGGAGCGTCAGAGATGGAAGTCACCTTTTGACATCTAGGTCAGGCACCTTCTCTTAATAAAATTTCTCTGTGGCTGCTGTGGGTCTTCGTTGCTACGCTTGGGCTTCGCTCGGGCTTCCTCTATTTGCGGCGAGTGAGAGCTACTTTCTCGTTGCGGTGTGTGGGCTTCTCTTGCTGCAGAGCACTGGCTCTGGGGTGCATGGGCTTCAGTAGTTTTGGCTCCTGGGCTCTAGAGTGCAGTCTCAGTAGTTGTGACCCTCAGGCTTGGTTGCCCCTTGACATGTGGGATTTTAGTTCCCAAACCAGGGATCGAACCTGTGTCCCCTGCATTGGCAAGTGGATTCTTAACCAACCAGGAAGTCCCACCTTCTCTTAATAGATGAGGAGACCGAGGCCCAGCAGCCCAGAGTCGAGCAGGCACTTGCCCAAGATAACACAGCGTCGTTAGAGGCTACACCTTCCGTCTCCTGATCGCCTGCTGGAGCGCTCTCCCCTCCCCACCTTGTCCATGTCTGAGGACCCGAAGATAGGAGGAGCCAGACCCGGGACCATCCCCCCACCTCACTGTCTTTCCCTTCCCCTCTGCCAGGCTCCAGAAAGCCTTGGTTTTATAAGGGGAAAGGACATGGTGAAGGCGGACCTGTTCAGAGCCTCGAGGACAAATAGTTGAGAGTCACCAATTACCTGATCCTCAAAGACATGCCTTCGACTTCCTTCCTGCCTGTCTTGATTGCGCGGCCCGGCGGCCTCCCGGGATCCCGGCTGTGACAGCCATATTGCACACACATGTTCTCTAATAAGCCGATGCCGAAAACCACATTAAAATGAGCCGAGGAGAGGGAGTCACTTTGTAACATGCTTTCTTTTATTTTATTTTTGACTTGGAAAGAAGCATGTCTTGGCTGCTAATCAAAGAGCCGGTGGGGGCCTCTTAGCAGAAACGAAACCCATCCCAGGCCAGACCTGCCCGCCCGGCCCCCACGGACAGTGACAGCGGCTCAGGCTTGAGGGACCTGAGAAGGGGACCCCAGACCTTGGGCGGGCCAGACGCTGGGGGTGGGTCCTCGGTGCCAGCCTGTGTCTCTGCATCCAGGCTTTGTTCTTTCGGTTCAGCTGCAGCATTCTGGGGTGTCAGGACTCTGTGTGTTCCCAGAAACATGGACTCCTCCTATTAGTAAGTGGGTTCTGCAGCCCTCATCAAGAGAGTATGTTTAAGGATCTTCTTGGCACAGGACGGGGGACAATGACTTAGGGTCCCACTTGGGTGGGACAGAAGTGTAACCCTGGCTTCACCTTGACTTGCTCCGAGACCCCAGAAAGATCCTGCTCCCTCCCAGGTTTCCCGCGATAACTCTGCAAGATGGTTAAGACCAGATGGGATTCCCAGCCAGAGCGCTAGCATCTCAAATTGATGGGTCGTGCACTGAGATTCACTCCTTTTTATCCAACCACCCTCTGGACATCCTGCTTAGATTCACACGATCCTCTCACCCCCTACATATCCAAAACCCAACTCATCAACACTCCCTAGAGCCACTTCAGGTTCTCTCTCCTATTTTTTAAAAATATAATTTCTTGGCTGCACCGCACAGCATGAGGGATCTTCGTTTCCTAACCAGAGATCAAACCCAACACCCTTGGATTGGAAGCTCAGAGGCTCAACCACTGGACCGCCAGGGAAATCCCAGATTCTCCTTGCTTAAGGGTGAATGTTACTCTATTGACTGTTGAGTCCAGAAACCTCAAAACCCCAATACTTTCCTTTGCAACAGTTGCAGGGATCCTGTGTATTCACAGCCCTGGAACCCATCTTCTTTTCTCTGGCCCCTGGTTAGACCTCACCCACCTATCACCTGGACCGCCCCAGCAGCCTCCAGTCCGAGATGGAAATTGAACATCCCCCCTTCCCTGTTTGAAATCCTTCTGGACAGAAGCCGAATGGCACCACCACTAGACGTGTCTTTGTGCAGATTCGGAAAAGGTGCTTCTTTCTCAAGGCACTTGACCGCCATCTGCTGGGAAATGGTGGTAATGAATATACAAATCTCGGCGGACTGGGTAGTGATGGCACCCCCTAGGGCTGTGCACGCACAGTGTCCCGAATCCAGACATCTAAGGGTCCTCTTTTGTCCCGTGCCTCTGACCCTCTCACATCTTACCCTCCAAGGATATTGAGCTGTCTGAGGCTCCAAATGCAAGGTGGTTAAAGATGATGAGGGAGACAGGATACAGCTCAACCACACATCTGCTGTCAAGTTCCTTAACCTCTGCATCCACTCAGTTTCCTCATCTGTAAAATGGGGATAAGAAGAAGATGGTCATCATTGAGTTTTGGGGAGGATTAAGTGAGTTAGTATTTGTAAAATGTTTAAAACAGGGCTTGGTGCATTGAAATGTATCATTAGTATCTTTTATCATCATCGTCGTCATCACCAGCATCATGGTTGTCTCACATCTCTGTCCCTTGCACGCATTCTTCTGCTGGAGAGGGCCTCTCTCCCACTGCACTCTGTCCTTCTTTGCTTGGTCAGCTACTCATACTTCATTCAGCTACTCATCCTTCAAGGTTTAGAAAGCCTTTCCTGACCAAGGCCAGGCAAGTCCGCTCCCTTCCCTGCTTCAGGCTCCCCCAGCCCCTGAGTGACCCTCAGGCATAGCCCTTATCCCTTAGATGTCCCTGAGCTGTGAGCCCCTTGCCAGCAGGAATGAGGTCTTACTAGGCTATGAATGTTGAGGTCCCGGCTCAGTGTTGGCTTCAGAGCAGGAACTTCCCGGTGTTTTTCCTGAAAATCACTTCCAGCTCATTTCGAGCATTTTGCTATTCCATACTGGGTTTGTGTGTGTGTGTGTTGTTTTTGGTCGTGCCCTGTAGCATGTGGGATGTGAGATCTTAGTTCGCTGATCAGGGATTGAACCTGTGCCTCCTTAACCAATTATTTTCTACCTTGCACCGCCCCCTTCTACCTGCCTCTGGCAACCACCAATCTATGTTTTGTCTCTGAGGATTTATCATATTTATTCCTATAAGTAGAATCACACAACATGTAACCTTTTCTATCTGGCTTCTTTCACTTAGCATAATGTTTTGAAGTTTGTCCACTTTGTAACCTTTATCAGTTCATTATTTCAGCCTTTTTGTTGCTGAATACTATTCCATCCTTTGTTAATCCATACATCTGTTGATGAATATTTAAGCTATTTCTACCTTTTGGAAGTAGTGCTGTGAATAGCCAGTATGTATGCGTGGTTGTTTGAGGACCTGTTTTCAGTTCTCGGCATTATCTAAGGGTAGAATTGCAAAGTCATAGGGTAGTTCACTGTTTACCTTAGTGAATAACCACCAAACTGTTTTCCATAGCAACTGGACCATTTGTTCAGTCCCAGCAGCAATATACAAGGGTTCCATATTTCTCCACATCCTCATACATACTTGCTATTTTCTTTCTTTTTTTCCCAAAAAAATGATTTTTGTTAACTGTCATAGAGGGTGTGCAGTGGCAGCTCACTGTGGTTTTGATGCACATTTTCCTAACAACTCATGACGCTGAGAATCTTTTCGTGTGCTCTTTGGCCATTCTTATACAGAAAATAGGCTTCCCTGATAGCTCAGTTGGTAAAGAATCCGCCTGCAATGCAGGAGACCCTGGTTTGATTCCTGGCTCGAGAAGATACGCTACAGAAGGGATAGACACCCCACTCCAGCATTCTTGGGCTTCCCTTGTAGCAATTCTCTCTACAGAGAATAGAGAATTGTCTATTCAAGTTCTTTGCTCTTTTCAAATTGAGTTGTTTGTCTTTTTGTTGTCGCTCTGTAAGATATTTTGGATGCTAGACCCTTTTCAGATACAGGATTTGCAAATATCTTCCCCATTCTGTCAGCAGCCTTTTCATTTTCTTGATAATGCCTTTTGATGTACAGTTTTAATTGTGATGAAATCCAATTTATTTTTTCTTCTTCTTATGCTTTTGGTGTACTTTCTCAGAATTCATTGCCAAATCTAAGGTCACAAGGGGCTTCCCTTGTGGCTCAGCTGGTAAAGAATCCGCCGGCAATGTGGGAGACTGGGATTCGATCCCTGGGTTGGGAAGATCCCCTGGAGATGGGAAAGGCTACCCACTCCAGTATTCTGGCCTGGAGAATTCCATGGACTCTATAGTCCACGGGGTCGCAAAGAGTTGGACACGACTGAGCAACTGAAATGAACTAAACTGAAGAGAAGGTCACAAAGGCTTACCCTATGTTTTCTTCTATGAGTTTTATGATTTCAGCTTTACATTTAGGTTGTTGACCCATTTCAGGTTAACTTTTGTATATAGTGTGAGGTAGGGGTCTAACTTCATTCTTTGCATATGTATATCCAGTGTTCCCAGCACCATTTGTGAAAAAGACCCTTCTCTCTCCATTGAATGATCTTGGAAAGCTTGATAAAAATCAGTTGGTCAAGATACAGGGTTCTGACCTTTTTTAAAAAAAAAAATTATTTATTTGGCGGCACCTGGTCTCAGTTGCCACATGCGGGGGCTTCAGTGTGGCACACAAATTCTTCATTGCAGCACATGGGATCTAGTTCCCTGGCCAGGGATTGAACCTCGCCCCTACCCCTGCATTGGGAGTGCAGAGTCTCAGCCACTGAACCACCAGGGAAGTCCCAGTTCTGGCATTTTTAAAAGCCTGGGTTCCTTCCTTGGCTCTGCCACTTCCCAGTGTGTGCTGTGGGGAGGGCCTGTCGCTCTGAGCCTGCGTTTCCTTGTTTGTGAGATGAATCCTTGGGTTTGTTCAGCCCTGAGGTGGCCAGGCAGCCCCTGGGGCTCCGTGTTCTGAGTTGTAATCGCCGTGGGCAGGCCAGTTCTGGGCTGGCTCTGCCTGCGCCACACGGGGGTCGCCCTCTCCTGGCCCCCATGCATTGTCAATCCCTCTGTGGCTTCTCTTTCCCGTGGGTGGAGCTACTGCAAAATTTCCTGGTCTGCACAGCCTCCCAGCACCCTCGAGTTGAAGTCAGGCTTTCAACCTTCTATTTAGGGTGGAGGGGGGCAGTGACTGGGAGATGCTAATTTTCCCATCCAGCTTCCTGTTTATTTATTCTGCAACTTTGAAAGCATTTGCCCAGCATGTCAGAAATGAAATCCCCAAATCAGACCCAAGTCTTTGCTGTGTTGCCAGGGGTACATTTGGAATACTGTGATCCTGAAGATACCAGAAAATTCCTAACCAATGCCCACCCAGCATTTGCCTCCCTCTCAACAGTTCTTAATGCTGACTTGTCCTGTTCTTTCCTTTCTTAAGTGAATTTTTATTGGAGTATATTTGCTTTATAGCATGGTGTTAGTTTCTACTGTACAGCAAAGTGAATCAGCTATCCGTATACATATATCCCCTCTTTTTTGGATTTCCTTCCCCTTCAGGTCACTGTCCTGTTCTTTTCATTTCAAGGAAGAAAACTCACATCTGTGTAGAGTTCCTGCCTACTCTGGGCCTGGCTCTGTGTAGGGTGGAGCAGGGGTTCATGCCAGCTTGCTCCTGTAATTCCCACCACAACCATGTGAGGGCAGTATAATGGCCCACAGGACAGATAAGGGCGCTGCCTCTCCCAGGCTTGCTCTTGGAAGCCTCAGGAAGTCCCTGGGAGAGGCTCCTTGAGCGCTGATGTGGTTTTCTGCTATGGAGGTGTTGGGAACATCACGTTTCCACTTACCCTTCTTTTTAGGAGGCCCCTGAAGGAGCTCCTCAGACTTTTGTCAGAAATGCAAGTTCCATTTTTCCTCCAGCAGCTAGTGGTTTCTGTTCTAAGGATGTGATTCTCTGCCCCTCCTTTTAAAAAGCCTAGTGCCCATTTGTATCGGATGGTTGGCAATTGTGGCTATCTTCCCAGTTCCATTTCTTCATCCCCTCATTCACCCCTGGTTTCTCTTTCTCTCTCTCTCTTTTTTTTTGGCTGCACTCGGTAACTGAGCGGGGGCCGCTCTCTAGCTGTGGTGCGTGGGCTTTGCGTGGAGGTGGCTCCCCTTGTTGCAGAGCATGGGCTCAGGAGTCGTGGTGCACAGGCTTAGTGACCCTGCGGCATGTGGGATCTTCCTGGACCAGGGATTGAACCCTGGTCCCCCTGCACTGGCAGGTGGATTCTTAACCACCAAGGTGGATTCTGGACCATCAAAGAAGCCGACCTCTGGTTTCTTGACCTTTCTGCCCAAGAACTTCCCCTCCTCCATCTTTCCACGCATTTCTGACTTGCTGCACTGCGTGTATGTGTCAGCATCTCCAGCCAGTCTTCCCCCGCTCCTCATCTGTCAGGGGTGGAACGGAATTGCACCATCAAGACAGTGGTCTTGACATTTAGAGGAGTCATGATCCCCAACTCTGAGAACTGCACAAAACTTCAGACAGTTTCTCCTAAAACATGCCCAGGACCGATCATCCTGCTTCTGGTTTCCAAGGGTTCCCTGATCTCTCAGTAAGAAACCTGTATCCAAGTTCCTTCAGCCTCGGTGGGAAAACAAGGAGACACCCCCTAACCTTTGCCAGATCCCATTCCACATGGGACAGGGGTCACTTCTCAAATTCTCAGGTCCAGAGTGGCCTGGACCTTTCTCAGCGGATCCTTGGGCATAAACACTTTATTCTAATGGAGCAGCAGGACTTTGGGGACTCTCCTCATCCCTCGTAACTGGGGAAGAAACTGAATATCCTTGGGTGACAGAGGACTGTATCAAGGAGTTAGGCTCAAGATGGAGCCCCGCCAGCTGCTGGCTGACCCGGGACAGGGCCTGGTGTCTGTCTGATCCATTGAAGGAAAAGTGGAAGTATAGTCTCTCAGTCGTATCTGACTCTTTGCAACCCCATGGACTGTGGCCTGCTAGGCTCCTGTCCATGGGATGGATTCTCCAGGCAAGAATACTGGAATGGGTAGCCATTCCCTTCTCCAGGGGATAGTCCCAATCCAGGGATCGAACCCAGGTATTCTGTATTGCAGGCAGATTCTTTACCATCTGAGCCACTAAGGAAGCCATTGATGAAAGGGGGCTAAACCAGGAAACCCCTAGTGGGAGCATGCTAGCTCAGAGAGTTTGGGTCTCCTTTTATAGTGAATGGATCAAAGGTTCCTCTGCCTCTTCCCATAAGTGGAGCTCATGTCTGTTTTCCCTAGCTGGGACTGAGTCACAAAAATTCTTTTATGATCCATTTTCTGGCCCCCACCCCTGTTTTTTTTGGAAATTTGAAGCAGCATCCTAAATTTCCTCGGCCTAATTTTAGTCTCTGGAAACCACGGCCAGATGATGTCAGATTGAATATTAGATGCCATTGGTCTTCCCAGGCCGGGCTCTGCCACCAGCTGCCTGCAGCTGCCCCGTTTCCGGGGGTCATGTGTGGGCCTGGGAGATGTCAGGGTCACCGGCCACAAGTGGTGCTGAGGCTACAAGTGATGGGAGTCTTGCTTCTCCATAGGAAGTGCCCTCAGCATTTGGAACCCACTCAGGGCAGGCCAGGAAAGGTTTTCCCAAAGGGAAGGGGCAGTTCTCACCCCATTAGGAAGCTTTCCCAGAATACCCTACTGTGTGTCCAGGAAAAGCGGGCAGGATCCTCTTCTCAGAAAATGAACCCCATCCACCCCCCATACTCAGCCCGGCACCACCTTCCAACAGCAGCTTTTTAAAAAATGAGTTCATTTATTTTTGGCCGCCCTGCCCTGGCTCCTTTTAGGTGATCTTGTCTAACTCCCATCTCCTGTCTGAGTCTCTGTGTCCATTTCTTTCTTTAAATCTTATTTTATTAAAATATAGTTGATTTATGATGTTGCGGGACTGTCTGCTGTACAGCAAAGTGATTCGGGTACACGTACGTAAATATGTATTCCTTTTCATATTCTTTTCCATTATGGTTTATCACAGGATATTGAATACCATTCCCTGTGCTATACGGTGCGTGCTTAGTCATTCAGTCGTGTCCGACTCTTTGCGACCCTTTGGACTGCAGCCCGCCAGGCTCCTCTGTCCATGGGATTCTCCAGGCAAGAATACTGGAGTGGGCTGCCATTTCCTCCTCCAAGGGATCTTCCCAACCTAAGAATCGAACTTGAGTCTCCTCTGTCTCTTGCATTGCAAGCGGATTCTTTACCTGCTGAGCCACTGGGGAAGCCAGTGCTACGCAGTAGGACCTTGTTATTTATCCATCATACATATATATATATATATATATATATATATATATATATATATATATATAAAATAGTTTACACCTGCTATCTGAGTCCATCTCTTTATCTTTATTCAAGGTAAACAGGCCTTTTTCACAAAGGAAAGGATGCTTTGCTCCCTCCTGGCATTTGCACTTGGCTGGGGTGGCTCAGACGGTAAAGTGTCTGCCTGTAATGCGGGAGACCCAGGTTCGATCCCTGGGTTGGGAAGATCCCCTGGAGAAGGAAATGGCAACCCACTCCAGTACTCTTGCCTGGAAAATTCCATGGACAGAGGAGCCTTGTAGGCTATAGTCCATGGAGTTGCAAAGTGTTGGACACGACTGAGCGACTTCACTCACTCACGGGGTTCTGTAGCCTTTGATCAAACCTGCAGTCCCCATGTCCTGTCCCAGGGTAGGGCTGCAATTGGCTCATGAACAGTGGTGCTAAATATGGGCGCAGTCCAGCCCTGCCCAGAGCATCAAGGAACAATGGTTTCCTTGAAGTCCTCCGGGACCTCCAACCTCCCCACATGGGCCCCCAGTCCTTCCACGCCCATTGCTTGGCCGAGATGGAGGAGTCTGTCAATGAGGACAAGGAGGCCCCTGTCGCAGAGATGATGTGCAGAGTTCAGCAGCCAGAGAAGGGCAAGGTCTGTTTTGGGGACCACAGGCCATGCGATGTGGTGCAGAGGGAGGCTGTGGAGAAGGGGAGAGGTGAGCGAGATGGACTGGAGGGTCCAGAGGCCACTCTGTGAGGGTCTTTTTATGGGACTCTATCTTTTTTTTAGATAATCAATTTTGGCTGTGCTAAGTCTTAGTTGCAACTTGCGACTCCTTTGTTGTAGCATGCATGCAGGATCTAGTTCCCCGACTGGGGATCGAACCCATGCCCCCTTCACTGGAGGGTGTAGTCATAACAACTGGACAGCTGGAGAAGTCCCCCAGATGATCTCTCGGCCTTAGAAGACTATGAGTTCTACCATAGTCTTATTATTACCATGTATTATTATTACCCTGTGCTTGGATCAGCTGGCGGACCAGTAGGAAGATGGTATCCTTTTGCCTTTTTCATCAGCATGTTCAAGAACCATTTCTTTTACATTTTAAATTGAACTTCAACTTGGAAAAAAATCAGGGAAGAGCTTGTCAATCCTTCTGTACCTCCCCTCCAGGGCAGGGACCAAGTGGGGGCCCCCAGGACTTACCCAGGCTCTGTGACCCCCCTGAAATTCCAGTGGCCAGTAAACCAAAGAAGCAGAGGGTTCTGACCCCGTGGCTGTGGTTGCTGTTTGGTAGGTGGGGATGTGGACCATGGTTTATACCTGAACCAGAAGAGGGGGATGGGGTGGGCTCCTGTATTAAGTGATAGCTGAGACGTGGTGAAAGAGGAGACCGGAAAAGTCTCCCCCTGGCTCATGACAACAAGGAAGCTTGTGTGTCTGGACTCAGGAAAGGGAAAAATAAGCCTGAGAAATCAAAGCCTTGGGCCTCAACCTCCCCCAAATTTGGGACTGAAATTTACCCTCCGTCTGGGACCACCAGGTTGGTTCCGGGTTGGAACTATAGATGAGTCAAGTGAAAAATCCTAAATATTAGTTATTTTAAATCCAGCCATGCACGAAAAGAAATAGATCGTGACCGAGGAGAATTTAGAAAACCTATTCATGTGATTCAGCTCACAAACAGTTTAAGGATACAATTCAACACCTCTTCATGATGGAAACTCCTGGCAAACAAGACAGAGGAAGGAACTTATGACCGCATAGACCTCCGCCGCTGATCCGATGGCCAACATCACGTGCAGATGTGAGCGAGTCAGTAGACTCGCCCCCCTTTGAAAGTTGTGAGTCAGATATGGAGGTACCTATCACGACTCCACATGTACCTTTAAAGGAATTAAAAGCAAATGGTTTGGGAAACTTTTGTCTGAGAAAAGGCAGTGTTACCAAACGCAAGAAAAAAAAGCCCCACAAGCCACGACTAGGAGGAGATATTTGCAGCGCAGAAAACTGGCCACAAGTTGACATCGGAAATAAAGAACTCCCCTGAATCAATAAGAAAAATAGCCAATAGAAAAATGAGTCAAGAACGTGGACAGGCCTTTCACAGGCTGGAGGGGAGGTGGTGGGGGCAAATGGCTCAAAAACTTATGAAAAGATGTTCAGCCTCATTAGCAGTGTGGAACATGCAAATTCAAACCACAGTGCGAGGGCGTTTCACACCCACCAGACTGGCAGACTTCTGGAGTCTTGGATCGCTGCCTCTCAGGGCTCTGGGGTGCAAGGCTGAGAGTGTGGTGTTGCAGGAAGGGGGACTGAATGCCCCCACTAATAAGGAGGCTCATTTCTGGACTTCTGCTGTCCTTCAGGACTTGGCTGAGGCTGGGCCACCAAGGGGTCCCGAGCTGTTTGGGTCCTACCCCAGCCCCTCCCCCCACCCCCTGCCCCCACCCCAGGCCCTTGGGTTCTCCAAGACTGTTTCCTTGGACTCTGCTGGCGTCAAGGCCCCTTCCCAGGCAGCCAGATGTGTCTCTGGCTGCAGCGCCCGGGTCTGGTGTGCACAGATGGGCGGAAGAAGAGAGGGAGAAAGGAACTAGGGGTAACTGGGTCAGACCGCCCCTCCCTGGCACTTGGACTGACCCCTCCCCCGAGAGAATCTGCACCCCAGACCCCACCACCGCATCCCTAAAGCTCGGAGGGGCTGGAGGGAGGAGGCAGGGGCTCTCCTTTCCCCGCACAGGGCAGTTCAGCTGTGAGCAGGGAGCAAGCATCAGACTCCGAGGCCCACCTTGGGCTGCCCCTCACCTCCCCTGCAGTGGCCTGAGCCTTCTCGCATCTGCCACTTGGTGAATCCAGCTGGGCTCCCAGGAGCCTGGGGTAGGACCAGTGTGGATGAGAGCCCTGCTCATGGAACAGAAGCTTTTCCCGCGGCTCTAGCCTAGCGCAGTAGGAGCCTGATCCAGGGACCGCGCTTCGTGCCTGAGCAGAAGGTTTCTCGTCTCTTCCTCTAATCTGCACGCACATGGAGCAGGTGACCAGGGAGGCTTGGCATTTCCAGATCCTGGGCCACGTTTTACCTTTGGGGGCTGAACCATCTCTTGCCCCCCTTAATTATGGGGATAACATTATCTCCCTGCAAGGCTCTCCTGGCAGGAGAGAGGGACAGCAGAACTCTGTACAGTGTTGGGCTTCCAGTGGTGCTGTATGGATTCGTTCTGACTATGGTGTAAATGACTAAGGGGGAGTATTGGGGTGCCTGCCCTGGGATGGTGAGAAGGTGCACACCCAGGACTGAGTTTTAGCCCTGGGTGGACCATCACCTCAATGTGTGACTGTGGCCACAAACAACATACCACCTCAGATCTATTTTCTCACCTGTTAAAAGAAAGGGCCCAGTGAGGTAGGCCTAAGACCCTTCTGGTCTTTACAATTGTATGGGAGGTTTGTTTTCTAATATGGGTACAAATATAGCTGCCCCTTCTCTGTCCGAGGAGGTGGCCTTGATTCCCCTCATCCTTTGGGCCAAAGCAGCTGAAGTTCAGAGAGTTAAGTCACTTCCCCAAGGTCACACAGCTTGTCGAGGTGGAGGGCCCAGAGAGATGACTAAGCCTTGAGCTATTAGGCAAACACTGTAAATCCTGAACAAATGCCTCTCTGTTGTTTGAATGTGTTTTGAACTATCGGGTCAGTCGGGGGAGGGAAAATGTCTCTAAGAAAGAGCCAGATTGTGTCCGAGTGATTGTCCAGGCTGGAAAATACAAGCAATTAGCAGAAAAATCCACCCTCAGTGAGGGTCTGTGTCTGATGTGGGGACTGGCTCCGTCAAGTGGTCCTTTAGTTGCCATGACAACCTCCTCCTGTGGGGAAGGATGCAGTCCAGGTTTGACCCTGGGAATCCGGAGTCTTGTCACCTGCCCACTCCTCCTCCTTCCTGGTTTCCCTCATCCCCTGTCTCGACAGGGGGCTGGGAGGGGGAAGCTGACTAGTGCAAGGTGGTCCCTGAGAGATGGGTATGCAGGGAGCGAGCAGGTCAGACCTGAACGAATATAAGCCCCAGACGTTGCCTAGGGGAGCTGAGCCCAGACTGCCCCATGTCGTGAAGCAGGAAACTTCTGGGTGGCCACTACATCCCCCACTGGACGTGGGGTGGGCCTCATCACGTGCTGTTCCCTTGAGTGGCTGAGAGTTGGGGGTGGCGGCACCAAGACCCGTCTCCCTCCTGCCCACCTTGAGCCTGGGGGTAGGTGATGCCTGACACCGGGGTTCTGGGCTCCCACCCCATGCAGTCAGCAGCGTCTCTTTGACTTGTTACCCTTTGACGGCCCCAGAAGCCATTTGTGTAGGGGAATAAAACCACCTCTTCCTTTTAAAAAGGCATTTGAGGGACTTCCCTGGTGGTCCAGTGGCTAAGACTCCACACTCCCAGCGCAGGGGGCACGGGTTCGATCCCTGGTCAGGGAACTAGATCCCACATGCCACAACTAAGACCTGGCACAGCCAAAATAAAGAAAATTATTATTATTTTATAAAAAGAGCATTTGGAAACTGCTGCTCTGAGCCCTTCTTTGGTAGGAGGTCAGGCCTGTGGTCTCTCCAGCCTGGGATTCTTCCTCTGATAAAGCACTTGGGCGCCTTTGGGATTCCTTGGTAGTCCAGTGGGTAAGACTCCGTGGTTTCACTGCCAAGGGTGCAGGTTCAGTCCTTGGTTGGGGAACTAAGACCCTATGGGTCATGCGGTGTGACCTAAAGAGAGAGAGAGAGCTTGGGAGACCTGGTGTCAGAGGAAGCACCCCACGCTCACATCCCAGCTCCCCTGAACAACCTCCAAGAGGTAGACGACGCTGTTAAGAGACCAAGGGCTTCCCTGGAGCCCAGCTGATCCTTGAATTAAAGCTGAAGCCGCCTTGGGCCTTCCCATAGCTTTGGAGGAGTAGAGACCCTGAAAGGGGAAGGGGTCTGCCCACGTGCACACAGGGAAAGATCAGAGCTGCTCCCAGAAGGTCCTCCGATTCCTGGGGGTCCCCCAGCCTCCCACCTGGGGACTTTGAACTCTACCACCGTTTTCCTCCAAAAGCCCCAAACCCCAAGTGACTCTGCCCACTTCTGGCTGTCTTTGGGGCACCTCGTCCATCTCCCTAAGATTAGAGCTCAGCACTCGCCTGAGCCTGGACCAGTGGTGCAGGAGGGGAAGGCCCTGCCTCGGGTCCAGGGCCGTGGGTGATCTGCCCAGCAGAATTAGGCAGCCTTTCCCACATTCTGGAGGCCCTCGGTCAGCCTGCTTCGCTTTAGGGCTCCTGAACGTTGACCTTGAGCTCGGAGCCCTGTTAAAAAGGATCCTTTCCCACTGACACAGAACGATGGTGGCAACAGCGACGCCACATGTCCACGGGGGTGGGGAGTCAGAGCTGGTCTCCAGGGCTGCGCCTGGTGTCACCTTTCAGACCCAGGCAGGGCCGCCTGCCAGCGTCCTGGGACCCTGGAGATATTTATGATTTCTTTCTGGATGAGGAAAAAAGAGAGAGAGCACTTCAAACAATAACTTCAGATTAACCACGCGAACCTCAGAAATCCACCCAAGAGAAGCAACCGGATCGGTGAACCCTGAAAAATAAAACGTATGCAGCAGTGTCCTTGCCTTTCTCAACCCCCCAAATGGCTGCAGAGACTGGATCTCTTACCACTTAAAAAAAATTTTTTTTAATTTATTTGGCTGCCCTGGGTCTTCGTTGCCGATTTATTTGGCTGCCCTGGGTCTTCGTTGCCGCGCGGGATTTTCTCTAGTCACGGCGAGCCAGGGCTACTCTGAATTTGCAGTGTGTGGGCTTCTCGTTGCAGTGGCTTCTCTTGTTTCGGAGCACAGGCTCCAGGGCACACGGGCTTCAGCTGCTGTGGCACGGGGGCTCAGTAGTTGTGGCTCCCAGGCTCTAGAGCACAGGCTCAATAGTTGTGGTGCATGGGCTTAGTTGCTCCAAGGCATATGGGATCTTCCCAGATCAGGGATCGAACCCATGTCTCCACCTTGGCAGGCGGATTCTTTACCACTGAGCCATCAAGGAAGCCTCTGAATCTCTTATTTCTGGATAAACCCCCTTTCGAGTCCTGTGGGACAGTCCTAGGAGACTGGAAATCCCTCCACTGAGCAAACGGGCACATGAGCCCTTTAATCCAAGTACCCCCAACTGTGGGGACCCCACTCCAGCAGAATTCTGAGAAGGACCACGAAGTCCTTGATCTTGCAGAATTCAGGCTGCTGCATACTCACGGATTTCTGGAGACTTCTCCCAGCCATGCCAGTCAGTCTGAAGGGAAGTCACTCCACAGTCCACTGGAAACAGTGCTGAGGAGAAAGACATTGCATCAAACAAACGTGGGTTCAGTCCCTGGCTGGGGAACTTAGATCCAGCATGCAAGGAGCAACTAAGCTGGCTAAGAGCCAGCGGTACCCCCACCACCACCGCCACCAGCCAACTGCCTGCTTTGAACCCAGCCGCTGGTACTTACTAGCTGTGTGACTTTGGGCAAATTACCTAACCTCTGTGTGCCTGGGTTGCTTCATCTGCAAAACAGAGATAATAAAGGTTCTTCCCTCATTGGGTTGTTGTAGGAATTAGACAAGTATACATGAAAAGTGGTGCATCGGGTCTCGCCCTTCCATTAGCGTCTGGCACAGAGTGAGTGCTCCATGAACGCGAGTTGCTTTTCCTTCTTTTGATCATTATTATGACCTGCGTGGCTCCACACGGGCCAGACCCTCTCTGCTATTGTGAAATCGGAAGAGAGCGTTTCCTCCTTTCTTCCCCTCCCACCGAGACATGAGCCAGAAGGTAATGAACTTCAGCGTCCAAACGACTTTCTTATCTCTACCTTAAGCTCCTTCCACTTCTCCTGGCCTTGTGGAAATGGAAACCAGCTGTTCGGGGGGCGGGGGGGTGGGCAGGGAGGAAGCTCCGGGGACAGAGTTGCCAGGGTTTGCTTGGGACACACGACCCCTGGCCCCTGAAGGAGGAGGACGGTCCCTTCCCTCCCCTCCCTGAGTTCCCTGAGAGCCTCCAAGGTGAGCCACCTGGACAATGAGCTGAGGGTCTCCTAGATCTGCTCACCCCCTCCCCCAAGGTGGCACTGCCTCTGTCCGAGAGGACACATGAGCTTCTCTGCAGCCCCATGTGACAGAGGGGTATGCCTGCCCCACTTTTCAGAATACAAGAATGGATGAGACATGGACCCACAGGGAAGAGGGGTACACAAGATGTTCCCCAGCCAGGCTGCTGAGTGCTCTAAGCAAGGTGTATATTGCACTCTTGGCAATTAATAGGAAGGTGGCTGCCTGGGTCCACCTGGAGTGGTCAAGGAAGGCTCCCTGGAGGAGGTGGTGCTTCAGTAGGAATTTACTAATCATTGGAGTGGGTTGGAATCTATTTCTGGATATGATAACAAGATAGGGAAAGGCCAAAGAACTAGAAGAGTGAGGGGTGCTCAGATCATGGCAAGCAGCCCATTCAGGGGGGACGGGGGTTTTCCTCAGGGCGATGGGGAGCACAGAGGGTGACATGTCAGATTGGTGGTTTAGGGTGAGCAAGGTCAGGGTTAGACATGTTTTACACAGACCACGCCTGTGTACCAGCATCCTCGTCAAGAAAGAGACCATTTTCATCATCTTAGAAGTCCTCCCCCTGCCTCTTCTGATAACTGCCCTCACGATAACCACTGACGCGCAGGCCACCACCTTCGAGCTGTCCTGCCTGTGATGGAAATTTCAATAAATGGACTCACGTGAGTGTGTGCCCTTTGGGGTCTGTCATCTCTGTGAGCTTATCCACTGGGCGGCATATGGTTTCTGTGCACTTCTTACTGTATAATATTCCATTTTGGGAATATTTAGTTTATCCTGTCAGCCACCAATGGGAATTTGGATTATTAAAATTTTTGGTTATTTTGAGCAACAACTGCTTATTCTTACACAAGCCTTTTGGTGACATTATTTATTGTTTTTGTACCTAGAGATAGAATTGCTCCTATTAGATGAAATTGCTCATCCCTATTAGAAACAGACACATTTTTAAGACGTGGTTTTTCCACGGACATTGCACTGATGCTGTCTTAGAGCTCCAGTGGCTCACACCCTCTTGGATACTCAGATACGTGCATTGTTAGTCTTGCATTTTCAGCTGTCCTGGTGGGTGTAGTTTAATTTGCATTTCCTTATAGAGCTACGGAGTTGAGCCCCTCTACGTATGACTCAGCCATTTGGCATCTTATTTTGTGGTTTTATGTAGTCCAAGGACGTCTTCTACTTGATGATAGGCTTCTCCATTCTCTTAATGCTGTCTTCTGATGAAAAGAAATTCTTACATTTAATGCAATTCATCTTATCAAAGCTTTCCTTAATGTTAACGGTTTTTGTATTAGAAGAAATCTTGTCTATTCTGAGGTCACGAAGGTAAGTTACTGATATTTAAAAAAAATTGTATCGGGTGTTATTTTGTTGATTTTGTGTTTTTGTTTCGGCTGCATGGCATGCGAGATCTTAGTCCCCCAACCAGGGATTGAACCTGTGCCCTCGGCAGGTCCTAACCACCGGACCACCAGGGAATTTCCAAAAAACTCTCGTTTCTCTTTTAACAGTTAGATCTACAATGTATCTGGAATCGACTTTCGTGTGTGGTGTGGGTTGAGGGGTCAGATTCTTTTACTTTACTTTTCCATTTTGATATCCAATTGACCCAGTACTCTTTACTGAAGTCCTTCCTTTCTCTCCTGTACTCATATACACCTTTTTTATAAACCAGGTGACTGAGTTAAGTGTGAATCGTCTGTCTTTGCACCAAGAATATAGTGTCTTAATTACTATAGTTTTATAATAGATCTCAGTTCTGGTTGTATAAGTCTTCCACTTCTGTTCTATTTCATCTTTGCGTTTGGCTATTCTTGGACCTTTGCGTTTTTGTATATATTTTAGAAAAAACTTGAGAATTCACACACACAACATATAAAAAAACCGTCTGAGATTTTGAATGGGGTTGCATTGAATGGATAGATCAATTGGGAGAGAATTAACGTATATACTATGGCACCTTCCAATCCATGAGTATAGTATATCTTTTCATTTATTTGAATCTGCTTTAATTTCTCTCAGTGATGTTTTAAAATTTTCAGTAGACTTATTCCTAGATAATTTGATGCTGTGTGAATGGTATTTTAAAATTTCACTTTCTACATGGTTATTGTCAATGTATAGGAATATGGTTGATTTTTGAAAACTCTATAATCCTTGCTAAATTAATTTAGTAATTCCAATAATTTCTCTTTAGATTTTTCTAGGGCAAAGATGTTTTGGGGTGTGGTCCAGCCATGGTACAAGACCCAGCAGTCTTGAACTCTGGGCTGGATTTGGAGGTTGGGAGGGAAGAAGACAGACTTGACCAGTCAAATTGGCAGAGTCTGTAGGGCCGTGCGTGCATGCTAAGTCGCTCCAGTCGTGTCTGACTCTTTGTGACCCCATGGTCTATAGCCCACCAGGCTCCTCTGTCCATGGCATTCTCCAGGGAAGAATACTGAGGTGGGCCGCCATGGCCTCCTCCAGGGGATCTTCCCAAGGATCGAACCCACGTCTTTTATGTCTCCCGCATTGGCGGGTGGGTTCTTTACCACTTGCGTCACCTGGGAAGCTGGGGGGATGCAAAAACCACAGACTCCCCCATGTCTAGTCGCGGCCCAGGGGCTGTTTATACATCACATGGAGAGTTCTTCCCCAGCCAGACACCTGGCCTAGCCCACCGTGGCCATATGGGAAGGCAAGGCCACCTTTAATCAGCACGCTGGGTGACCTTGGCTACGTTGTTAAACCTCACTTGAGGCTCATCTTCCTCACTCACAAAAGGAGGGACGCATGCCAGGGTATTTCTGTCTCTCACCTCATAGGTGACTGATGAACCTTGGTGAATAGCTTTCACTCACCTGTGTTGTCTCTTTTCCCCATGGGGGTTTTCTGAACATTGCTGGAAATTTCTACAGTCCAGAGGATGCTGGTGTGTGTGTGGTGGGTGGGGGGGCTGGGTAGGTTGCCAGCTCCCACTGTGCTCTGAGCAGCTTCAGTGCAACTGGTCCTTTGGGGATTTTTATTTCCACGGTGAGGACACCCATGCAAGGCTGCCCCTCTTCAAGAAGGAACTCAAATTACTTTTCAATAAAAACTCTTGCCAGAAGTTCCTGAAAAACTCTGGCCTTCTCTGTGATCCCTGATATAGAAAAGGGTGGAATTTAATTATTCTGTCCTGTCCACGAGCCCCACGGCTGGGCCTGGCACGCTGCCACTGCTCTGTCCGACCAGCAGATTCCCTGCCCCCGCTGGGGTTCATTGCTCTGGCATGTGTGAGGGAGCACAGGGGAGACCCAGGGCAGGGCCCCCACCTTCAGCATGGCCTTGCCCTTTTCACCCTTCCTTTTGGGGTCTGTGTCTTAGAAAAATCCCATCTGTCTGCAGTTACCTGGACAAGCAGCTCTCTACAAGTTAAATGGAGAGGTGACTTCCCAGGCCCAGGGGAGGTATTGATATTTCATAAAATTCCCATCAGGACCTCTCTGATACCCACGAGGCTAGGCTCAGAGCACCAGAGGGCGGTTAAGAACTTCAGGCTGAATTGGAAACATCAGGATTGGAATAATCTAGAATGATCATGTCTTGGTGGCCCCAGGAGTCTGGGGGTCCCCAGCGACCCTGGAACTCCAGCCTGCAGCTGGCTTGTTTCCCGCCAGCTCATGAAGAGATACAATTTTGTATATTTTCCACGCAGCATTATAAGCACGTTCTGTGTTTTTACCCAGTTAAACATTGAAATTAAAGATCCCCTAGAGAAGGGCAGGGCAACCCCCTCCAGTATTCTTGCCTGGAGAATCCCAGGGACGGAGGAGGCTGGCGGGCTACAACCTATAGGTTCGCAAAGAGTCGGACAGGACTGAAGCGACAAGACGCATGCGTGTATTCAATCTATTCAGTATGTATATTGTTTCAAAAAGGCCAATAGCCCTTCAAGGCTTACCATGAGAAAGGAGAGTTCTCAGTACCCCTCTTTTCCACCAGCTTTCATTCCCTATAGTCAGGCTTTTTGGGGTGGGAATGGAAAGCTTACCTCCATCGTTCTCGTCACATTAGGGAAACGGAGGCAGCTCAGGACCCTCTTTTCCTGCGGTGCCCTGTGGGTACTCACGGTCAGTCTAGCTGGCCTGCCCCACCCCTGTCCCCGCAGCATCTTACTCTTTTGACCTCCTTGGAACCGTCTTCCCCTTGGAGTCTTGGCTAGGGTCAAGGGTCTCCCAGGGGATGTGGGGGTCTCCTCCAGCCGGGCCCCACTGGGTGGGCTGTGGGTGACACCCACCCTGTGTATGCCCCCTGCCTGCAGACCACCTCTGAGAGGGTAAACAGGCCTCTGGGGCAGGGTCACCCTGGCTGCTGCTGTCGGCGTCTCAGCCGCACAGTGGACCGACTCTGCCTCTTCAGGAGTCTCTGCAGTAGCCAACTCCTGCCCTGTCAGCAAAGCCCAGACCTTGGGAGTCTGATCTCATTCAGGGGGAGGGTCCTGACTTCAAGATTCAGAGCCACGACCGGAAGCAGTGCTGGCCAAAGGCACATGGTGGGTAGACCGGCAACCACCCTCTGCAGTGGGCGGTCTGAGGCCGAGGGGGCAGAGGGCAGGAGCAAAGAGCCTGAGACCCTTGGAGCTGGTCAGCGTAAACCCCTTTCGGGCTTCCCTGGTGGCTCAGTGGTAAAGAATCTGCCTGCTGATGCAGGAGACATGGGTTTGATCCCTGGTCCAGGAAGATCCCACATGCCTCGGAGCAACTAAACCCGTGCCTTACAAGTAGTGAGCCTGTGCTTGGGAGCCCACGAACCGCAGCTACTGAAGTCTGCTCACCCTAGAGCCTGCGCTCCACAACAAGAAAAGCCAGCGCAAGGGGAAGCCCGTGCACTGCAGTGAGTAGCTCCCGCTTCCTGCGACGGGAGAAAGCCCTCATGCAACAAAGACCCCGCACAGTCAAAAATAAATACAGAAATAAAACTAACTTAAAAAAATATGTAGACCCTTTTTACAGATGGAGAAACTGAGGTACAGAGAGAAAGCGGGCCTCAAGCCACACAGTGAGTTAGCGGCCTCTCTGGCTCTCTCTCTACTGACCACACTGAGCAGTCAGTTCCTCCGTCTCTGTCTCACCCACACACCCCCTCACTTCCAATCTACATATACTGGCAAAGATCTCCAAGCTCAAGTTCTGCCTCTGTGTCCTGGATGCGAGGAAACGCTCGTGGGCCCGTGTGTGCTGGGAACGTGGGAATCCTCAGAATCCCAGAAAGTGAAGAGTCTGCCTCTCAGGGAGGGGAAACCAAGGCCCGGAGCCAGTGGGGCAGGGCCTCGGCCGGTCACACAGCCAGCATTGCCCCGCCAGGCCCGTTTCCATAGTCCCACCGCCCTGAGGAATAATTAGAGAAAGTTAAACATGCATAATTTAATTGCTTGTCGATGACAGGATGCCAGGGGAGCCATAAAACCCGCCCAGCCTCAGAGCGCCTGCCCAGGCAGGTGGCACGGGAGGCCGGGCTGGCAGCCTAGGGCCCTGCCCGCTGGTTGGGCCTCTCTCTGCAGCTGGGGCACCGGACCCCTCCCCAGCCCTCCCCATGCCCACTGACAGCCAAGCCACTCCCCGCAGGCCGAGCAGGATGCCCAGTGCCAGCGCAGGCTAGGCCCGGGGTCCTGCCTGCTCTCCAGAAACAGGTTCGCGTGCAAGCCCAGGCTCGCCCCTGGCTCTGCTGACCGTCCCCCCTGCAGGGAGTCCTGTGTGTTGCCTCAGACCCTGGAAATGTGTTTATGGGCTGCGAACGCCTCGGGAACGTTCACTGCGTGGAGCTGAGGCCCGACTGACACCTCACCCATGGCCATCCTGCCCCACCTTCTTCCTTCGGGAGGGGGGTCCCCAGGGTGGGGTGACGCCCTCCTGTGTGTGCAGAGGGCAGACGAAGCTCAAGCCAGAAAGTTCTCCAGGCCAGCCCGCTTCCAGAGTCGACGCCCTTTTTGCCCCATAAGATGCTCTTGGGCCTCTGCTGCGAGGGCAGGCACCCCATTCCCGCTACCCTACCCCCTGCCCATCAGTATTAGCACAGGGTGGGGCTCCCCTGGCAGTCCGGTGGTTGGTTAAGACTTTGTCTTCCCATGCAGGGGGTGCCGGTTCGATCTCTGGTAGAGGGGCTAAGATCCCACATGCCTCGTGGCCAAAATGCCAAGACATGAAAAGCGAAGAACTGTTGTAACAGATTCGATGAAGACTTTAAAAAATGGCCCACATCTAAAACGAAAACAAAACGATATGAGTGCAGCGTCACCAAGGGGCTCACGGGCACCCACCGGGCCTCCAGGTGGAGGAGGGGGTGGCCAGGGGTGGGTAGGGGACGGGGTGGGGTGTGAATGTCGGGGTGGAGGACGGATGAGTGGGTGGGTGGATGGAGGAGTGGGTGGGTGGATGGGGGGAGGTGGGGTGGGTGGCATGACACAGGGAACCCTTGTTTTGTTTTGCTGTCTGTCTTTCCCACGAAAGGCCGCTTTCAGAGGCACCAGGATCCTGCAGTATTTAGGAGGGGGGGGCAGTGAGTGTCCCCTGGGAATCCCCCCGTGTGTCTGGCCTTGTTGACTGGGGGCCTTTGGGCGCCTGGCCGTTGTACAGGGTATGTGTGCGTGCTCAGTTGTGTCCAACTCTTTGCAACCCTTTGGACTCTAGCTCGCCAGGCTTCTCTGTTCATGGGATGTTTCAGGCAAGAATACTATAGCGAGTTGCCACTTCCTCCTCCAGGGCATCTTCCCAACCTAGGATTGAACCTGCGTCTCCTGCATCTCCTGCATTGCGGGTGGATTCCTTACCCGCAGAGCCATTCCAGAGAGCCGCCCTCCCCCTGCCAAATTGTTCAGGGGGCCTCCTCAGATTTCAGTGCCCGTGGGCCTCCCTTCTGGGGTGGATCCCGGAACCCAGAGAGGACATCAGCCCTTGCTGCTCTCCAAGCCCTCCTGTGTCTGCCAGCCTGGGACGTGGTCGCTCTCTGCCTTTCCCCTGGTGATTCATCCCTGAGAAGCCCCCTCTGCCCGTCTCTCCGCTCTGTGCTTTGTACCTCTTTCCTTCTTTATTGTCCCTTTTGCTGGTAGGAGTTGGAGGGAAACATGTGTGTTCAGTCCCCCCCATCTAACCAGAAAACCACCTCCTTTCCTTTGTGAAGTCCTGCCCCATCCCCGAGTCAGACAACTGTATACATTCTTCTGGTTGTTTTAAAGTTTCAGTGTTTATACCTCAGTCTTTAATCTCTTTTATGTATCGGGGTTACTGACAAGGTTTTATTGGGGGAAGAAAAAGAGTTCTGTTTCTAAAAAAAAAAAAGGCTTATAAACCACAGACTGGGCACAGCCCAGGGTGGATGGGGAAGGTAATGAGGATGAGGGGGCCCCTGCCAACCCACAGAAACCCGGGTAGGGCTGGTGAGCAGAAAGTAAGGGGCTGTCAGCCCCCGTGGCCCCGAGGCTGGGCACCCCTGGGGAAATCACAGCCTGAACCACCTGTTCCCAAGGTCCTAAGATTCTGGGAGTCTCATTGCATCTCTCACAGGACAGTCATTATTTTAAAACAGAGACGTTTCCAAGGTGGTTTGCGTTCAGTGACAAAGATACAGGACTTCTCCAAAGACAGACAAGGCTGATGATGGGGGGACGGGGACCCCGCTGGTGAGCATGGGGGCCTCGCTGCAGCCAAGGGGCCTCTGAACACCGAATGGGACGTGCCGAGTTGCCCTAATACCTCTCGTGTGTCTGCTTGACCGGAATGGGGTGCCTGTGGGGTCAGGCTTTGAACTGAGGGAGGATTCTAAGCATCTCTTGACTTCCAGAGCAATAAAAGCTCTTAGGAACAGCTTTGAACCATCTATTTCCTCATTAAAGAGCTCTGGGTCTCTGGGGGAGACAGACATAAATAGATGATTACAGCCCAGGGAGATATGTGCCTGGGAGGTTAACCATTACTGGTCTCCTAATTGGCCTTCCGGCTCTGGGACCCTCCCACAGCCTCCCGCGGTACACTCTGCTGCCAGAGTGAGCTTTTAAAAATGCACATCTGACCTTGGCTTTTACCCCCTCCAACAGCTGCCCATTGGTCTCAGGACACTGCCAGGCTCCTCCCCGCAGGCTTCCTGCTCCAGTCTTGGTGGTCCCCAGGTGTGCTCCTGCCCGCTAGGCTGCTGGAAGACCCTCCCCGGTTCTGTTCCCCTCTGGTGTCAGCACTAATTCTTCCTTCTATGGAATCTGACCAATCACTGTGCATCCCTCAGTCCTCACCTTAGATGCCACTGCCTCCAGGAAGCCCTCCTGGGCCACCCCCAGCCCAGATGAGCTTTGGCAACCCCAGATAGGCTACCCACTCCAGTATTCTTGGGCTCCCCTGGTGGCTCAGCTGGTTAAGAATCCGCCTGCAATGTGGGAGACCTGGGTTCGATCCTGTGTTGGGAAGATCCCTTGGAGAAGGGAAAGGCTACCCACTCCAGTATTCTGGCCTGGAGAATTCCATGGACTATATATCCATGGGGTCTCAAAGAGTCAGACACAATTGACTGACTCTCGCTTTCACTTTCCTGTTGCTCTTTTGCATGTTCTGGCCTTACAGCCCTTACCAACCTGTGTCTTTTTGCCTGTCCCCTTCCTCAGACTGTAGTTCTCAAAGTCAAGGAGTGTGTCTCATTTACTACCCACTCATTAACTATCAGATTTTTTTTTAATGATGGAGTTTATTAAAAAAAATTTTTTTGACGTGTGCACACTGCTATATTTATTTATTTATTATGTATCCTTGGCTGCTCTGGGGTTTTGTTGCTGCACGGGCTTTTCTCTAGTTGTGGCAGGCAGGGTCTACTCTAGTTGCGCTGCCTGGGCCTCTCATTGCAGTGGCTTCTCTTGTGGAGCACAGGCTCTAGGCTTCGGTAGTTGCAGCACGCAGGCTCGGTAGCTGCGACTTGCCGGCCCCAGGGGGCGGGCTTCAGTAGTCTTGACACAGGAGCTCACTAGTTACAGCGGGAGGGGCTTAGAGCGTGTAGGCTTCAGTAGTTGGGGCGTACAGGCTTAGTTGCTTGCGGCATGTGGAGTCCTCCCAGACCAGGATCGAGCCAGGCCCCCTGTACTGTCAAGGCAAGTCCCATCCACTGCACCACCAGGGAAGTCCTCAGGTATTTTTTGACCCACTACTCTGTGCCAGGCACCAAAATTCATGAACAAACAAAATAGACAAAGACCCTGCGCCTAGGACACTCGCAGGCTGACGAGGCATCCCAGGTGCTGGCTCAGACGATTCGCAATACTCTGTGCTGTGGATGCCCAGAAAGGAGGCTCAGAGGTCAGGCAGGCTGCCTGGAGGAGGGGGCACTAAAGATAAGGCTCTGAAGGATGTGTAGGAGTTTTCCAGGCAGCAACTCAGAGATTTCCCTGCCTGCCTGAGCAGAGGCTATCCTGCCTGGCCGGGCTGCTCTCTCCCCAGGGTCCACTCCACTCTCACCTCTTCTCTTTCAGAATGCATGAACTGCACCCGGCTCAGCGACATGAGCGAGCGGCTGACCACGCTGGAGGCCAAGGTCAGATGGTCTGGGGATCCTGGGCCTAGGGAGTTAGAAAGGGAGGAGCTTGCTTCAGCCCCAGGGAGCCCAGCAAGCCTGAGGAGCCTGGTCCCCAGGGGTGGGTGCTATTTGGGCCCTCAGTGGCTCTGGGTAATTTTCTCTAGTCTGGGCCAGCCTCCTGGGGTGGGAGAGGGAAGTGGGATGAGTAAGAAACTCGAGGGTCCCAGGCAGCAGGCTGGTCTGGGTGTGGGCCTCAGTGGCTGGAAGTCCCGATGCTGACCCCTCGGTGGAAAGAGGAGGGAAGTCGCTGTCCCCCCAGGGCTGCTGGCCCCCACTCAGGCTCCTCCTTCCTGGTCTTGCACGGGGCTGGGCTCAGGAGCTGATGGAGGAGGAGCCGCCTGGCACCTGCGAGCTTTCTCCCTGTCTACATCAGGGGGCAGAGGGGTGGAGCAACTCACCCCAGAGGCAGAGGGGCTCAGTAAAGCCTAGTCATTCATCTGGGAGTGGCCCCAGGCAGCAGCGGCAAGGAGGACAGGACTCAGAGAAGGGGAGGATGTGTGAGGTGCAGGTGTGTCGGGGAAGCTGCCCCGTGGGGACCCCTGGGGCTCTGTCCCTCCTGGTGCCCGGGAGACAGTGCAGAGCCCGCCTCAGGGCCGACCTGGCCCTTGCTGGGATGTGCTTCTGTGCGGCGCTCCCCCTCGCCACGTGACCCCTGTGGACAAGCCCCACCTCCTTCACCTGGAAAGCAGGCACGGGGCGATTGGCTGGAAGGTCTGGGTCTGGCGGAGGCAAGCTTAGGGCTGAGGCTGCTGTACTTGCCACCTCCAAGGAGCCTCTGCAGGCAGTGGGACTGCGGGGGCTCCTGGCCCAGCGGAGGGCCAGCACGGGGAGGCTGGACTGACCCGAGCGGAGGCAGCGCTCTCTCAAGGGCAGACCAAACAGCTAGGGCCGGGCGCTGCCCGGGAGGGTGCTGTGAGCACGGCTGGCTGGCAGGGAGGCCGGAGTGAGGACAGAGCGCCGAGGTGGGCTGCAAGACCCCCACCGCGAGAACACAGAGCAGACCCAGAGGTTGGACCCCAGCCCAGAGGAGCCTGACAGGCAGGGCCTCCCTGTAGACACACACAGAGACACACACATGAATGAACACACAGGGACGCACGTATAAACACACATGAATTCACAGAGACGCACATACTTACATATAGACGCACACAGACACACGCAGCCCTGGCCAACGCTGTATCACCCTTCGGCCATGCTGCCTGCCTTGGAAGCCTGACTGTGGGGACACCTGCCTGGTGCAATGGGGGCTGCAGTGACTGGCAGCTGGAGGCAGGCACGTGTGGGAACAGCCCCCACCAGCTGGGTGACTCACCGAGCCCACCTCCTCCTCTGTGGAGTGAGCTGAGGTGCCAGCCTCACAGGACCGCTCGGGGCCTCAGGTGACACGGTAGGGGAACCCATGCTGGACAGGTGTGAGGCTGTTATCATTTATATTGTGTCGCTGTGGCATCTTCCTGATGGAGGCACAGGTGCATGGGAGAAGCCCCGTGGCAGAAGCGTGAATGGTCTCCCTTGCCCCTGCAGGCAGGAGGGTCCCCCCAGCAGCCCAGGTGCCTGGGCACAGGCTGGGGGTGGAGACCCTGTGCCCTCCCTGGGTCATGGCTCTGCGGGGGGGGGGGGGGCAGGGAGGGCAGAAGCTTCAGGGAGCAGATGCTGCCACATGAGCCGAGCTGGGGCTGGGGCAGTCCTGGTAGGGATGAGAGATGCTGGGGAAGATGCTAGAAGGAACTCGTGGTACCCGAGAGTCTAGAAAAGGCGGGCTCCCCAGGCTCGCTAGCCTGACGGACATTTTCCAGGTACCTGAAACCGCCGCGTGGTTTGGCAGAGCGTCAGCTGAAGGCCTGGCCTGGCCCCGGCCCAGCACCCCGGGGTGTTGCAAGTCACAGCTCTGAGGCAGGACCGGTACCATGCCTGCTGTGCCCCGCGCCCCTGGCCCTGACCCATGCCCTCCCGCCATGAGCAACTCCTGCCCTGGTGCCCCAACCCTGCGCTGCCCTCTGCCTGGGGACGCCGCACCCCGGGCAGGCTGGAGGGGGTGCTTACTCTCTGGCTCTGAGGGTGAGGGTCGTGACTCCTCCGCAGACCTCAGGGGGTCTCCTCCGCAGACTCTGTGGGGCTCAGGCTGTCTCAGTAATAACCCAGTGATAACAGGGCCCTTCTCAGCTCTGGGCCTCAACCTGCTGCCCTGTGAGGTGGAAACAGAAGGGGTCACTTCCCGGCCCCTCCCTGGCTCATACACAGAGATGACCTCAGGTGGCTCCTGGGTGGGGAGGTAGACAAGGTAGCTTGAGACAGGTGTCCAGAGAGGTGGCAGCTGCGGGGTCCCTTCTGGATTTCTAGATGGCAACAGGAGACTCCTGTCTCAGCTCCTGTGTCCTCTCTGGGTCACTTTCCAGCTGCCCACCTGCCTGCTTTGTGCCCAAGTGTCCCCTGGAGAAGCAGGGCCCCTGGGAGCTTCACCCGCCCCATCAGAGGGCCCTGAGGGGCAGCAGCCTGGAGAGGGCGGGGGACACAGGCCAGGCTAGCAGCCAGGCCAGCCCCACAGCCTCAGGGGCGGGTGAGGTCTGGGGAGCCCACAGGGGTCAGAGAGAGCATGGAGCTGGGGTCAGGGGCTGGGGTCAGGTGGGTGAAGGCAGAAGCGGGCAGGCAGATCCCCGATGGGGAGTCAAAACCTGGGCAGCTAGCAGTAAGTCCAAGGCCTGGAAACTTCGACTTCTGCTTCCTCAAGACAAGAAGCCTGTTTTGACATATCAAGAAGGATGCATTCAGTGGCAAGCAATGTGAACCCAGCCATTGGCAGCTTATTTCTTAGCATTTATTGTTAGTTCAATAGCAAGTCCAGACTTAGTGGTCTTGGGATTGGCTTGGTGACTCAAGAAACCAGACTCCCTCCACAGCCTCCTCTCCACCTTCTTAGTGAATCGGCTCTTGTCCTCTTGCCAGTCAGTGCTAAAGCGTTAGTCACTCAGTCGTGTCCAACTCTTCGAGACCCCAAGAACTGTAGCCCGCCAGGCTCCTCTGTCGATGGAATTCCCCAGGCAAGAATACTGGAGTAGGTTGCCATGCCCTTCTCCAGGGGATCTTCCTGACCCAGAGACTGATCCCTGGTCTCCTGCACTGCAGACAGACTCTTTACCATCTGAGTCACCAGAGTGCCTCATGGTTACAAAGTGGCTGCTGCAGCTCAAAGCCTCACATCCTTATACATTGTTCAAAGGCAGGAAGTAGAGGGTGAAGCAAAGTATCTCAAGAAATTCATTATGTCTCTTTGGCCAACACTAGGCTATATGCCCACCTCCTAGGTACAAGGGAGCTGGGAAAATGAGTAATTGGCCAGTGATGATTCCTCCTCTGGGGCATTCTCACTGGCTCAGAATAAGGGTTCTAGAGTCAAGGAAGGGGAGGTGGTTGGAGGCCAGGCAACCACAAAGAACTGCTCCATCTTCACTCCCTACAGTGCCCGAGTTGCCTAAGGATCCAAACCTAGGAGCTGATCTAGATTCCTCTCACCCACTTTCTGGGACAGGCTGGAGTGGCTGTTGGGGGATCGTGGGGTAAAAAGCTAGCAGAAAAAAAGTTTCCTGCCTTCCTTCCTCCCCTCCTCCTCAGTTTACTCTCTGACTCCAAGAACCAGACCGAGTGGGAGGGAGCCTGAGGGGATTTCCCTGGGTGACTGGTGCAGGACAGTGGTGTCCTAGCCAATCAGCCAGGCCACAGTGATATTATCAGAGCCCCTGAGATGGAAGGCTGGCTGGAGTCTGGTTTTCTCAGCTGAGTCCCCACGCCGCCCACTGCTGCCTGCCCCGGTGAGCTCAGCCCAGCAGAGACGGCTCAGTTTCTCCAGGAGGTTTGCCATGGCCAGACCACGGGGGCTTGAACTCTGGAGTGGGCTGCTTCTAACTTGACGGTGCCCGTGGCTCCTCTGCCTGGGTCCATGGGCTCTGTGGGTCTTGGTGTCTGTGAGGGAGGTGCCCCAGGAAGGAGTGAGCTTGGTCTTTTGTGCAGGAGTGAGGTTGCAGGCAGAGGGTCCCTCTGGGGGGCCTGGGAGCCCAGTCTGGGTGCCCCCACCCTGATCCCTCCCAGCCACACTCCCCTTGCTCCTGGCTCCTCCCTGTTACACTTGTTCACCTGGAGGAATCCTCCCCACCCCACCAAGATGCTGTATCCAACTCATCCCCCCGACTGGGGACCTTCACCCCCAAACCTGGCTTCTCCTGTGCCGCTGTTTGAATGGTGGCGATCCTACCATCCCCCAAGCCAGGCTAGAGACAGGGCCACCCCTGCCTTCACGTCCTGCCCCCAAGTCCTGGCCACCAGGTCCTGACAGTTCCCACCCCCAGCCTCTCGCCCATGGCCCTGGGGCCCCCATCCCACACACTGACAGCCAAGTCTCCTTGCCCTGTCCCCCCCAGCTCCACCCCTTGCCATGGCCGGTCAGCTTCCAGGTGGACGTCCCCTCAGTGGCTGGGGCAGAAACTGTAACCCTCCCCTCCGTGAGGAGGTTCCACCCCCAAGCCGCTGTGCAGTCTGAGCCCGCCGCTCCACTTCTCAGGGCCTCCGTGAAGCTCCACTGAGGCCAGGGCTGCAGGCCAGCTGTGGAGAAGTGGACGAGGCGCCACACGGGGCCCTGGCCCCACCACCGACTTGCTGGGTGACCTTGGGCAAGTCCCTTGCGGTCTCTGAGCCTCTCTTTCCACCTTGCCTCTGGCGTGGCCCTTCCTGTTTAATGAGCCCTTGTAAGGACCAGGAGGGGGAGGGGCTGAGAGCAGGGGCCCTGGGGGTTGCCAGAGCCTCACGGGGCAGGAGCCCACCCACCCAATACAGAGGGGGGCCTGAGATCTGGGGTGCCACTTTGTTCCCAAGGGTCTTGGGAAACTTTGTCACCCAGGCCCCGGGGAAGCTGCAGAGGTGGTGGGAGGAGGCGCTCAGAAGGACCCTTTCTGTGCACCCAGGAAACCACAGCCCAGCCCAGGCCTGGGCGCTGTGAAGGCAGCCATTTGTCCCTGTGACTCCCCCCGACCCCCGCACACCACCCCAGCATCAGCAGGAGTAACTGGGTGCCCACGTGCTGTGCGCCCGTGATCTGTGGCCCTGCAGGGTCAGTGTTACCACCCCCGTTTTGCTGATGAGAAAACTGAGGCCCACAAAGGTGACGATGCTTGCATATCATGGCTATCTAGTGGGAGAGCCGGAATTCGAACCAGCCTGGCTGGTGGCAGGGCCTGAGCCTCCTCCCCCATCACATGGTACTTAGTGTGTGCAGGGGCCTGGGGACCGAGAGCGAGGAGGGCGCCCCTCCCCAGGTGGTCCTGACACCCAAAGGCAGGGCCAGCGGCGTTGCTCCAGAGTGACTGTACAGGGGCTGGCGGGACACCCCTTCTGCCCAGAGGGTCAGACAGACTCAGGAAGGAGGGGACAGCTCTCCGGAGTCTCAGAATCTTCCAGGGGCTGGGGGCGGGGACAGCACTGGTGGAGGGTGCTGCAGGAGCCTGGGCATGGAGGGGTGGGGAGGTCTCGGCCTGAGCGGCTGGGCGCGTTCCGGGCGGCTGGAGCAGAGCTGGTGGAGGAGACGCAGGGGAGGTCATGGGAGGCCGAGGTGATCACCTGTGGACGTACTGTGTGGTGTCTCTCGTGGTTTTTGGGGGGAGCTCGGCCGGGTTTACCTTGCATGAGGTCCTCACCCACGGCCGTGGTTGGGGGCTGCAGGAGGGGACGGGGGCAGGTGGAGGGGAGGGGCAGTGGGCTCTAGGCAGGAGGGCTAGGGCCCTGGGAGAGGCCCGAGGACCCATTGGGTCCTCCTGGAATTAAGGTTACCCAGGACTCTGGTGGTTGGGGTGGGCGCAGGGTAGGGTGGGGTGGGGTATAAGCCGGGGCTGGAGCTTGGACGCCTTCAGGCACTACCTAGCATCTGCAGAACTAGACGCCAGCGATTCCGCTCCCAGCGGCCCCCAGACAGGCTCGGAGCGCTTTCATCTCACGGCGCTGAGTCTGAGAATCTAGCTGGATGTGGGGTTCGGGTTTCTAAGGCGGCGGCGGCGGGGGGGCGGGGGGGGTGGGCACATGAGACACTGGACTTCTTCCTTCCTGTCTGGCAGGTCGGGACGGGAAACCGGGCTCCATCTGATATGGCGGGGGAACCCCAGTGCCCCCCTTTTCTGGGGTGGGTGGGTCCACGCGGGTTAGCACCTGCCCGCCGGCCCTGAGCAGATCCCGGTGTGCGGCGCCCCCTGCTGGCCTATTTGGGAACAGCCGGACCTCCTGGCTCCCTGTGCTGTGCCGTGCGCTAAGAATACTGGAGTGGGTTGATATTTCTTTCTCCAGGGAATCTTCGCAATCCAGAGATCGAACTCACCTCTCCTGCATTGGCAGGTGGATTCTTTACCACTGTGCCGCCTGGGAAGCCCCAAGTACAATTTTGATAAGTGAAAGTGTTAGTCACTCAGTCATGTCTGACTCTTTGTGACCTCATGGACTGTAGCCCGCCAGACTCCTCTGTCCGTGGGATTCTCCAGGCAAGAATACTGGAGAGTCGGTTGCCATGCCCTCCTCCAGGGGATCTTCCCGACACAGGGATTGAACACACGTCTCCTGTGGCTCCTACATTGCAGGCAGATTCTTTACCGTTTCAGCCACAAGGGAAGCCCAAGAGTACTGGAGTGGGTAGCCTATCCCTTCTCCAGGGGATCTTCCTGACCCAGGAATCGAGCTGTGGTCTCCTGCACTGCAGGCGGGTTCTTTACCAGCTGAGCTAGCAGGGAAGCCCTCCTGGCTCCCAGGTGCCGTGAATTAGGAAGTGTCTCCCTACTGAGGCTCTGTGTCCTTTTGGGTTTTAACCCCTGCTTTCCTCCGGGGGAGAAGATGGGCTGTTTTCCAGGCGGGCCCTGAGTAACCATGGCTACCTTTGTTTCCCTGGAGCTCTTGCTAAACTCGGACACTGAGCTGGGCCCGCTTATTCTTTCTTTCTCCTTTTTTTCTTTTCTTCTCTTTTCTCCTCTTCTTTCCTTCTCTTCCCTTTCCTTTTCTTTCTTTCCCTGTCCATCTCTCCCTCCTCGCACCCATCCAGCCAGCCACAGACATTCCCTGACCACGCTGTTTGTGCCCTGAGCCAGACAGTGGGGGGGACAAGCCTGCCCGGTCCCTCTCCAGGGAAGAACCAGTGAAATGGGGGTGACCGTGGTCATTATTCGGAGAAGGCAATGGCACCCCACTCCAGCACTCTTGCCTGGAAAATCCCATGGACGGTGGGCTGCAGTCCATGGGGTCTCGAAGAGTCGGACACGACTGAGCGACTTCCCTTTCACTTTTCACTTTCCTGCATTGGAGAAGGAAATGGCAACCCACTCCAGTGTTCTTGCCTGGAGAATTCCAGGGATGGTGGAGCCTGGTGGGCTGCCGTCTATGGGGTCGCACAGAGTCGGACACGACTGAAGCGACTTAGCAGCAGCAGCAGCAGCAGCAGTGGTCATTATTCAGACAAGCACAGTCTAATCCCAGTGACAGCCACTCTAGGAGAAAAGTATGGTGGCTCTGAATGTGTCCGCAGGGGCCCTGCCTGAGCCAGAGGAGGGTCGGAGGGCTTCCTGAGGTGGGGGCGGGGCGGGAGAACATTCCAGTCGGGGGACGGTGGTCGCACGAGTGGGCAGTGCTGGTCCCCTGGCACTCACGTCCCCGCTCACCCGTGCCCCGGGCCTGACCCTCTGCCCTTCTGCGGCCCAGGTTCTCCTTCTGGAAGCAGCAGAGCGGCCCCCAGGCCCAGACAATGACCTTCCGACGCCCCAGAACACCCCACCACCCTGGAACGAGGGTCTCCTCCCTGACGCCATCCCGCTTGCCCACCCCGGGCCCCAGATGAGAAGGCCCACAGGCCCGGCCGGTGAGTGAGGCCTGCGGGGGGCAGGGGGTTGGCAGGGGGAAGGCCTCTCAGGGTCTCCACCAGTAGGTCATACACACCCAAAGGGCATTTTGGAAAATTGAGCTAACATTTAAAACCTGGGGGGTTTCACATAAAAGTCAGGATTTCTCTTAGAAAAATGGAAGAGCTGGCCATTGGGGTTGGCAGTCCCTTACAGAAACAATTGGCTGGGACTTCCCTGGTGTTTCTAGTGCAAGGGGTGAGGTTCAGTCCCTAAGATCCCATGTGCCTTGTGTTGTGGCCAAAAAAATATTGGGAAAAAAAAAAGGAACAGTTGGCCGCAGCTAAGTCATGGCTGCCCCCACAGATCTCATTCAAACTCTGCAGTCTGCCACAGTCCTCACCACTCCCTACTGTCTCACAGTCCAGCTACTGTCTTCATAGGCTGCCCTGCTGCCGCTTAGCATCTACATGTAGGCCCCCAGCCCAGCTCATCCTTGACTGGCTCGATTTTACAGCAGCCCCTGCCTGCACACCGCCAGGGGTGGGGGGCTTACTGCCTCCCCCAGCCTTCTGGGGGATCCTGTCTGAATTCTCTGACCGGAGTTGGAGGACACCCACTGGTCTGTTGCTTTCCCTCTTCCCACCACATTTTGAAGTCTCTCTGCAGTCTCTCTCCACTGGACTGAGCTCTGCTCTCTGGGACTGCAGAACAGTAATAGTAACTGTAATATTATAGTCAGGATTGTTGAATGCCTGCTGCGTGGCGGGCACTGTGCTGGGACTTTACCCTGAGCGGAGGTGTAGCTGCCACTGTCCATGTGGCTGAACTCCAGGGTTTAAGGCTGAGGTCTCATCTGACTGGTCAGGATCTGTGCTGTGCCAGTTATTCAGGATTTTTATATCACTCTAGTCTGTACAGATATCATGGCTAATCATTCCAGTGAGCTTGTAAAGCTCAGATTACAGGAGAACTGAGGCTCAGAAAAGTGACCCCTGGGGTCACCCAGCGATCCAGTGCCATTTTGACTCAATAATTCACAGCCCCACCGGAGCCCTTTGCAGGGGACGCCCTTCCTTCTGCTGTCCCCCAGTTGAGCCCCCAGTTTCTTAGCAATCCCGCCCAGACCCAACTCTGACCCCTCCCTGCCTGCAAACCCCCAGCAATGGGAAAACTGACCGCCAGTGGCCAGTCCTGAGGCCAGGGAAGCAGCAGATACTCTGCAGGCTTCTGAAGGGCCTGGAGGCTGTGTGGAGGGTGAGCTCGGGCTGCTATGGGAGGAGGGGGCGTCTTACTTGCCCTGGGTCCCTGGCCCACCTCTCTAGCCACTGTCCCCAAAGTCTCACTCCCAGAAGGCCTGTCTTCTTCAAATCCTATGCTTGTCTTCTTCAAATCCGTCTTCTGGGACTGAAGAGGGAGCAGAGGTCAGGGGGAAGTAAGGAGGGGGTTCTCCTCTTCTGAAGGACCCAGGCAGGCCCCAGTGCCCCCTGGAGGGGAGGGAGGAAGCTGGGAGGGGCTTCTGTTCTCCAAAGGCAACTTTCTTCTTATGGGGGCATGTAGTTCCCAATATGGCCACCAGGTGGAGCACAAACCCTACAAATGGTTACACCTGGGTGCATCCTGGAATCCCAGAGACCAAGTGGGAATCTCTGGAAACTGGCAGCCCCAGGGTGGTCCCCAAAGAGCCCTCCATCTGTTCAGGAAGCATTTTTTGAGCATCCTCCCCAGGCCTAGGCCTTCCCTAGGGAGAAGGGGCTGTCTGCAGGCCACACAGTGGGCCTCCCATCTACTCTCCATCTACTCTTGCCCACCCTTGGGACCTGGAGATCCCCAGGGGGCAGGCGACCCCTTCAGGGCTTCCTGGGGTCTCTAAGGAGGCCTTATTAGGACGATCTTTGCCTGACTCCCAGTCCCCAAGCCTGAGCAAAGAGACATCAGGATGTGGAGAGAGGGTTCTGACTCATTTACAGCCTGGTGCTGCTACCTTGAGCAAGGGGCCACATCTTTCTGAGCCTCAGTTTACCCCACCTGTCAAATGGGAACACAAGTAGCTCTTGAGATCATAGAAGTGAACAGGAGCAAAACTGGTTTGTATACTGTGATGAATTATGTGGTCCCTTTGCCCATGGCAGGTGAGGGGGCAGGTCTGACCAGACAGCAAGGTCGTCTAGCCTGGAGCCAATGGAGGCAGCTCAGCCCACAATGTTCTCAGGCCTCATTTCATTCTATCCACAGGGCCCCCTGGACAGACGGGACCACCAGGGCCTGCGGGTCCCCCAGGCTCCAAAGGTGACCGGGGTCAGGCAGGAGAAAAGGGCCCAGCGGGGCCTCCTGGTAAGGACATCCACCCACACACATACCCTGACATGACTTCGCCCAGTAGGGGAAGGGGCTTAGGGATTCTCCCCTGTCCAAGCAGGTGAGGCATCCCAGATAGCCTCTTTCTTGGTTGGGCTGATGACTGCCATCTAGCAGGGCTCCAGGTTCCCTCCCTCCCACCGCCACCTCCCGGAGCAGTCTCCTTCCAAGCACTCTGGGGCCTGGTCTCACCCGGGACTATGAGAAGAGAAGGCTCCAGCTGTGGGGGTGGGGCTGCTGGGGGCTGGAGGTTGTGCTCCGCATGTAAACAATGCCAAGAGGTCACACGGCTGCTCCTGGACCCTGTTGGGGCAGGTACGGGGCTGGGCCAAGCTGGCAGCCAGCCTCGCTGCCCCTACCCCAGGGCTGAGGTCATCTGGCCATAGCGCCCGCTGACTTCACTCACGTGACCTCCCTGACCTCCCGCCTGGCTGCCCCGGGTCCCCTCTGCACTGGCTGCGGACGGGAAGTCATTTCATTACATCCCAGGACAGCCCTCCAGGGAGGCTCTGGGACTAGTGGCCACCACCTTGCCCTCCCGGGTCTATTTCTCATCTCTGTAAGGTCAGTCAGGAGGCCCGGCCCTCCTGTGACTCCTCTTTTCCCCCCACAGGCCTCTTGGGGCCGCCAGGGCCCCGTGGGCTTCCTGGAGAGATGGGGCGCCCTGGCCCCCCCGGCCCCCCTGGCCCAGCAGGCAGCCCGGGCCTCCCTCCAAACGGCCCCCAAGGCGTCCTCTACTCCCTGCAGCCACCGACGGACAAGGACAGTGAGTGTCACGCTTGAGGGCTGGGGTTGGAGGGCGGGCCAGAATTTGGAGGGTCCACCCCCCAATAGAACCCCATGAAGCAGACTGTCCGTGAGTGGGGCCTCGGCTTTGCCAGGCAGGGGGACGGGGTAGCCTAGGTGGGGGGTGGTCCCCCCAACCCCACGGTTGGCCCCAGGGGTCTGTCCCTGCCTCTGTGCTCAGCTCCTGCCCCTGGGGTCTGACCCCCTGATGTCCATCTGCTCTCTGGCCTGGCCTTGGGGTCACCTCTGGTGACAGTACCATCACCAAGGTCATCCATCACCCCGTGCTCTTCGCAGATCCCCTCACTGTAGGCCACTGGACAGGCGCTGATGGTTGGAGCACCTCCCATGTGTGGGACTGTGTGTTTTAACCTCCGGGATACAGCAGTGAGCAAAACGAGTCTCCTGCCTGCAAGGGCCACAGTCTAGCACAAGAGGGCGCCCTCGAGCACACATAGAACCCGCCGCCCGAGCATGGGGGGAGGGCGGGTCCAGGGAGGGCACCCAAGAGATGGGGCGGGGGTGGGGCCTGCGGCCCATGGAGGGCGTGGCTTTGGTTAAGGGCCCTGGGAAACGAGAAAGGTTTTAAGAAGCGGGTTGAGATTGACTTGGCATTCTGAGTGGGTGATATCCCGGGCACCGTGGGGGCACAGGGACCTCTTGGTCCGCCGTCAGAGAAACCCGAGCAGACTGCCTGGAGGGTGCAGATGTGAACGTTTAGGAAGAGTGTGTGCATGTGTGTGTGTGTGTGTGTGTGTGTGTGTGTGTGTTGGGGGGTTCCCGGTGGAGGCACCTGGTTAGCCAGCACTGAGCAGCGGTAGCAGGCCCACCGGCCAGGAGGCCTATGGAAGGGCTGCCCAGGCTTCTGTGATGGGGGTAGGCAGGGAAAGGCAGAGGCAGCCACCCCCAGCCCAGATGTTTTGAAGCCTGGCTGTCTGCTTCTGGGTCTGAGATCACATGGGGCTCACCCTGGAGGGACCCAGGCAGACCCCACCCGGCCCCGGGCCCTGCGGCTCAGACAAGTGGTCAGGGAGGACTTCCTGGAGGAGGCCCTCACAAGAGTGAGCTAGTCAGGTGTGTCAGGACGGGCATGTGGAGGGGAGCCTGGAACAGAGTCTGGCCTGGACAGCGGGGAGGTGAGCAAGGGGGGGCGGGAGTCTTAGGACATGGAATTTTCAGGAAGAGATTTGTACTTTAAACAGAGCCCACAGGGCTTCCCCCCGCCCTCTGATTTGGCCTCGGTGTTGATGGCTCGACAGTAAAGAATCTGCCTGCAATGCAGGAGACTCAGGTTCAATCCCTGGGTTGGGAAGATTGCCTGGAGAAGGAAATGGCAACCCACTCCAATACTCTTGCCTGGAGAATCTCATGGACAGAGGAACCTGGCGGGCCCCAGTCTATCGGATCACAAAGAGTCGGACAGACTGAGTGACTACACATGAGGGAGCTCCTCTGAGCTGAGGGAGCAGTAGCTGCGTGAGGCCCAGCAGGGTCGGGGCTGCTCTTCCTGGCTCTGGGGGACTCAGCTCTAGCCCCCCAGCGCTGCTGGCCCTGCCCCATGGGTCACAGGCCACTCTGCCCTTCCTGCAGGTGGAGACGTGCAGCTGGCCTCCGCAGCCGTGGACACAGTGTTGGCGGGCGTCCCAGGGCCCCGGGGTCCCCCTGGCCCCCCAGGTGAGTGCAGAGGGCAGCAGCAGCAGCTGGTCTCCACTGGTACCCACTCCTGGGCTTCACCTGGGCCAGGAGTCTTGAGGGGGCTGGTTGGAGGCTCATGGCAGGGCACTGGGTCTGCCCCAGCCAGCAGTAGCTTGAGTGGGGGGCCTGCTGCTCATGGGTGGCAGCTCCCCTGGGACTGGACACAGTGTTTCTGGGTGGCCTGACACCCACGTGAAGCAGCCTCGGGCCGCCCTCAAGTGAGCCAGAGCAGGGGTGCTCTGGGAGCCAGAGTCCTAGGTCCAGGAGGTCTGCATAGGGGATGGTGGGTGAGATGGAGGGAGCTGGTGGGGGCGGTGCCTGGGAGAGACAGGAGGCCCTGGGCCTTCAGGCAGAAAGCAGGGTCCTGGGAGAGGGGATGGGACCCTCACTGGGGTTGTGGGGGGGCGGGTGTGGCGGGGGGCAGAGCCCAGGTGTGTGGCTGTCTCCTCTGACAGGTTCTAACCCTGAATGAATGAGCAACAGAGGCCCTGGGCGCCCGCAGGGGTGGAGGCGCCTCTTGATTCGGCTCCAGGCTGGGCACTCATTCCAGTCGTTCAGTGTCTCACGCAGTCAGGAAATAACCCACTGAGCGCCTCCTACGAGCTGGCCAGTGTTCTGGGTTCCTGGGATCCTTAGATAAACAAAAGATTTCTGTACTCATGGTACTTAGGTTCTAGTGGAGAAGGTGGGCAGTACCCTCAGTGAATCCCGTAGGGTCCAAAAAAGCAGGGCTGGGCTCGCGGCTGGGCCAGGGTGGCAGCATTAAGGAGGGCGCTGGGAGGATGTTGCCTTTTAGCTAGACCGCGTCCAGGCCTCACCCTACCCAGGGCTCACTTTCCTGTAGGTCCTCCCTAGGCATGCCAGGGGGCACTCTGGTAGGCTAGCCACAGAGACCTCACTCTTCCAAATATTCAGGGCATTTAGTCACAAACACCACGCTCTGTACTGCACCCATCGGTCCTGGCCTGACCCTCTGGGGGCTCCCTGGGCCAGAGGGGAGGCTGGCATTCAAACCAGTAGTGGCCAGAGGCAGTGGCTGGTCACTGTCAGAGATTTGCCTAGGGAAGAGGTGGGGGTAGGTGCCTGGAAGGCTTCCTGGAGGAGGTGACGCTCAGCCTGAGACTAGTGGGAGTTTGCTGGGATGTGGAGGGGATGGGAACTCCAGGAGGAAGGAACAGCCACCACAAAGGCATGGATCCAGAGGGACTTTCCAGGAGGGTGTTTGACCGATGAAGGTGGAGGAGGCTGGGCTGAGAGAGACCTGTCTGAAAAGTCACTTGGTGGGGAGGGGACTGCTGCATGGATGGGTGACCACCACTCTGGGTGGTAGGCAGCAGTTGTAGTAACCCAGGCAAGGATGGCCTCAGGGAGGTGAGGTCTGAGGTCCCGAGATGGGGCAGGCTCGAGGGAGATTTGCCTGAGGACTGACCAGCTGGGGAGGGGCTGCAGGGCGCCCCCACCCCCACCCCGTGGATGAGGCTGTGGGAACAGGAGCAGGTTGTGGTGTAGGGGTTGCAGGCAGGGAGAGGGGCTTGCAGTGGGCTCTCCACTCTGGGGGTGGGCAGGGGGCCGGAGAGCCCATGCCCCCTCCCTCACCATTTATTCACCTCCCCTTTCTGCACTGCCCAAGGAGACAGACCCAGGGCGGGGCCCGGGGTGGGAGGGTGGGAGGGCCCCTCTCCAGAGCCGATGAGGGGGCAGGGGGTGTCTCCGGCTCCAGGTGACCATCTGTGACTCTGCCGGCAGGGCCCCCTGGACCACACGGCCCCCCTGGACCCCCGGGTGTGCCTGGATCCCAGGTAAGGTCTCACCCATCTCTGGCGAGGGTGAGGGCACTGTTTCCCTAGGAAGGCAGGAGCCGGGCTTCTTAGCAGCACAGTTGCTCAGGAAGAAACCAGCCTACCTGGCTGGTCCCCACCTGAGTCCAGGTGGGCCCCAGGGGAAGGCAGGCATGGGATCCTGGTTTTCTTAGCAACAATAACCCTTTACTACCCACCCTACCTGGGCCCCACAGTAGTTAGCATCATTCCCATTTCATAGATGAGCTAACCCGAGGTCATGCAGGTGGTGTGTGGGGCTGGGCCAGGATCACAGCCGTGGCCAATCTTCAATGGGAATTGCCTGTGTTGGGGGGGCACTCTGAAGCCTGACAGTGCAGCCCCAACCCCCAGCTTGCTTTGCCTCCTCAGCTCTGTGACCTTGGGCAGAAAGACAGCCTCTCTGGGCTCCTGCTCCTTGGCTGCTAAGAAGGGGCCTCCCCGGTGGGTTGTTACAGGGAGTGAAAGAGAAATAAAGTGCCGGGGGGGTGCCTTGTGCTGTAGAGCCCCAGGGGTCTGGGGGGACGTCACACAGAGGAGGGGGGACTTTGGACACCAAGGCAGGAAGGGTTTCTTTTGGGGATGTCTGCACAGAGCTTCCTGCAGCTCATCCAGACCGAGGGCTTCAGGTTCCCTGGAACTCGGGCCTGGGTGGGTGGGAGGTGGGGGTGACTGAGAAGCGGGTCCCCCACTGCAAGGCTGGACGGCTCACCCCTGACAAAAGGGCAGGAGTGGGTGTGAGGCTGACAGAGGCTCCCGTGAGAAGGGCTGGGGGCAGCAGAACCCCTTCCAGAGGCACAAGCCCACACGACAGGCAAGGTCAGAGATGATGGTGTGCCCAATCCTTCCCCCCACCTACCTGCTCGTGCCAACTCCTTTCAGGGTCCCCATCGTGTTATCCCAGCGGTGACAGGGACGCGGAGGCTCAGAGAGGTTCTGTCATTTGCCAGAGTCACCCAGCAGGGGAGCAGAGCGGGGGCCCGGCAGGGCTGGGGTCACTCCAGGCCCTGCTCCGGCTTTCTCGGGGTCCCTGCCCTCTGCTAGCAGGTAGTCTGATGGGGGAGGCAGATGTGATAGACAGTAACTGGGGCGAGACCTACAGCAACAGGAGGCGGGTGGCCGGAGTGGGGTGACAGACAGGAGAAGGTGAGGCTTCGACTGAGCCCCGAGGAACCAGAAAGGAGCATTCACACGAAGATGCCAAGAGCAGGAAAAGGGAAACGTAAGTGCCAAGGTCCTGGGGCCGGGAAACACCAGGCGGGTCCTGAGCGAAGGCGCGTGTCGGGGGAGGTGAGGTGGGAGGGAAGTGGGCAGACGGGTACCTGCAGAGCCGATGTGTGGACCTGGGCCACAGTGAAAGGGGGGCTTATCGAGTGTCAGGGAGGGAGCGTCCAGGACCCCATTTTCGTCTTTCCAGGGCCCCTCTGGCTGTGGCTTGAGGGGAAGGTGGGGGCAGGGGAGTGGAGCAGGGAGACCCAGGAGGAGGCCGGGGCAGCGCAGAGGAAACAGACGTATCTAGAAAGTGGACCTGACAGGTCGGGCTGATGGAATAAATTCAGTGAGGGCGGGAAGCGGAAGGTTAACTGCGAGGTGCTTACAGGAGCAGCTGTGGATCGTGGAGCCATTTCATGGGAAAGAGCGACTGCAGCGTGGGGGCCGGACGGCTGGGCCGGGGGGAGACCAGGAGTTCCACTTTGGAGAGGTTGAGTCGGGGTGCCTCCTGGCCGGCCAGGTCGGGGTGCTAGAGGACGGTTCGATGTGCAGCTCTGGGGCTCCAGGGAGCCTTCTGACCAGGCCTCAGTGCTGAGGGGAGCCCAGGTGGGGACCCTCGCCTTCACCTCTAGTAGGAGTAGTGTTAGTGACTCAGTCGTGTCTGATTGTGCGACCCCGTGGACTGTAGTCTGCCCGGCTCCCCCAGGCTCCCCTGTCCCTGGGATTTCCCAGGCAAGGATTCTGGAGTGGGTTGCCATTCCCTTCTCCAGGGGATCGTCCCAACCCAGGGATCGAACCCAGGTCTCCTGCATTGGCAGGTGGATTCTTTACCGTCTGAGCCACCAGGGAAGCCTGAGATCACCACTGCTGTCGCTCATTCGCAGAGGGCCCTTTCCGAGTGCTGGGGGCATGTGTGCATGGCCATCTGGTCCCTTTCTCCCTGGGCTTCCCTGGTGGCTCAGACTGTGAAGAATCTGCCTGCCAATGCAGGAGACACAGGAGACTTGAGTTTGATCCCTGGAGGAGGCGATGGCAACCCCCTCTAGTGTTCTTGTCTGGAGAATCCCATGGACAGGGGAGCCTGGGGGGCTACAGGCCATGAGGTCGCAGAGAGTCTGACATGACTGAGCACGCACGCACACATGTGCCTTCTCCAAGTGATGACCATACTTGGCATTGGCCCATTTCACAGACGAGAAGATGGAGGACTCGGTGGAAGCCCACGGTCATCCACTGGCCAGTGGCCGGGGCTCCAGGAGCAGACAGGCCCCCGCTGTGGCACCCCCTATTTCCTCTCCCGCCCACCCTCCTCCTGTCCTGCTTTTCAGATTTCCAGAGCCCAGTGCAGGGAGAGGGCGTGCAGAGGACTAAGGGGTTGTGAAGGGCACAGCTTAACTTGCTTTGTCTGATTTTCTGCAGGGCCTGGCTGGAGAGCGGGGCGCCACGGGGCCGTCTGTAAGTGTGGGGCCGTGTGTGTGGGCCTCCCCCGGGGCGACGGGCTCTGGTGCAGGCACAGGGTACCAACTCGGTGGGTGTCTGCCCCAGGCAGCCTGGCTGAGCTCAGGCCTCGGGCATGCCAGACCCAGCCCAGCCGGGATGGAGCAGAGGGAGAGAATCGGGCAAGCTGGGTGCAGCGCCAGTTGCCCAAGTTGGGAATGGGGGACTTTGGGAAGTGGGGACCCCCCCCGGGCATATGAAGTATGGGCTGAAATAGCCGCCTACTGAAGGGCTCGGATAAGAGTCCTGAGGTTCTTCTGGGGAGCCCAGGCCCCTGGGTTAACGTGCTGTGTGACCTGCAGAGTCCCTTGCTTTCTCTGAACTTCCCAGGAGTAGATATAGACAGCTGACCACTCATTTCCCATCTTAAAAATAAGAATTCACAAGACTCAGCCCCTATCTCCAGGGCCAAGGAAGTGGGCACATGCCCAAGTCTTATGTCAGAGGCACGAGGCTGTGGGAGAAGGGGAGTTCTTTGCTGAGCGTCTTCTATGTGGAGGCCCTCTTCATCCATAGTGGGTTTAAGCCTCACAGTGCCCCCACGAGATGGTGCTTTGTTTTCCCTCTTTGCTAGAACTGGCAGCTGAGGCCCAGAGAGGTTAACCAACTTGCCCTAGGTCACACAGCTAGACCAAAGTAGAGCCAAGATTTAAACCCAGGAGTGTTAGCCTCCAAAGGCAGGCCTTCCCCAAGCTTGTTATTGAGAGTGATTTATTTAATCCTCCTAATAGCTCTGTGAGGCAGGCACTGTTATTATCCCCATTTTGGAGATGGAAAAACTGAGGCACGGAGAGGTAAAGTCACCCAAGAGTAAGTGGCCTCCTAGGTGTTATGGTGAGGCTGATATTACCGGCCCCGTTTTATTTATTTAAATTTTAATTTTTTACATTTATTTATTTTGGCTGTGCTGGGTCTTTGCTGCAGTACATAGGTTCTCTAATTGCAATGCGGCCTGTGAGATCATAGTTCCTTGACCAGGAACTGAACCCACGTCCCCCCGCACTGGAAGGTGGATTCTCAACCACTGGACCAACCAGGGAAGTCCCTGGCCCCAATTTTAGAGTCAGGGAAACAGAGGGGAAGGGCAGGGGACTTGATCCCTGAAAGGGCCAGAACCTGGTTCCAACCTGACTCCTCCCTCCCTAGAAACAGAATTAAGCCCCTAAAGTCAAGGCCATGCCGGCCTGTGCAGAGGTCCCTGGTAGAGAAGCTGGGCACCCATCACTGACCGCGTGACTTTCTTCCCAGGGGGAGCCTGGCGGGAAGGGGGAAGAGGAGGAGAAAGCCGCCGCTGAGGTAACTGTGCCCCTGGGCCCGTGCTCCCCCCTGCCCCCTGGCTGTGTCCTTGCAGGCCAGTCCAGTGGAGCTGGACCGACACTTCTTCCTGAGCGGGGCATCAGCCGCAGGGCGAGTGGGGGCCCACCCAGCGGGAGAGGCAGTGGAGTGAATGGTGACTGCAGCCCGGTGTGAAGTCAGCTGCAGTGGGGGAGCACAGATGGGATGACTGGCCCGGGGCCTGAGGGTGGGGGCAACCCCACCGGAGAGGGTGGAGGAGCCACAGACCTGCAGATGAGACCCTCTGTTTGAAGGAGGCCTCAGGCTGTGGGGTCTCTCTCCAGGGACAGGGCCTTCCCATGACAGTGCCTGGCACACGGATGTGCCCAAGGTTGCAGTGCTGGTGGGCTGAAGGGTGTATGGGCAGGTGGAGAGCTGGCTGGTGGATGTGGGAGAGGATGGATGGAAGAGGAAGGCTGGGAGCACACAGCGGCCAGAGCAAGACAGGGCAGGGTGGGGGCGTGGATGGAGCGCGAGCATGGCTGTAGGGACCATACCTTCTGGGAAGCAGAGGGGAGGCTGGGGACCAGGATGATGAGAAGGGAGCGAGGCTGGTGGGGCAAGCTGAGAATGAGTCACCTGGTGTGACAGGGCTCAGCCAGACGTCCAGCACAGCAGGCATGCAGCACCCCTGAGTGAGCTTGGGGAGATCCTAAGCCAGGAGTGGGGGTGTCTGGAGAGATGGGCAGTGGGCATTGGAGGTGGGCAGCTGTTTGAGGCAGGCTGGGCTGGAGGGGGTAAAGCTGGGATCAGGGGACCTTCCAGAGGTCCTTATGGGATTGGAGAAGGGGGAAGAGGCTGGAACCATGGCAGCCATGGTAGGCACAAGAGGCAGTGGGAGGAAGATGTGAATGCTGGGGTCACTTGTGATGGAAGACTGGGAGGGTACCCACGACTTCCCCCTGCCCAGTTTCATCAGCATGCCTCCTGTGGCCCAGGGACTGAGGCTTAACTGGGTCCTAACAGAGGGGGCCTGGAGCCCCTGCTCCTCACTGGGGACACCCCCATCCCAGACACTACCCAGAGCCCAGCTTCTCATGGTCTTTGATGGGAAGAGCTCTCTTGTGTAACTCAGTAGCGTGCTCTCCGGTTTTCTTTAGCTTTAAGCTCAATTAATCTGAGTGTCATGACAGAGCTGTCATGTTCCACCAGCCAAAAAGGTTCCTGTTTGCTGCAGACGCCGGGGCGGGGCTTTGCCTCTCTACCATCACTTTTTTTTTTTTTTTTTCAAAGTGACCTTGTCATCTTGTCTCCTCCATTAATCAGCCTATTCACGTGTCCTGACACATGAGGTCCTTCGCCATGTGTAGGCTGGGTCCCAGGAACGCAGAGGCGCCATCTTTGTGCCCTCCCACGGGCCTTCCGGAAGCCTCGGCTCTGCCCTCGGGTGGGTGGGACCGGGAAGGAGACCAGCAAAGCGCCTCCCGACCATGGGTCCCTATGAGGAGCTCTTCCCACAGCAGGATATTTTCTGGAAAGAAGGGCGCACAGGGAGGCAGCTGGCGGTCACGGGAGCAGGCGAGCTCAGGCTGGAGGCAGACAGGCCTGTGTGAAGCCCCGGGCTTGGCCATTTCCGGCTTGTCCACTTCCGGGCTGTGGGGCCGCAGGACTCTGGTCACCCCGTCTGGGCTTCAAGTTCCGTGTCTGTGAACTGGAGTTCGAACCCCAGCCCTGGTGCCGGGGTGTCTCTTATCTGTGGTGGCCGTTGTGTTGACGATGGTGACCAGAGGAAGTGGCGGGCTGGGACAGGATGCTGGAGCAGAGTGGCCCTGACCCCACGGCTTTCTCCACCCCAGGGCGAGGGGGTGCAGCAGCTGCGGGAGGCCCTGAAGATTTTGGCCGAGAGAGTGCTCATCCTGGAGCACATGATTGGGATCCACGGTGAGTGGTGACCCACGCTGAGTCCAGCATCTTCCTCCGCCCACCTCCCCTGCTGCCCTCGCCGTGCTGCCTCTGATCCCCTCTCTCCCTGCCCTGATGGCCCTTGTCCCACCCCTGCTCAAGAACCCTCCATGGCTCCCTGCTGCCCGAGACCAACATAGAGCTCCCAAGTCCCTCCCCTAGCACAGCCTGGTGTCCGGTGACTCAGCCATCAGTCCGGTGACTCAGCCATCATCCAGGTGCCCGGGGCCCCTCCCACCTCCACACCTCTGCTCAGACTGGTCCCTCCTGAACACCAGCTCCGGCCTCAGGGCCTACTCTAGGATCTCTTCCTCTGGGAAGCCGCCCTCCTGTCTTCTCCTTGTGCTCTGCTGAGCCTTCTGTTCCCTTATGGGGTGGGGTGTCTATATCTCTCTCTGGCACCTCTGCAGTGCCTGGAACCTGGCCCTGGTCAGCATTGTTTGAAGAATGAATGAATGAGTAAATGGTGAATAGGTAGATGAATGAGTGGGAGAATGAATGAATGGATGAATGAATGAATGAATGGATGAATGGATGAGTGAATGAATGGATGAATGGATGAGTGGATGAATGGATGAATGGATGAGTGAATGAGTGGATGAATAAATGAGTGAGGGAATGAATGCATGAGGACTAGACACTGGCAGCTGCTTTGTCCCACCCTCACTGGGCACAGAGCTTCCCTGGCTGGTGGGACTGGAAGTGAAGGGACTTCGCGGGCTCCGGAGGCCCTGCGTGAGCCCACCCTCCTGCTTTCCTTCCAGATCCCCAGGCCACCCCTGAGGGGGGTTCTGGCCAGGACGCTGCCCTGAGAGCCAACCTCAAGATGAAGCGCGGAGGCCCCCCACCCGATGGCTCCCTGGCCGCCCTGCTCGGGCCCGACCCCGGGCAGAGGAGTGCTGGCCGGACCAGCGGCGGGAAGTAAGAGGCCAGCTCTCCCAGAGGAGCCCCGGCTCCGCCAGAGACCCCGCCCCGAGGCCTGTGCTGCCGTCGGCACTGAGGACGCCCCAAGTGGGACTGGGCTCCAGGCCTGGGTGCCCGTCAGGGATACTGGCTTCCGGGGGCCTTGGGGACATATGGCAATGCCAGAGGCAGGGGCCAGAGGGGCCCAGCGCCCCCGGCGGAGCCCTGCCCTGGTCCCTGCCCTCCCCACCCCCACTCCCTGCTGGAGACGGGGTCTGGTGGCTAGGCGGGGCGCAGGAATCGTCATAATACTCGTCATTTACTGGGTCCCTGAGTCGTCTGGGCCCATCCGAGGAACTTCCCTACATTGTCTCATTTAACCCTTAGGACGTAGGCTTGTTCCCCCCACTTTACATGGGGGCAGAGGCTGGGAGAGGATAAATCACCTGCCCGAGGCCCCTGGACCGTGGAGGACTGGGGCAGGATTTGAACCTGTGTTCTCTCTACCTGCCAGCTCCCCCTCTTCACGGGGACACTTAGGGCAGGCGCTGGGCCGGGCAGCCCTGGAGGCTCCAGCCGGGAAGGAGGGCAGGCCCTGCCCAGCTAGAGACCCTGGGGGCCCTCCGGCCTCCTTCCTAGACACCCCTCCCTGGGCTCGGGGGTCTGCTTCACAGGTGGGGAGGTGGGCAGGTTGGCCTTTAGCTGCTCTTGAAGGCCAGGGAAACTTTGAATAAACCCCTGACAGTCAGTGGACTTGGAGACCATGAGAGAGGAGCGTTGGGGTGCCAGGATCCTCAGACTGAATTGGCATCGCCCCCTGCTGCATCCTAATCCCTCTGACCCCACTCACCCTGCCAGGGCCTCCCATCACTGAGCAGCGAGGAGGAGGATTGAATGGGACGGTGCCCCCACTGGGGGCGTCCCTCCAGCCCCAGCCTCTCCCAGACTTGCTGAGAACCAGCAGGGTTAGGGTTAGGGTGGCCCCCTCGAGTTACAAGGCAAGTCCAGTGTCCCAAGGAGAAGGAGGGGTCGCCACCTGATTCCCAGGCCCTGCTGGGGAGAGACACTCTGCGCTCGGTCCTGCGGGCCCAGCCTGGCTCCCGTCCCGGGTCCTGGTGCCCCAGAGCAGCTCAGACCACAGCCCTCAAGGCCTCTTGGGCGTCAGGTCCTCTGTGCCCTGGACCCACCCTGGTGCTCCTCTCTTGCCATCTCGGCCACGGCAGCAAACGCAGACATTCCCAGGTGCTGGCACCGCCCCCATGGTCTCCCCTTGTGGCAGGAGTGACTTGTCCCCACCGCCCTTGGTGCTACTGGGAGGCTGTGCCCCCTCCCTCTGGGCCCTGGTAGCCTCTCCCTGCCCTTGAGGTCTGGACTGCCCCTCAGGAGGCAGGGCTGGCTGGGTAGGGGGCCAGGATGTGGCTTCTTGCAAGCCTGTCTTCACAGAGGGGCGGTAACCCTCTGACAATAAAGTTGCTCTTCCACTGTGGTCTGGCGTCACATGGTAGCTGGCCGTCGGGAGGCCAGGTCAGCTTCGGCCAGGCCCAGCCCTGGGGGGATCTGACGGGAGCCTCTGGGAGTCAAGGGGACCACAAGGCCCCGAGGCAGGGCAGCCTGGCTCTGCCCCCTGGGAGCCCCATAAGGGGGGCTAAGAGAGCGAGGGGTGCTCTTCAAAGGCCGCCCCACCTTCCAGTCTAGGCTGGGCCCTGGGCCAGCTCTGCTAGTGGGAGAGAGTGAGGTGGGGAGGGTGCTGGGCCCTGGGCAGAGGGACCCATACCCGCCACGCTCCTGCCCCGGGCCTAGGGTCTTGGACTTTTTTGCCTGGGCCCAAGTCCAGGTGGGGGCCCTGGGACCGTCCCCTGAGTCCTCAGCCGAGGCCGGAGACTGGCTGAATGCTGCCCAGGGCTTCCTGCAGGCCGTATCCCACCAGAACTCAGGGCCTTGCTGGGCCCACCGCCACCGCACACGCTCTGATGGCAGCCCCCTTCCCACGGCAAGACGGTGTGTTTCCAGCTGGAAGTGTCGGGCTGAAGCAGGAACCAGGGGCCCGGTCTGGGAAGACCCTAAACACTGGAGGGGGAGATGCCAACCCAGAGGGGACGGGTGGCTGTGGCCGCTTCTCACTTTCACTCCGGCCTCCCCCTTCCACCTGGATGGTGGCATGACCTTTCTGAAGTGCACGCAGGCAGCACCCCCTTTACTCATGAAGCAGTGGTGGCTCCTTGTTCCTGCTCTGCAACTTGTCACTGTCATCCAAGCCTCTATCCTCCTGGCTGCTAGCCGCACGGAGGCACCACCTGGTCTTGTCTCTGTAATGCCTGTGGGTGTGGGTGCCCCGCAAGGCGCTTGGTGCCTGCAGGGCATGGGAGAGAACAGGACACAGGGCCGGGGTGTCTGGGCCTCACAACCCAGGGGATCACAGCTCTTGGCTTCGGGCAAGAGCCTCAGACGCATCGCCTCCTCTGACACCTGCGTCCCACAGCTGGCTCAGCCCCTCATGAGCCCCGTCGTGAGCCCCGTCGTGACCATGTCTGTGCTGATGTGTGGAGGCCCTGACCTGCACAGCCTGCAGGTCCCACGATGAATTCAGACAGTGAGGCACGTCACCTGGAGTGCCCCGGGGATCTGGGACGGGGCTTCCAGGGCAGGCCCCCTTCCTCTGCCCATCTCCGCGCAGCCCCTGGGGAGGGGGTTCATAAGGGTCAGCCCAATACAGGGGCCAGGCATCCCTGAGCCCCCACCCCACCCCCCATCTGCAAGGTCCAACCAGGGGGATAAGGAGGGAGAATTGGCTCAGCCTCTCCCCTGGCTCAGCTCGCCACCCGCCTGCCACCCTCAGAGCACACCCTCTCTCCAGGCACTGCCTCCTGTGCCCTGGTGTCCAGATCAAATCAGAACAGGGGCGGGCGGACAGCTCTTCACTAATACCTTCCTTTCCAGGCCTGCTCCCCCAGGGTCCTGAGCAGCCCTAGTCAGTGGGACCCTCTTCTCTCCACCCCTCTGCCTGGCTGAGCCTGGGGGAGCAAGACATCAAAGGACGCAGACTCAGGGCCCTGACCTGCGCCCCCCTCTCCCTGGCCGGGGTCCCCAGCATCTCCTGGGCAGGGCAGGTGCAGGGCTGGGAGTCTAGGCCTGGACGCAGTTCCTCCACTCACAGCCAGGAACCCCCGCCAGCCCTACCTTAGTCAGCCACCAGCCAAAGCAGAAATTCAGGATCGCCTAGGTCAGACAGTGGCTCAGTTGGTAAAGAATCTGACACCTGGGTTCGATCCCTGGGCTGGGAAGATCCCCTGGAGGAGGGCATGGCAACCCACTCAGTATTCTTGCCTGGAGAATCCCATGGACAGAGGAACCTGGCAGGCTACAGTTCATGGGGTCACGAAAAGTCAGACAGGACTGAGTGACTAACACTTTCACTTCCAGGTCAGACAGTGACTCTTGGCAAGTGCCTGGATGTGGCCACAGCATGGAGAGGACTCCGGCTGCGCTGACCTTCAGTGGCTCCCACCGGGTCAGCGGCACCTGTGGTTAAAACATCCAAAGGCCCCTGTGCTGACTGACCACAGCTCCCCGCATGCCCCCACCATCCCGACCTCTCCTCTAGCCTCCCTGGAATCTAGCACCTGGCTCCAGCGCCAGGAACAGAACCTATGGTGATGGATGGGCTCCTCTGCTACACTGATCGTAAAACATTTTTAGTGTCTCTCCTGACACAGACAATGAGAAGCTGATGGCAGAGCTGGGGGCCAGAGGGTACTTTTGCCTCTGCCTGGGGGAACATGATGGCCTCAGGCGGAAATTTATAGCTGATGTGCTGCCTTGGGGCTTCCCTGGTAGCTTGGATGGTAAAGAACTTGCCTGCCAAGGCAGGAGACATAAGAGACGCAGGTTCGATCCCTGGGTTGGGAAGATCCCCTGGAGGAGGCCATGGCAACCCACTTCAGTATTCTTCCCTGGAGAATCCTATGGACAGAGGAGCCTGGCAGGCTACTGTCTATAGGGTCACAAAGAGTCAGATAGACTGAAGCGACTTAGCATGCACACATGTGCTGCCTTGGGACGGGCAGTTGGAAGGAGGGCTTGGATGGCCATGGTCAGAAACCCAGAAGTGGGCCAGAAGCCCCAATGAGCCCACACTAGAGTTTTTGGGGCCTTCCAATAGGACCCCTGTTTTCTGGGGCACCCCCTTGGGACTTGAACTCAAGAGAACACGGTGACCTGTTTTCTGGGACCAGGAGGGAATCAGGGTGAGGCTGGAAATTAATCAGACACTCGCCTGATCCCCGCCGGGGGTTCAGGGGTCACCTCTGAGCATCTCCTTTCCCAGAATGCACTGGGCGAAGCTGGCCCCTCCAGGCTGGGTGGGAAGGGCGCCTGGGGGCACTTCCTTCTCATCCCACACTTGTTGTGTCCCAGAGACACAGGAGGGGCTTAGAACTATTCTCCTGCCTGCAGGCCGGGAACCGCCCAACTCTGGCTCAGCCCCAGCCAGAAGTGGTCCAGGTGCCACTGGGGTCCCCAGCCCAAGCTCTCACCTGCCTGGACCAAAACGTCACCCTCAGGTAACCCAGCCCCACGCCCCGCCCCGCCCCATGTCACTCAGCTGCGGTCTTCTCCTGGGGAGGGTCACACGTGTGTCCCCAGTGTCCAGCTCTGATCACCGAAGTGAGTCACAAAGGAGAGAGACTCCTTCCCAGATCCCGGAGGCAGTGACTGAGGTGTTGGGAGGGGGGCCTCGGTCAGACCCGAAGCCCCCTCCCCACTCTGACTAACCTGCATCCGCAATCCCCGCTACCCTGAGGTTTCTGGAACTCTCCTCCAGACCTGGTTTATGGATTATAAAAAAGAGAATTTCACGAGATTTGCAATTACTTGAATTCCAGGGAGATTTATTTCCAATGTGATTAATAAATTCTAATGTCATCTATAACTTTCAATTGCCAGTTAATTAACATGCAATGGGTGCATTGTAAAAGGCAAATTAAGTGCTTTCTCAGGCGGGGGCTGGTACATCTAATGAGCCAACGTGTCCCGAAGGAGACAGCCAGGCTCACATGTGCCAGTCCCCGCCTCCTCCATACTGATGGATGTGTGACATTTGGATAGCAAGTGACAACCTGGCTTCAGTGTCATCATAAAAGCTGCCTCCAAAACTCGTGGTATCTGAGGTTGAAGCTGGTTTCTATTCACATAAATGCAACCTGAAGGGGATTCAAGTGATAATTGAAATTAAGAGTCCGGCTCTGGGAATTCCCTCATGGTCCAGTGGCTAAGACTCCATGCTTCCAATGCAGGGGGCCCCGGGTTCGATCCCTGGTCAGGAAACTAGATCCCACGTGTCACAACTAAGAGTTCGCGTGCCGCAACTAAAGAGCCCATATACTGCAAAGAACATTGAAGATCCCACTTGCCGCAACTAAGACTGGTACGGCTGAATAAATACATACTAAAAAAAAAAAAAACAGTCTGGCTCTTCACTCCCATGGGCTGAGTGACTGTACCAGTCTCCCGAGGCTGGGGTAACAAATGGCCAAAAACTTTCCCCCACATTTCTGGAGGCTGAAATCAAGGTATGGGCAGGGTCGTGCTCCCTCTGAAGGCTCTATCCAGGGGAGAATCCGTTCCTTGCCTTTTCCAGTTTCTAGAGGCCGAGGGCATCCCTTTGGCTCGTGCCTGCATTGCTCCAGCCTCTGTCCCTGTCTTCATGACCTTCTCTCCTGCGTCTGTCTTGTCCTCTGTGTGTCTCTCATAAGGACACTTGTCTCTGGGCCATCCAGAATGACCTCTTCATCTCAAGATCCTTGACTTAATCCCATCCACAAAGACCCTCTTTCCAAACAATGTCATGGTCAGAGGCTCCAGGTTTAGGACTCGGACATATATTTTGCCGGGGGGTGGGGGGGAGTGTTATTCAGCCTATGACAGTGACCCTGGGCAAGTCACGTAACCTCTTGGGGTTTCCATTTCCCACCTCTTCCAATAAAGTGCTGCTTCAGTGAACTAGTAAGAGCAGCTTCTACTCCGCGTCAGGCGCCGTTCTGAGCCTATCACATGCAACCTCAGGAAACAGGTACTTTAGCATCTTCGTTTTTCTGGTGAGCAGATTCAGGCAGCAGGATGTTATAGCGACTCACCCCAGGTACCAAGTGGTGGGGCCAGGATTTGAACCAGGCCACCTCACCCTGCAGCCTGAAAATGAAAGTGGGGCTTCCCTTGTGGCTTGGATGGTAGAGAATCTGCCTGCAGTGCAGGAGATCTGGGTTCGATCCCTGGGTTGGGAAGATCCCTTGGAGAAGGGAATGGCTACCCACTCCAGTATTCTTGCCTGGAGAATTCCACGGAGAGAGGAGCCTGGTGGGCTACAAAAGTACCTGGGGTTGCAAAAGAGTCGGACACGACTGATCGACTAACACTTTCACTTTTTTCGCCTCACCCTGCAGCCTACAGCCCCCACCCTTTTTTGTAATTGAGCTTTTTGAAATTAAGCAATAGTTCACATACCATTCAACTCCCCTATTTCAAATGTGCAATCCAGGGGGTTTTAGTGTGTTCAGAGTTGTACAACCATCACCACAATCAATTGTAAAACATTGTCATCCCTCTGAAAGAAACCCCTTACCATTTAGTAATACCCCCAATCTCCCGTTTCTCCCATTCCTGGGCCACCACTAATCTGCTTTTTCTGTCTCTATGAAGTTACCTGCTCTGGACATCTCATAGAAATGGAATCAGACACTTTGGCATCTGGCTTCTTTCATTTAGCATGGTGATTTCAAGGTTCATCCATGTCGTGGGTGTATCAGGGCTTCATTTTAGTTTGTGGCCAAATAAGAGCCGATACAATTAACCACTACCATGACCTGTAAGGTCCCTGGTCACTCTGAAAACTTCTCTGTAAGATGGACACAATCCAGAAATCTCAGTCAAACCCTGAGGTTTGATCTGTCAAGATTCTGTAGGACTGGGGGCACAGACCCTGTCACCCCTCTGCCCATGGCACTGCCCTCTCTCTTGACTGGATTCCTGGCACAGTGAGAACCCCGGTGAGGGCGGTGGGTGAGCCAGACTGCCAGCCGTCAGGCCCGGTCACTTCCCAAGTGCACCTGTTCTGCTCTCACCTGGGTCAGTGCTTCCTGGTCTTTCCCACGACACAGCTCACAGAACACAGGATACGACTGCACGGCACTCAGGGTAAACAGCCAGAACTGCCCTCCGCAATGTGCCCAGCTTGGAGGGTCTGGCTGCCCCAGCCCCTGCCTGGTAGCCTCCAAGGAGTTAAGCCACCTGAGCTTGTCTAGAGATAAGCCACCTGAGCTTATCTAGAACCCAGCTGCAGTCCAGGCCTGGGAAGCTCTGACCTCAAGTGTCAGGGCTTGAACCCAAGGGATGCTCCTGCTGGATAGGAGGCTGGAGGAGGTGCTGGCTGTTCACCAGCCAGGTCTTCAGACCGCCCTCTGTCAATGGTTGAGGAGGGGGAGGGAGGGCACGAGAGGAGAGATGGCTGGACCAGGCCTCTACGGGCCTTGGTACCCAGGTCCTCAGGGAGAAGAGGGAGGGGTTGAGTGGTTAAGGCTGGAGACCCAGGGCCACCAGCACTGCCTCAGCTGTGCCGAGTGAAAGGTCAAGGGCACCACTCTGGGGCCCCTCACGCTGACTGCAATGAGGTTGCTCTGGTCGTAAGCAAGATGAACCCATCCTGAGTGCCTCCAAGAGTCACGGGGCAATCGCAAGGCTCCAGGAAACCCAGTGGACCCCAGGGATAGGGATGGGAGAGGCGAGGCCCCAAGGGAATAACACCGGATCTGAGTCAGCCCCTGGGACCTCTGCGGCAGGAGGAGGTTGCTGATTCCCATGGCTCTGTTGCGTATCCATCCCTCCTCTCACCGAGATCCACTGTTCTGTCTCTGGACTCATGGCTTCTGCCTGCTGGTGGCTCCTGCCTCTTCCCACCATGCTCCTGCCTCTTCCCACCATGGTCCCTGCCTCTTCCCACCATGGTCCCTGCCTCTTCCCACCATGGCTTGCCATGAGCTCTTGCTCACTCACCTCTCACTGTAGGTGGCTTTGCAGTCACCCAACATTAAGGTGGTTGTCAAACATCTTCACTATCTCCCTGCCAGCTCTCAGACTCCCTGGCACCTCCCTAAAGGAGGAGGACTCCTGCTCTTGGAAGATGAACTCAGGCCCAGGTACCGTGCCTTCCCAGCTGGACACAGGTACTTGGCAGGGAAGGAGGACTCTGGGAACCTAAGGCCAGAAGCCCCAGAGAACCTGAAGTGTGGGCTTTGCTGCCTGTTGGTGGCAGAAGCTGCCATCCCAGAGGAGAAGGAATGCTTAGGGCCCTAAGCTGGGCTCCTGTAGGCCAACAACAGTCTGATTTCCATCAGAGCTGTATTCTCAAACATGACCACTCCAGCCCTGCTCTCCAGCTGTTCAAGGACCTTGATTGCATCCATCCAGGTCCTCAGGATGCATCAGGAGCACACCACTGTCCACTCTCTCACCCCACCACCCACTGCCCTCCATGCTCCAACCACCCTGGAGGGCTTAGCTCATAGCAGATTGGGTTCGAAAGGACTGGCCTTGACTTTCCTTCAGCATCATGACTATAAAAGAACTTAAAAAAAAGACAAAATCAAAAGGTGCATTGCAGTTAGGGAAGATGTGCAGTGAGGCCAGACTGAGCCCTGCTGGGCACAAGCCCTCCACTTGGTGAGAACAAATGTTTTTAACGAAGCCCTGTTGCCATGGTGATCACCGCATCTCAGCTTACCGAGGTGGCATTGCAGATCTGTGGGGAAAGAACAGATTATTCAATAAATGATGCTGGGATATTTGCTTAGCTATTTGGAAAGAAATAAAATTAGCTCTTTCCTTCACACCATACTTCAATAAATATTCCAGAGGATTTAAAGAATTAGATGTAAAAAGGGAAATTATTATTATTTTTTTAATCTTAGAAGAAACTATAGGCAAATATTTGATCTTGGGGTGGCTAAAGACTCTTAAACATAAAAGTAGTGGGGAAAAAGTAACAAAGACTAAGATAGGTAGAATTTAATACATAAAATATCAATCTCTTGTTGTTTTAAACAATCATTTAATTAAATTTATTGGGTAACTACAAATAAGGTTCAAATAGTTGCAACAAATATGACAAAGAATTAACACCTCTAATATATAAAAAGTCATTACCAATCAATAAAAATGAACATTCCAATAGAAATTTCCAAAAAGAAATGTACAAAAAAGGAATTAAAATAGACAATAAACATATTTTAAAATATTCAGCTTCACTGATAATCAAACAAATGCTCAGTAAAATACCAATGATATTTTACTCTCTCTGACCACTTTATTTATTTATTTATTTTTTTGAAGTCCTCTGGGATTTATAAAACATAAACAGAAAAAAGGTCATCCTAAGGAATTTTACTTAACAATGCTGACTATCCAACTGAGAAGATTTAATAATACACACATATTGTATTTATTTTTCTTAGACTAAATTCAAAATACAGGTATTTGAGTTAAGATGAGGGCTATGTGTTGTTAAGGGAAGTGACAAGACATGGAGTCATACTCATCAGACTATGTCTCAGCTGAGTTTCTAATTAGCTCTAGGTTTGCATGCTATGCTAAGTCGCTTCAGTCATGTCCGACTCTGTGCGACCCTATGGACAGCAGCCCACCAGGCTCCTCTGTCCACAGGATTCTCTAGGCAAGAATACTAGAGTGGGTTGACTCTGACCACTTTATATTAAACATTTTACTGGAGATTATACCCAGAGTAACTAGGCAAGAAGGAAGAAATAAAGTCACCTAGATTGGTGATTGTTAGGAATTTGTCCATTTCATCTAGGTTAGATAATTTCTGGCATACAGTTTTTCCTGGTATTCTTATAATCCTTGTTATTTCTGTAAAGTCAGTAATAATATTCCCACCTTCTAATTTTAGTAATTTGAGTCTTCTCTCTTTTTTTCTTGATCAGTCTACCTAAAAGTTTGTCAAATTTTTTGATCTTTTCACAGAATCAAATTTTGTGTTTTGTTTTTCCTCTATTGTGTTGTTGTAAGGTAAAAATTTAGGTTATTAGTTTGAAATCTTTATTCTTTTTTAATATAGGCAATTAGAGCTGTCAGCACTGTTTTCGCTGCAGCTTACAAGTTTGGGCATATTGTGGTTTACTTTTTGTTCATCTCAAAATACTTTCTAATTTCCTTGTGATTTCTTCTTTGGCCTGTTAGTTATTTCAGAGTATGTTATTTAATTCCCACCTATTGGCAAATATTCTTCTGCTATTGATTTCTAATTTCATTCTGTTGAGACAAGAGAACACATGTTATGTGATTTCAATCCTTTTAAATTTATTGAGTCTTATTTTATGGCATAACATATGATTTATACCGCAGAAAGTTCTGTGTGCCTTTGAGAAGAATACCTATCCTGATGTTGTTTGGAGTGCTCTGTAGTTGTCTGTTTAGGCTCAGCGGGTTTCCAGTATTGTTCCTTTAATTCTTTAGACCTGGTTTCCTTTAGTTCTTTGCAAATATTTATGACAGTGTAGTTCAAGTCTTTGTCTAGTAAGTCCAGTGTTTAGGCTTCCTCAGGGACAGTTTCCTGTGGATGAGCCAGACTTTCTTGTGTCTTTGCATATCTCATAAATTTTTGTTGAAAACTGAACATTTGAAATAATATAATGAGGCAAATCTGGAAATCAGATTTCCTCTCTCCCACGCACCACCATTCCCCAAAAGTTTGCTGTTACTGCTATTTTTTGTTATTGTTGCTGCTACTGTTTATGTCTTTAGTGACTTTCCTGGACTAATTCTGCAAAATCTATGTTCTTTGTTGTTTCTGTCCACTGAAGCTTCTGGTCAGTTAGCTTGCTGCTGCTGCTGCTGCTAAGTCGCTTCAGTTGTGTCCGACTCTGTGCGACCCCATAGACAGGAGCCCACCAGGCTTCCCCGTCCCTGGGATTCTCCAGGCAAGACCATTGGAGTGGGTTGCCATTTCCTTCTCCAATGCATGAAGGTGAAAGGTGAAAGTGAAGTCGTTCAGTCGTGTCCGACTCTTAGTGACCCCATGGACTGCAGCCTACCAGGCTCCTCTGTTCATGGGATTTTCCAGGCAAGAGTATTGGAGTGGGGTGCCATTGCCTTCTCTGTTAGTTAGCTTAGTGGTCAGTTAATGATTGGCTAGAGATTTCCTTAAATTGTTTAAACCATTAAGTCTCCCAGGTTTGCTAAGGGGTTCTGTATGTGTGATGGGGCATACCTTCAATCTGATAGCTTTAACTTTTACTTCCCGCTTGTGCAATGCCTAAAGGTCAGCCAGAGGTGAGGAAAAAATAGATCCATTATGAGACTTTCCTGGGCGTGTGCAAAGCTATGCATATGGACTTCTAGGATCACAAGAACATGTTGGAGCTTTTCAAAGCCCCTAAGGACGTCTCATTCCCATTTTTCCTTGTAAGACTTCCCTGGTGGTTAAGACTCTGTGCTTCCAATGCAGGGAATGTGAATTTGATTCCTGTTTGGTGAACTAAGATCCCACATGCTGAGTGGTACAGTCAAAACAACAACCACAACAACCACAACAGCTTTTTGTTTAGCCTTTCTTTAGCCCCAGCTGGTAGTGCCACTTCAGGTAGCTACAAAATTAAACAATTGCCATTGACTGTTTTTGACAAATGCTCTGGAGCTAGGACCAAGAGCGAAGACTGAGTTCAAATAAAGAGAATCCCCGAGAATGCAGCTTTTCCGGGGGAGCTGCCAGACAGGTCAAAGAGTGACAGTTCTCTGGGGACGGGACTTTTGGGGCAGCTCCAAACCTGTTCTTTCCCTTCTAATAGCTGCTGCTGCTAAGTCGCTTCGGTCGTGTCGGACTCTGTACAACCCCATAGGCGGCAGCCCACCACGCTCCCCCGTCCCTGGGGTTCTCCAGGCAAGAACACTGGTCTAATAGCCGCTGGGCTACTGGTTTTCACAACCACCATAGTTGTGAGCTGTTGCTTTTCAAACCTGCAGTGGAATTGTGAAAAGGGAAATGGGAATAAGGCAAGTTAAAACTTCACACAGCTTGCTATTCTGATTGCAATTCAGCCATATATTCTTAATTTTCTTTTTGGCTGCACCGGGTCTTTGTTGGGGAGTGTGGCTTTCTCTAGTTGCAGTGTTCGGGTTTAGTTGCCCTGAGGCACGTGGGATCTTACAGCTCCTTAGAAAGGATCGAACCCACATTGCCTCTGTTGGAAGGCAGACTCTTAACCACTGGACTACCGGGGAAGTCCCTTGGCCATATATTTAAAAAAAAAAAAAAAAAAAACACACAAACACTCCTCAAGTTTTTAAAAGTTTTAATTTCCAGTCATGAAAAAGTTGATTTTGACCATTTTTACCAGCATTGTCATTGCTTTTATGAAGAAGCATATTTTTGGAAGTCCTTACTCTGTTGTCCTGGAAGTGCTTCCTTTCCACCTGTTTGTGTACAGAAAATTGTACTGGAACACAGCCGTGCCCATTCATTTATATTATCTATAGCTGCTCTCACAGAGCAATGGAAGAGCTGAGTAGTTGCAACAGAAACCATATGGCCAGCAAAGCCTGAAATATGTACTATCTGGCCCTTGCAGAAAAAGTTTGCCAACGCCTATGGTAAGGCAAGAAAATGATATAAAGATTGGAGGAAGCAAATTGCTGCTGTTTTTGCATTAAAAATCATTTTGCACTTGGTGCTACTGTGCCAAAGGGGTTCTTCTCCCTGCAAAGGACATGCTAAGGAGCCTTGAAACAGCACCCTCTTTGCCCCAGTGGTTTCTTGATGTCATAATGGGTCTAGATCTAGTAACGGGTCTAGTCCCCAAAGTCCCATTTGGGGACTTTCCCTGGTGGTCCAGTGGTTAAGAATCTGCTTTCCAATGCAGGGGAAGTGGATTTGATCCCTGGTCAGGGAACTAAGATCTCACACGCTGAGGAACAACTTAAGCTCGTATACATCAACTATAGAAGCCTGCATTCCACAACGAAAGATCCTGCATGCTGCAACTCAGTCGCAGCGCAGCCAAATAAATACATTTAAAAAATAAAGTAGAAGGTACCAATTTAAAAATTGCTTTTTAAAATCTGTGAACAATCTGTTAGCATAAACAAGTGAGTTTAATGAGGTCATCAAATGTATTAAACAAAACCCAGTTTTAGGACTTCTGGATCCAGCTGAGAGTGCAGGCACACTCCACCTCACCTCTCCCACTGATCAGAGTTAAAAAGCTTGGACAGAATACATAAAGCAGCTGTCTGCGGACTCTGGAAAGTAAATCACAGGAAGTGGACTGGAGAGGGAAATCCAAACGCAAAGAATGACTGAAATGGCTGTGAGTTGTCTGGTTTGTTTGTACTTCTCCACCTCTCCTGGCTTAAACTTTAGTACAACCCAAGTCTTAGAACAATAAAGTCAATGAAAACAGAGTAATTCTAAGAAAAACCTCTTCTTCTGACAGGAGAACTAGGAACAGGGCATCTTGCAAGACTGAGAGCCTGGGGAGTGGTTGGGGGTGGGAGTGGGGATCTGTATTTTTTTTTTTACGAACAGTCTCACCATTATTATTTTTAAATAATTTTACTTATTTATTTTGGCTGGACCGGGTCTTCTTTGCTGTGTGGGTGTTTCTCTAGTGGCGAGTGGGGGTCACTCTCCAGCGGCGTGCGTAGGCTCCTCGCGGTGGTGGCTTCTCTTGTTGCAGAGCACAGGCTGTAGGGCACGTGGGCTCCATAATTGCGCCCCACCCCGGTCTCATCTGTCATGGCACGTGGGTTTAGCTGCTCCTTGGCCTGTGGGATCTTCCAGATCAGGAGTCGAACTCATCTCTCCTGCACTGGCAGGCGGATTCTTTACCACTGAGCCATCAAGGAAGCCCCTCAATTTTTTTTCCTTTCAACTGGCTCTACCCTGAAACAAGCCCCAGTTTTGAATCTGCATTCCTGGGTTGCCAGCAAATCTAGACGCACCTTAAATCTCCGAGAGAAAAAAATTTCTCTCTGATCAGAAAACCTGGGCTCTTCACTGGCAATATCTTGTTTGCCTCCTAATTTATTGCCTGGGGCTGGGGGGTAGCCCTGTTCGTCCCATTTTCTTGATGAGGAAACTGAGGCTCAGAGTCACCCATCACTGAAGTGACAGAGTTAGTGTTCTCTCCCTCCTTCTGCCTCCTTAGTGTAACTGTGAGCTCCAGCACTGGCCCAGTGCCTGGCACAGTGCGGGGTGGGCAGTGCCCTGTGAGATGAGCCAGCACAAAGCTGGCTCAGAGCATCCATTGCTTCTGGAACCTGTGCAGACACAAAGGAGACCAGCCCCCAGCCTCCCTGGCTGACTAGGAGAGGCCTTGAACTCTACTCTGGATCAACCCTTCTCAGTGTGGATGAACTGCTGTTGATGTTCTTTGCACATAATTTTCCGCGAGACAGGATCATTTGGAAAGCCATAAATACACATTCAGATGCACATGATGGATAATAAACTCGGCTCCAACGAGTCACTTGAGCCCCCATAAATCTTGGCTGCATTTTCTTCCCTGGTGCCCGTAAATCAGGCCCTATCTCTGCCTCCGTCTCTGTCACTCTGGAGGCCCCTACCTGCCATGCGTCACACTGCAGGTGGAGCGTCTGGCAGCTGGCCCCACACACTGCCCTCATGCCCCGCTTAAGGGACCCAGGCTTTTTAGGCTTCCTTTATGCTTTTCTGAACAGCAGCCACCCCACACGTCGTGGTTTACACAAGCCTGATGGAGTTTTAACAACATGCAACTTTTTAAAAGCAGGCTGTAGCTGTTCTCCACCTCTCTCCTCCCCTGGTCTTGAGCTTCTCTGCGGGTTATGGTCAACAAGCGGACAACACAGGGAGCAGGGAAAACCTCACAGGGTCTGGAGTTGGACTCAGTGGGCTGACAGTGGTTCTATTGACAGAGATTTCAGCCAAGTCCCTTATCTGGGCCTCAGTGTGTTCATCTACAGGATGGGGACAATAATCCTTATTCCCCAGGACTGTGTTATTCAGGATAATAATATGCAGGTAACCAACGTTTGAGAAAGCCTCAAACCTCAGTTTTTGCTGAACCCAACATAAAAGTTTAACTTTTGCCCCTGCAAAGTCCAACGTGAAGGCCTTCGTCCATCTCATAGCCTTATTACCTGGAACGTGAGGTCCTCCAAGAGATGGAGAAGAGAGAAGTGGAGAGAGTTCATTGGCTCATAATAGCTTCAGCCCCAGAAGTGACGTGGGTCACCTCCGCTCACATCCTATTGGCCGGGACCAGTCATGTGGCCCCAGGCTAATCGCAGAGAATGCTGGGAGATGGAGAAGCACATGGCTGATAGGTAAGCATCTACTTTCTTGCCAGAGTGCCTGTGAATATTTAATTCAATGCCGTTCACTAGAGAGAGCAAGCAAGGGCTCTAGTAGAACCTCAAATTGTCAGAAACGGGGACTTCCCTGGTGGGCCAGTGGTTATGATGCTCTCTACACAGGGGGCTCAGGGTTGGATCCCTGTTCAGGGAACTAGATCCTGAATGTTACAACAAGGATGGAGGATCCCCACCGCCACAACTAAGACCCACCAGCACAACCACATAAATAAATATTAAAAAAAAAAAAAAAAAAAAGATGTTAGAGATGACCCTAGATCAGGATTGGCTGCTGCAGGATTCACACCCAGCCCTCTTGCAAAATGGTGTGTGGTGGTCCCTGCTCATGGGGAGAGCCTTTGCCAGCACGCCTCCCTTGGGGCCCATGCTCTCTCCCCTCACATTCCCATCACCCTCTCCTCCTAGCAGCACTTAACAACTCCTATTCTCTCCTAACCCCTGGCTCCTCCCAGCCTCCGCTGCAGCTTCAGGCTCCCATTGCTCGAGAGGATGAAAGGATGGCTCCCACCCATAGCTGGGCCCCGCCTGCAGGAAGCCGTCTGTGATTTCCCAGGCTCTTGTGTTTGGGGAGGGGCTGGGTGGTTCTCTGGAGTTTGACTGGCTAGGAAGGAGGCGATCAGACATAAGAGGGTCTCCCTTGTCTCAGAGCCTGCCTGCCCACTGAACAGCCTCCCACAGCTGGGCCATGTGGTTTCACAGCTGGAACTCCTCAGCCTTCTGTCCCCCTTCTTCAAGCATAGAAGCAGTGGGTCATTATAAGACTTGAAAAAGTCCAGGAGGGCAGGGCCTGGTGTGGCTGCAGGAAATAGACTGATTTGGTGACCTTCGCTATCAGGATAGGAGTTTGGAGACCCCTCAGCGCTGCCTCTTCTGGGACTAGAGACAGATGGGCTAGAAAGAATCAGGCTAAACTGTAGGGGCAGATATTCTGTGTCCTAATCCTTGCCTGGCTACTAATTGAGCATGCAGCCCAAGCCAACGCTTTCATTCCTGGGCCTCAGCTTGCTCATCTATAAAATGGGGATCCGTATTCGTTCTACCCACTTTACAAAATCAGCTACAAAGCACTTGCGAATGGGGGTTCAGAGTGAGGGTGGGATGGAGAGTGTGGGAGCCAGGGGACCCTCTGTCGGGATCTAAAAGCTTGCCTGTGACCAGCTCTGGGCTGGAATCTGCTCTTCTGAAACCCAGGTGGAGCCCAATGGTGAGCACTGGACCAAAGGGGCTTTTCTCCTCTCTCCCTCCACCCAGCCCAAGGGTGAAATCTGTTGCTTATTCCCAGTGGAATCCTCTTTTTCCATCTCCCATTCCCAAAAGCACCCCGTAAAACACCAAAAATAAACACTGTGCCTGGCTTTCATTTGGGAAGGGTTTGTCTGTCTCCTTTTATTACTTCTTACCACGACACACCAGCCTTTCATCTTTGCGTGCCCAGGTTGGGTGACCCTGAGAGGCAGGCCAAGGGGGGTGTGTCTGGGGCTCTTTGGTCAAATGAGGACTCAATTCTTAGAATGCTGGGGTAAGCACGGGGGCGCCTGGGCAAGGCAGCCAATGCTGAACAGATGAGGAGACCCAGAGCCTGGGTTTTGAAGGATGAGTAGAAGTTTATCTGGGAGAAAGATGAGGGAGAGCATTCCTAGCAGAGGGAACAGTATATGGGAAAGAATAGAGAGAGGAATGGAATGGAATGTTCTGGAAGGGAGTGGAAGTTCGGCGAGGCTAGATATTAGGATGCCCAAGGGAAGAGAGGCAGGAAGGGCTGCGTTGTACAGGCCTTGAATTCCAGGCTAAGGAGCCTGGACTTTATTTTGAGGGCCACGAGGAGCCGAGGAAGAATGTAAGAGGGGTGGGGACACTCCGGGACAGCTGGCCACCAGGGCCAGTCTTTGTGACAAGGTCACTTCTTGTGTCGGTGGAAGTTCAGGGGGCGTAGGGGTGGCAGGGTGACCCTTCTCCCCAAACTCGACTTCCCTGCCAGAGACCAGTCTTGAAAGAATCTCAAAGGAGCCTCCACATAAAATGACTCTCTTAAAAAGTCAACATTTCCGTGATTTTGTAGAAATTAATCAGGAACACATGCGTTCTATTTTTCATAAATTGCGAGGGATCAAAAGAGAAGGAAAAATCTCTCAGGGTAAAAGACGACATGAGATCCACCACCCGCTGAAACCATCCACGCCACTGCCGTGCAGCCCAAGGCCTTCCTTCCACCCGGCGTCCCCTGGTGCACCCCACGGCGTGGGGCGCGGAGGGTGCGCGCACGCACAGACGCAGCCCAGACTCCGGCCGAGGTGCTCCGGGTGGGAGGGAGCACCAGCCAGCTAGCGGCTGTGTGTGACCAGTGATGGGGGCGGAAACCTGGTGTTGGGGGGAGGGGGGACGAAGAGGAGGCCTCCAGCCCAGGGGACGGAGGGAACAGGAGAAGGGACATTGAGAGAACAGATTGGGGGTGGGGGCCGGGCAGGCAGATAAGGACTGCCTTGGATACACTGCTAAAGAGTCTGGATTGTCCCCTGCACTTTCCCCCACAGCTTTCTGAGGACCCAGCTGTGATGGGAAGAGCGCTGGAGCTTCTGGGGGACAGAAGCTCCGTTCAGCCTCCCTCTTCCAGTGGGACCTGTCCCAGACCTAGAACCTCAGTGTTCTCCTCTGTCAAATGGGTACAATTATGAGGCCCATCTGCCCCAGGGGAGCTGTGCAGAGCTGTGGACAGGCAGGCACTCGCTAGGGCCTCTGTCACCCTGGCCTCACCCTTGATAGCCTCACCTGTCCTCTGTGGGGGCCACAGTCAGGGGCACAAGAAGTGAGGAAGTAGTTTCTCAGGCCTCCACCCTGCCAATGCCCTTTGTCCAAAGCCCAGGGGTTCCACAGCAAAGAAGAGGTTCCCGGGCCTCCTGGGGTCCCAACATCTCTGCATCCATCCAGGCTGGAGCCAGGCCAGGGAGCCTGCCCCAGACACAGAAACCCCTGTCCCTTGTTCTTCAGTCCCCAAGTCAAGGGCTTCCTTCCTGCCTGCCTCCCCCCACTACCCCGCCCTCCACCACCCCCCCACCCCCGAGCTGAGCAGCACCCAGCCTGCCCCGGCTGTGGGCGCTGTGCCAGCCCTGCGGGCGGGCACTGAGATAATCCGGCTAGACGAGCTGCCACCTTGGCACGTCCTGGGGCGCCCGGGGCCGCGGGGAGCTTCAAAAGGAAAATGAGTGTCTCTTACCAGCAATTAGAGGAAATTATTTCGATAGAAATCTTGTTTTATATCTTCTCATCCTTGTTTTTCAATCCCCAGCCTTTGATTTCTTTCTTCTCCGGGGATTCTCAGAAAGAGGCTGAGAGCCTGGGCTGCGCACCGGGGCCTAATGAGCGCCAGGGCCCACCTGGAGTCGCAGTCTCGACCTTGCAGGCGGCTTCGAAGGGGCTGAGCTTCCGAGACCCAGCCCTAGGGTCTCCCAGTGCGGCTGGCAGCCCCTGGGCGGCCCAGGCCACACTCCCAGGTGGGCAGTCGTGGGTGGGCCCCTGGCTGGCTGGCTTTTCTGCTGCCTGAGGCAGGTGGCTCTGGGTCCCAGGCCTGGCCAAAGTCATGGTGTCCAGGAGTGGGGGTGAACCCAGGGCGGGGAGGGGCCTAGAGGCCATCTGGGTGAAGGCCAACACCCCCTCACATCCGCATCCTTCAGCATCTCCCCAGTCCCTCGGAGAAGGTCCCAACTCTGCAGCCCGGGTTCAAAACCCCGCAAAGTCAGGCCTGCCAGCTCCGCTAGTCTTGCTCCACCCCTCCACCACCCATCTCCCTCTGCAGCTGCCCAGGAGGCCTGCTGTGGCCTGGGGTCCCCTGCAACAGCCTGGGCCTGGAATCAACCGCCTTTTCTTTCTCTGCCTGGCCAGCCCCAGCACCTTCTTTGAGGTTCAGTCCTGTCTCACCGCCTCTGAAATCCTGACCCAGAGAAAGTCCACCTCCCAGGATGTCTGGGGCCTCCACCCTCCACCCAGGCCTCTGCCCTGATCCCATCAAACTGTTCAAGGGCTGGCTGCCCTAGGAGCTCCTCGAATCCAGGGAGCAGGTTTGCTTCAGCCTTAAGTCCCTAAATGGGCTGCAGCCAGCTTCTGCTTGAATGGATGGGTTATGCTTAACCCATAGGATGGCCTGGAAGAGACACTGAGCTAGTTCCAATCCTGGCCTTTACGGAGACTAGCTGCTTCTACTTCCTCCCTCGTAGTTCACCCACTCTTGGAATCTAGCCGTCATCTGCTGAGCAGGTGGAGAAGCCACCTTCAGGCACTCTGGTGGACAGCCCCAGCCAAAGTACCAGCCAACATCCAACATCAGCTGTCTGTCATTGAATGAGCGACTGGGATGTTCCAGCCCAGTCAAGAGCCCCCCTGGGTGGCCAGCCCAGGTGAACCTCACTTGCAGAAGAACCTCTGAGCTGAACACAGTCAATTCACAGGATCACACTTTACCAAGATCATTCCTGTTTTAAGCGACTGAGTTTTGGGGGCACTCTGTGGCAGCAATAGGTAACGAAAACATATAGTAGACCAGATGGGTATGCATGTCTATTTTTCAGAAGATTAACCATTCTACATTCTCGAACAGGAGTTGGAAAACTACAGAAAACAGCCAGCTGCCTGTTTTTGTTCCGCCTGCAAGGAAAGAATGGTTTTTTTTTTTTTTTTTACATTTTTAATGCTGGAAAATGAAAAGAAGAATATTATTCGGTGACCAGTACATGAAAGTCATATGAAATTCAAATTTCAGCCCATAAATAAAGTGTGACTGGAACACAGGCATGGTTCATTTGTCTGCATATCATCCATGGCTGTTTTTGCACGACAAGGGCCAACTTGTGTGGTGTGGCAGAGACCATATGGCGGCAGAGCCTAAAAGATTTACTGTCTGGCCCTTTACAGGAAGTTTACCAACCCCTGCTGTAGAACATTAAATATGCATCACCATTTTGAACTTAAAACACAGCATCAAAAGATTTCTATGTGTTTCTAAGCATTTATTTCCTTAGTCCGCTAAGTAAAAAAAAAAAAAAAAAATGTGGACTTTTGGGCTTATTTATTTATTTTAAAGCTTGAAGAAGTCTAAAAACGGTGAAAGAGTGTGTAAAAATTTAACAAATTATGGGTGGAATGCTGAGAAAGCATTCAAAGAAAGATCAAAATGAAACTTTCTGATGATGGGGAGGGACAGGGGATTTTGAAGAAAGAGATTAAAATTGAAAAGGGGGCCCAGCTGGATAGGGTCACCCCTTAAGGCCTTTGAAACATGCGGGCAGCCTCTCCTCCATCCCCTCCCCCCACCTGCCCCCAGCATCCTACCCTGGCCAGTGTTCCAAGACACACCTCTCTCTGGGAGGGTCACAACAGGCTGTGTCCCCCTCCTTGTCCCCAGCTTGCCTCCATGCCCTTCACTGGTGCCCCTGCGGGCCTTTGAGTCAGCCAGCAAACCTGCCCCCACAGTAACTGTTCGGCCATGAAGACTTCCGCCACCCACAGGCCAGCATTCACTCCCTTCTCTGAGCTTATCCCTCGAAGATTCCACTTGCCGGGTCATACTGTTGAGACCCACTTACTTGTCCTTCTGCTTCTTGGGCTGGAAGCTCTCAAGGGCAAATGGCTGGATCCCAGGGGAGGCATCAGGGCCCAGCCGGTGAACAAAGGACCCTGCTGAGCCCTCACTGAGCGCTGAGGATCAGAAGCCTCAAGGATGCTAAAAAGGCCAGAAGTGTAGGTACCACCTCCCCACCCACAGCCTGCGGGGACCAGGATACAGAGAGAAAAGGGCCCTTCAAATGGCGAGCACATTCAGGGTCATACCTGCCCGACCCACCCTCGCCTGGCCTCTGGCAGGGCCTCAGGCTGGGCAGGAGCGGCCGTCAGAACCACCTCCCATTCACAAGCCGGGACTGACAACCGGGTTCTGGAGAACAAGAAGCCCATTCAGGGCGCAGGGCCGGGCGGGCCTGCTCTCAGGCGCATGATCTCAGCTCTCGGAAACCCAGCAGGCCTGCCAGCGGGCCTCGTAAAACCTTTGATGACCCATGTGCAGGACACAAATCACAGGCCCCCAGGCCTCCAGGCCCGGCCAACACCTCGCTCCACGGACTCACATTCCAGTCCAGAAAGGGCACAGATGGGTGGGGCCACGGGCCATGTAGCAGGCGGCAGTGCGTCCACTCTGGACGCTAAGCCCAAGCCTCATTGGGGCCCAGCCCTGCCGAGCGCCCCGAACGCCTGGCAGGGCAGCCCAGGCCCCCAGGCACTGCCCCCTGGGACATGGCAGCCCGTTTGCTGTTTGGCCGACTTTGACAAAGCTGACCGGTAACACCAGGCAGACACACACCACCCCGGACCAGTGGCCCCAAAACACTGAGCACAGCTCAGGGCTAGAGCTAAAGGGACTTTGGGTCTAGGTTTTTCCCCTGATGGCCACCAGCTCTCTGCAGGGGAGGGACCAGCCAAGGAGAGCAGTGGACTCCATCTTGGAGGGAATCTGCCAGAATTTCCGGGCCAGCAGCTTACGGGAGGCCCTACATTTCTGTGAGCTCACAGGGCCTGGCCCGGGAGCCAAATGCTCCCAGAAGAAATGGAACTCAGATGGCCCAAGAAGCCACAACCCTCGGCCCTCCTGGCGTGCCTACTTGGCCCCTACTTGCCTCCGGCTTCTCCCAGTGCCCACAGGGCAGGAGGCCAGGATGGGGCAGGCACACCAGTCCCTGAGCCCAGCCTCGTGAGCAGCAGCGGCTTCTGTCACCACCTCTCTGGACGGCAGCACAGCCTGACATCCATTCTTAGGAAGGAAGGCCAGGCCGCAGTGCCCATGCAGGTCCCCGAGCCCTAGCGGGCGGTGCCCGCACCCTCAGGCTAAGCATCCAGCTCTGGCTGGAGGCCCAAGGCCCTGCCGTCTGACCCCGAGGGCCTCAGGGCCTGCCTCCCAACCACCCGGGAACTTGGCCGCTGCTGCCCCGGCCGCCCCTCCCCGGAAGCTCCTCCTGTTCTGGCAGGCCAGACCCAGTGGTGCCCAGGCTTCTGCCCCTGGCCCTGGCTGCTCCCTCTTCTGGGCCCCCCAGGACTCTGTGCAGCCCGTGCGTGGGCAGTTTCTGGCTGCACCCGCTGCTCCCTGGACACCGCTGCTCTGGAACAAAGACCGGGGTGAGCCAGCCCCGCCTCCCAGTCCCCGAGCACAGACTTGGCCAGGGGACCTGGTGGTTTGCAAAGTGCCTGATGCCTTCAGGAAGTCTCTGGTCAGCAGAAGGCAGTCTGACGACACCCACAAGCATAGAAAGATGGCGGCCTTGGAGGGCAGACGGCCCCTAGCGTCATTGGCTGTCGGATGGCTGTCTTAGCGTCTCTGAGTCTGTTTCCTCATCGGCAGGATGGGGATACTAGCACCCACCTTTTCCGTTTCAGCCCTTCTGGTAGGTGTGCATCTTATTGACACTTTAGTGTGAATTTTCCTAATGAGGAATGATGTTGAGCATCTTATCTTTATTTACCATCTGGCTATTTTTTTTTTTTGGTCACCTACCTGGGTTTTTGGTAAATTGGGGGTTATCTTTCCATTATTAACATGTAGTATTTTTTTTAAAGTGCATTTGGGAGGTAATGTCTTTATCAAGATCTATTGTCCGTTATCACAGGGCTGTTGAGAGGTTCAGAGACATTGACCATGTGGAGCCCAAGGCACAGGGCCTGGCACCCAGCTGTTCAAAAAGTGTTAGTTCCTCTCCCTCCTCAGGCACCTGCCTCTCAGAGCCCATCTCTTTGCTTCATCCCCGGACCATCAAAAACAGCTCTCTGGGACTTCCCTGGAGGTCCAGTGGTGAAGAGTCCATGCTTGCACCACAGGGCAGATTTGGTCCCTGGTTGGGGAGCTGAGATAACACATGCAGCAGTGCAGCCAAAATAAACAAATACAAATAAAACACCCCCTCCTCTCCAACATTCACCTTTTCCCTGTTGTCTGCCTCAGGACCTGCCCCATTCCCATGCTTTGACAGTCCCAACCCTGAGCACTCTTTGGGAACCCCCAGGAAGCAGCCCAGAGGAGGAGTTAGACCCCCTGGGCAGGAAATGGGGAGAGCACTGGGCCCAGAGTCCTGAGACCTGGCTTCTAGGGTTTATTCTGCCACTTCCTGCCTGCATATCCAAAGGAAGTTTGCTTTTCCTCTCTGAGCCTCAGCTTTCTCATCTGTAAAATGGGCTCTCCTGCCTGCCTGGCCCATCTTCCGGGTGGTGGCAGTCCTAAACCTCAGAGTAGGGGTCCAAGTGCTTTGGAGACTCAGCAGCCCCTCAGCACTCAGGGACAGGGAGCCCACCCCCTCAGGTTTGCACAAAGACAGGCTCCTCCCAAGATCAGATGCACTCCCAAGATCGGGCGCACTCAGGGTGGTATGGCCATAGACCCCCGAAGCTAGGAAAGATTGAAGGCAAAAGGAGAAGAGGGTGGCAGAGGATGAGATGGTTAGATAGCATCACTGATTCAATGGACACGAATCTGAGCAAACTCCAGGAGATAGTGAAGGATAGGGACGCCTGGGCTTCCGTTGTATCTCAGTTGGTAAAGAACTTGCTTGCAATGAAGGAGACCCAGGTTCTTTCCCTGGGTCGGGAAGATCCCCTGGAGAAGGAAATAGCAACCCACTCCAGTATTCTTGCCTGGAGAATCCCATGGACAGAGGAGCCTCGTGGGCTATAGTCCATGGGGTCTCAAGAGTCGGACACGACTTAGTGACTAAACCACCACCACAGGGCAGCCTGGCATGTGGCAATCCATGGGGTCACAGAGTCGGACATGACTCAGTGGCTGAACAACAGCAACAGGCCAGAGAACCCAGAGTGACCTCCACTCCTGTCCCAGAGTCCCCGCAACGAACCACCCGAGCTCAGGAGTTTCAGCCCGGCAGTTCCCAGCACTGATTCTCATTCGCGGTCTCACAAGGCACGCTGCATGTCTTAGCCTGTGGTGACAAGTAGGAGATGAAGACCCGGACTGCCTGGCTTCAAATCCTAGCTCTGCTACTTACGGCGCAGCCTAGGGCCAGGGTCTTACCCACTCTCAGGTCTCAGCTTCCCCATCTGTAAAAGGGGATAGAAGTAGGCTCCACTTCTCTCGGTTGTTGAGCTTTCAGCCAGAAACTAAGGTAAGGCAGCCTGGACTCACATGAAGGCTTGCCTGTTCCCAAATCGTGATTTTAACCTTGCATCCACGGCTGCCCCAAAGACACCAGCCCCAAAAGTCTTGGGGAAGACAGAGCGGGATGAGGCTGCTCAGCCGTCGGTAGATGGCGCTGTGGACCCATAAGGGCCGCCCTTGTAGCTGGAGTGCACGCTCACACACCAAGTCTTGCAGACTGTGTCCCCACCGGTGGCCAGATCCTACACCAGGTGCTACCCTCAGAGGGGGGTACCACTCGCCTTGTTTCTCTGATGAGCAGTACAGGGCCCAGAGTGGTTAAGCCCTTGGCCCGAGGTCACACAGCCATAAGGAGCTGGGCTCTCCCACCCGACAGGCCCCAGTTGGGATTTTCAGCCCTGTCCTCTCACCATGCGCCCCACCCTTTCAGGGGGCCTCTGGAGCTTGATGGGAACCAGGCGTCCCCTCTCCACCCCCACCATGGCTGGACATTCCAATGAAGCTGAAGCCTCCCGCTTTGAAGTCAGAGCTAAGCCCCAGATTACAGCGGCTCCAGGCTGGCCTGTCCCTCCCGGCCCCATCCTGGGTCCCACGCCACTGGCCTCCCCAGCCCAGTCCAGCGTCCTCGAGGTACTGAAAGGACTGGGGCCCAGAGACTGAAGGACCTGCTCAGCAAGACACAGCCCCCTTCCTGGACACCCTCTTCCTGCTCACCAAGGAGCCCCAAGCTGCCCATGACCTGCCACCAGCCCCAAATCCCGCCTCATGGCCCCCCCTCATCACCCGAGAGGCTGCATGTTAACAGGCCCCCCAGCTGTGCCCCACTGACACCCACGTGTCAGCACCTGTCACCCTAATAGCAGGTATTGGACAGGAGTTTGATGCTGACCATGCTCAGGCTTGTGAAAGGGGGGGAACAAACCTGGAAGTCTGGAGCTGGGAAGTGGGGAGCGCCCTCTGGGCCTTGGTGCCCTCATCTCTTCACCAAGGGTCCCACGTTCCGGCTCAGTCTGCCCTGGGGTCTGTGGTTTGGGTAGGGCCACACTGAAGCCAGGTGGGTGTGAAGGGAAGGGTTATCCCACTGTGCACCAGGCAGTGAGGCAGCTGATTTATGCACCCCTCTCTTTCTGCCCTGAGGAGTGACTCAGGTTCTAAGAGCTAGCCAGCCCCAACCCTGCAGTGTAACCGTCTCCAGCTTGCATACCTCCAGCCATGGGTAGCTCACTCCCTACCAACACACCTGTTCCTGGGATGGTTCAGAAAGCCAGAGCCGCCCAGGGGGCTGGGTCCCTGTTGCTCCAAGATGCCTACCCGGTTTTGCCTTGCAGGACACCCGAGCCAATTTCACCCTCTGCCCCGGCGCAGGGCCTGAAGATAAGGCTCCTCACCTGCCAGCACAGGCTCAAAGGACACTCCTCAACTCCCTCAACTCCCCATCCTGGCCTCCCCGCCTCCAGCTTCCCTTCGCCTTTGTCAAGGGAGACTTGAGGGCTGAATGTGTGAGACAGACAGGAGGCCCTGGAAGCTCTAGAAGCCCTAATGAACCCTCAGCCAGACTGAAATCTTGGCCCAGCCCAGGGCTCAGCTCACAGTGGGAATGGAGTAGTTTTCCCACCAAACAGACTCTGTGGCTTCTGGGGCACCTCCTCAGAACCTCACCGCCAGCCTTCCCACCCCTGAGGCCTAAAATTCCTTCAGGATGTTTCATTATTGCTCCAGGGTTGAGCATCCCTGGCTGAAGACAACATCAGCTCCCCTCAGCCCCTGCCCCAGCCACTTCCCAGCTGTGGAAAGGTGCAGAGTCACCCCCAGGGTTGCCACGGAGACACTGAGTGGTGACGGAGCGGCATCAGGCGGGGTCTCTCCAGCAGCCACCAGGCCCTGGAGGGCCCCCCCGCCCCCGCTCCCGCGGTCAGCAGAGGCTCCCAGGAGATTACCCACCCGCTGGCTCCAAGCCCCGGGTCCACCCTGGAAAGACCTTCAAAGGCCATTCTTGAGTGAAGGCCAGGAGGAATCTGCTCTTGGAGTCAATTTAGCCAGCCACACGGGTGGAAGGAATTTGCCGTTTCTCTTAACAGCGACCCCCTTGTGATTTATATGGGGGCCACTGTCCGAGGGCCCTGGGTAACGGATCACAGTGGAAAATGAAACGCCAAGATCCAGGCGTCTCACTGGGCTAATTACCCTCAATGAGACCCAGCTGGCTCAGGGAGCCGGCGGGTCGAGGGCAGGGCGGGATCCCTGCTCCCAGCTCCCGGGGGACACGGAGGCCTGCCATGGCCTGGCCTGGGCTTGCTGCCCATCATCGTTCAGGCCACCAAGAGTTCCAGGAGAGCCAGTCTGGCCAGCTGATGAGACAGGTCCCCTTTGGGGATGGACACAGCTTCAGGGTTTGCTACTGCCCAAGAGGTGGTGATCCCTGAGACTCAGAGAGCCGCAGGGTCCCCTTCTGCCTGGGTGGAGACTAAGGCCCAGACAGCTTAGGGCAGGTGCTGTGGAGCCTCGGGCCTGACTCTGGCCCAGCTGCAGGCCCCGGCCACAGCCTCTGGCTGATGGTACCTTCCTGGAGGCCCAGACCTCAGTGCTGGCCCCGGAAGCTGCCTCCAGAGGCTTTATGCAGCTCGAGATCAGCTCTCTGGCCTCCTGGAGTTGGTTAAATGTCTCCCAAGAGTCTGCTTTGTGCCAGCCCAGTGCAGGTTGCTGGGCGTACAGTGATGGGCAAAATCCGACCCCACCCCCAGGCTTCTAGCCCTCTGTGGGGGAAGACAAACACGCATCCATCTCCCCAGTAGAAGTGCTTGGGGCCATGAAAGTACACAGAAGGGGATCAGGGGCTGGGGATGTGGCATGAAAGCCAAAGGCTGAGTTTGGCTAACTGGGCACTTCACCAGTGGGAGAATGAGTAGGTATGTGTCCTAGGCAGCAGAAGCCGCATGTGCAAAGGCACTGAGGTGGCAAGGAAGGGCGGGTACTCAAGGAACTGAATGAAGCTGTGCCGGGGAAGCACGGGGCCAAGGAGACCGAAGTGAAGGGGAAGGTGGGGGAGGCCACAGGTGGACCTTCTTTTTTAAAAAGTTATTTATTTATTTTTGGCTCTGCTGGGTCTTTGTTGCTGCACAGGCTTTTCTCCAGTGGTGGAGAACAGGCTCATCTCTATTTTGGGGTCTGCAAGCTTCTCACTGAGCTGGCTTCTCTTGTTGCAGAGTGCGGGCTTTGGGCATGAGGGCTTCAGTGGATGCGGTGCGTGGGCTCAGTAATTGCAGTCCCGGGCTCTGGAGCAACAGCCGTGGTACATGGGCTTAGCTGCTCCACAGCATATGGGATCTTCCCGGACCCAGCATGGAACCCGTGTCCCCTGCACTGGCAGGCAGATTCTTTACCCCTGAGCCACCAGGGAAGCCCCACAAGTAGTTCTTATGCCTTTATTATTTTTTTTTTAACATTTTTTACCAACAACTTATTTATTTGTTTGGCTGCGTCCGGTCCCCGCGGTGGCATGCAGGACCTTTGCCGTGGCGTGAGGCCTTTCTCCAGTTGTGCAGCACAGGCTCCAGAGTGCGCAGGCTCAATAGTTGGCAGCCAATGGGCTTAGTTGCCCCCACGGCTCATGGGCTCTTAGGTCCCCGACCAGGGATTGAACCCATGTCCCCCACATGGAATGGCGGACTCTCAACCACTGGACCATTAGGAAAGTCCCCTCTAGTGTCTTTAAAAAGGTGTTTCCAGATATGACTGGGGAGGAATGAGTCCATTTGTCTCCGGCTTTCGGGAGCCTCAGGCCCTACCTCTGGAAGGGGCAGCTCTGTAGATCAGCCCAACGGCCTAGACCATGGGAGGACCTCGAGGAACCCATCAAGGGGTCATGGAGAGCCAAGCCAGGTGTCCCCTGGGAGCTAGATAGAGAGTTGTGGGGACTGAAGGCAGCTGGTGGTAGGCCCAGGTCAGGGGTGGCCAAGACCACCAATGACCCAAAGCTAGAGGGAGAGGGGCCCTGAGGAAGCAACATGTGAAAACGCCCAGGGAAGCAGAGACCAGGGCCTTGGGGCCACCAGCAGCCTCACAACTGGTCCCTCCCACCTTCTTTGCCCTAAGCCACTGGAGCCCCCCATGTCTGTGGGTCCTCCACTTGAACGCCGGTGGAAGTTAGAGGTGCTACTAATCATCTCTGGGCCCTGGAACAGAGCGGGTGTAAGTGGACGGCTATCTGAAGGGTGGAGAAATGAATGAGCAAAGCAACGGCTCCCAGTCTCCCATCCTGAGCTGCGCGGAGCCCCTCTGGCCTCCCCAGTGGCCGCCCCGTGTCCTCATGGAGCCCGGCGGTGCAGGGCCCCGCAGGCCTGCTATGACGGAGCAGGGCTGCTGTGCCTGCCAGGCCGGAGAGCAGGTGCCCAGGGCTCCCATTCCCTCCCAAAGCTTGGCTCTGACCTGCTTCCTGGGGACACAAACAGGTCTGACGAGTTCCTCGGCAGGCAGTGGGGCAGCTGAGTCCTTGGTTTCCAGGAAAGTCAGACTCTTCGAGAGCAGAAGGAGCAAGGCCTGGTGGAGGGAGGGCGCTTTCCGGAATGTTCCTCCCCCTCCAGCTGGGCCATCCCCACCCGTGCTCCCTGACCTTGCCCCTTGGGTCCAGCTCCTGGGAGTCCCAGGCTAATAGGGGGTCACCTCTCTCCCCACCTCCCCCAGGGGAAAGGTGGGGGAGGGTCGAAGAAAAGGACCTCCTTGTTGAGACCCCGAATTCAGTCCCTGCCCCCATGTCCCGCTGCATGGGGTAGCAGGGTGGGGTAGAGCTTACGGGTGCAGGCTCATGCTGTCCGGGTCCCAGCTCCACCGTTGATCTTGTCACCTACCTCATTTTTGTTTTCCATTTTGGTTGTTGTTGTTGTTTAGTCGCTCAGTTGTGTCTGACTTTTTTGCAACCCCACGGACTGTAGCCCACCAGGCTCCTCTGTCCGTGGGATTTCCCAGGCAAGAACACTGGAGTAGGTTGCCATTTCTTCCTCCAGGGGATCTTCCTGACCCAGGGATGGAACCCAGGTCTCCTGCATTGGCAGGTGGATTCTTTACCACTGAACCACCCAAGAAGCTGAGTTTTGGTTGTTATCGTTCCCTCATTGATGTGTAGGATATTTTTTTTTCAAGTATATTCGGGATTTAAGATCTTTGTCAATATCTATTCTGGGGGACATTTATTTATTTCTCTATTTACTTATTTGGTTGAACTGGGTCTTAGTTGCCGCACTCGGGATAGTTTAGTTACGGCATGTGAACTCTTAGTTGAGGCATGCGGGCTCCAGTTCTCTGACCAGGGGTGGAACCTGGGCCTCCTGCATTGGGAGTGAGGAGTCTTAGCCACTGGACTGCCAGGGAAGTCCTTACTGATGTCTCTTGTTGCCAGTATCTTCTCCAGCCTGGGCCTCGCCTTTACAGGCTGTCCACGGCGTCCTTTGCTGAACGGAAGTTTTCAGTTGGAGGTCCAAATTCTGCCGTTTTATTATATGGTGGGTGCTATGTGTTCCATGTTTAAAAAATCTTTACCCCGCCCTAAGCATCCCTGCAGTCCACCTCCTCCTCTCCGCCTTCTCTGCCTCTGTCTGGCTCCTAGCTGCCAGGTCTCTCTGCTGGCCCAGTCCCACCTCCTCCCCACTGTGTCCCCACCCCAATTCTTGTTCTCCTCACTGCACGATCTTCCCGCCCCGGGACAGGGCTGGCTCCTCTCCTTGTCCCCAGGACTGGTACCAGGGCTGGCACACACTAGGTGCTCAATAAAAGCTTCATAAATGAAGGCAGTGTCCCGTGCCCCAGCTGGGTATCATTAAAACTGTCAATTAGTTCTAAACATCAGCTCATCAGGAACATTTGAGCAAAGCCAGGAAGTAAAAAGTTTTGGAAAAACCAACAGCATAGGAATGTTTCGCTTTCTCCCCAACTGGAGCATTAATCACGAGAACTCAGACCTTGTTAGCATTATTTATTCTTGCTTTTGCCCCTGACCCACAAGCCAGGGAGTCTTCTCTTCGCACATGTTGGCCACAGGGGCTCCTCAAAGGCCACCCCTCCCGTCTCCCAGGATTTGCTGCCTCTGAATGTGGGGGGGGTTTGGGGGGGGAGAGTCCGTGGTCTCCATCTAGTCCTTCTCTTCACCATGCGTGATGACGTAACACAGGTTCCTGTAGTCCAGATTGCCACACACATCTGGCGGGAAAGCGGCAAACATCTGCTTGACCTGGGGAAGGGGCTGGGAGTCAGCCCGGACCAGGGCCGAGTTGGGGACAGAGCCAGGGGTCACCCAAGGGCACCAGGCAGAGTGTCGCTCCCCTATTAGCAGATGTGGGGGGGTGGGCACCAAGGCCAGGCCGGCAGCCTCCCCCACCCATCCTTGTACCCTTCCAAGGAGTTGGGGGAAACCCTGTCAGCAGACCCCTGTAGACAGACCACTTCCCAGGAATGCTCGGTCGGCAGGGGCGGGCGGTGCCCTGAGAAGCTGGCGCTTACCTCCTCCTCACTGAACCGGTCTGCCTGCGTCATGAGCTTCTCTTTGATGCTGCTCAAGGGAGAGAAAAGGTCACCTTCAGGGGAAGGAGGGAAAGGGCTGCTCTGTGTGTGGACACACAGACCCTGAGGGGCAGCCCAGGAGGACACCAGCCAGGCGGTCCTGCAGCCCCCAGCTGGCCGTGTGGCCTCAGGCGACCACTTTAGCACTCAGCTTCCCCTGTAACCTGGGCTCTCCTCTTTGCATCAGGGGAGGGCCCAGTGGAATACCCTGGGGGCCCCAGCATGGCTGTGGTGGCCACTCCGATGTTGCACTGTCCACTCTGCCGGTACAGACTGTGTGTGCGGTTGCTGCATCGTGTCTGACTCTTTGCGGCCCTATGGACCGCATAACCCACCAGTCTCCTGTCCATGGGATTCTCCAGGCAAGAATACTGGAGCGGGTTGGTTGCCATTTTCTCCTCCAGGGGATCTTCCCAGGTTACAGAGGACAGCCTCTTTGCCCTGGTTCTAGACATGCTGCTTCTTCAGCTTGTGATTTTTTCTGACATCTCTAAGGTGCTTTGGAGGGTGATGGTGCTTGCACTCAGCCAAGGGGCGGGAAGGTTACCCAGTTCGGTGTCTTCCTGGGCCTGCTCAAGTCTCCTTTGCTCCTCCCAGCCCTAGGAAGTGAGCACTTTTATGCCCCTTTTGCAGAAAGGTCAGCTGAGGTTCAGGAGGGGTACTGATTTGTAGTGGTGGGGCCCTGTCCTCTTGAGTGGTCAGGGAGAGCAGCTACCCACGGTAGGTCAGGCCTGCCCCGGGGGGCGGGGGAACTGGAGAAGTGGCCCGAGGTGGGATGTTTGAAGCTGCCGGGGAGGGCCTGGTGCCCCCAGGAGCTGTGCGTTGGGGGGCGTGGTGGGCGGGGCCGCAGTGCGCAGGGGCGGGGCCAGAGGGCTGACCTGGGCCGTGAGGATCCGCGTGCCCCGCGATGCCACAGCCTTGGCCCCCCTGAGGACCGACGCACATTTTCCATTATTTATGTTACTACAGGACAGTCACAGTTTCCAGCTCTGCACGCCGGGGATTTTTCACAGACTCTGTCTCAACCAGAGCCTTCTCTGTGGCCCGCCTGGCGGGCAGCCATGTCTTTCAGGACCCATAGCCTGGGGATGGCGGCTTCGGGTCCAAAAACGGGGTCCCCCAAGGGTTCCTCCCAGCCCTGACTTTGCTCTGGTGGGAGTGAAGGTGGGTGACAGGAGAGGGGTGGGTGGAGGGCACTCCAGGGGGTACCCCCAGTGCCTCCGGAGGTCTTCAAGATGGGGGTGGGAACCTGGACTCAGGGCTGGGTAAATGAGAGGGCTGCAGCCTGGAGAAGCCCTCAGGAATACCTCCCCCACCCCTGAGGAGAGTGTGACTCAAAACTTAGGGGGCGGGGGGACTGTAAGAATGTCTGGGGGACAAGGCATTGTCCCCCACTTCCTCCCTGCCCCCCTGCCCTCTCCCGCCCCACCTCCATCACGTGCTGAGGCTAATAGAAAGCAAAATTAGCCACTAGCCGTCGCCTGAAGCAATCTGGTAATTGGTCAGGAAGCCTGTGACTGAGGAAGAAATCTTGCCTGCCCAGGGCCACCCACAGGCCCACGGAGGCTGTGGAGGCCTGAAGGGACGGCTGAGAGGTCGGCTCAGTGTGTCAGCCCCGGGCAGGCTGCCTCTACCCGGCCTGCCTTGCCCCCAAGTCTTGGCTCTCTGCCCCATGCTCCCCCCGGGCTGAGGCTCCCAGGCATAGCAAGCATCAGTGCTCCCACATTCAAGGATGCCAGCCCAGGTATGGCCGGCATGATGGCCTCCTCACTCTCTCTGCAGCCCCAGAGGAGCTGGGTCCTTCCTGTGGCTCTACCTCCATCCCCGCCCCCACTCGAGCCAACATCTGGCCCATTCCTCTCCCAACACCCCGGATCCCATCGATGCTGGCCTCTTGTATTTCATTCACCCAGCTGCTCTCCTCCCTCCATCCCTGTCAATCAAGACCTTTGCGGCAGCTGCAGACCTCTTTTCTCCTCCTCCAGGCTGGCCTCTATGTTGCTCCTGCCTGACTCCTTCTTAGGCTCTCCCATGACCCCCAGGCCCCTGCCGCCCAGGGTCCAGGGCTGCCCTACATGGGCCCTGCCTACCTCTCTGTGCTCAGTCTCCCCTACCACCCACCCAGCCCCCACCACACGCAGCCCTCTCCTCCCAAACAGGCCAAGGCCTGGCTCTTCTCTCGCTGCATTCCTGCATCTAGAATGTTCTCTGCTCCAGCCATGGCGATCCTCAGTCATCCTTCAGGGACCACCCACCTCTGCCCCCACCACTTCCTCCTTCACCACTGGGAAGCCCTCCCCTGGGGACCCCAGATTCCTGGCACACTTCCCCACAAACGGAGACCCCGAGGCCCAGGAAGTGGAAGGGAGATCGAAGGATGGCTGAACTGGGCATGAACTAGGTCCTGGCTCAGGAAGTGGAAGGGAGATCGAGGGATGGCTGAACTGGGCATGAACTAGGTCCTGGCTCCTGGCCAGAACCTACCTGAGTTCTGGGCAGGAGAGGAGACTGGGCCACCACCCCCATGTCCCTACCCCAGTCCATCTGTCCCCTGAGCCTCCGTAAAGAGAACAACCAAAGCAGAAGGTGGAGGGACTTACAAATCAGCCTTGACGAAACCTTTCCCTTCAGTGTCGAACACCTTGAAGGCGTGGAGGATGGTCTCCTCGGGGTCTGTACCTAGAAGCAGCAACACAGGATAAAGGGGACAGACAGCTATTGGCACTGGGTCCCAGGGCCCCTGTAGAGGCCACGGGTTCAGGGAGCCTCTTCCCCAGCTTCTGGTCCACAGTGAGGCCAGAGAGAAGGGAGTTTTCTGAGAATCAAGGAATAGGAACAGTAGCCAAGGACGCTGCGTTGAGACCCAATCAGCCTGCACTGTATCTGGAGTCCCCAGCTAGGTGTTGGTTGTCGTGTTCGGTCGCTCAGTCATGTCTGACTCTTTACAACCCCATGGACTGCAGCATGCCTCCCTGTCCTTCACTATCTCCCGGAGTTTGCCCAAGTTCACTTCTAGGCATTTACTACCTGCTTAACCCTCCTGACCACTGGCCCCATTTTACAGATGAAGAAACTGAGGCTCAGGGAGGTTAAGTGACTTGTCCAAGTTCTCATAACTGATGCCCTGTGATTAGACTGTGGGTAAAGGAGAAAGAGCTCTTACTTGGGGGCTGTAGGCTCTGGCAGCGACATTGGAGGAGTCTGCGAGGTTGTTTAGGCCAGAGGAGGGGCAGGTGGGCCAACAGAGTGGGTGGGGTGGAGGTGGGGGGCTGGAAGAGGCATAGCACAACCAGAGCAGTTCTGGTTTTCTCACGTTTATAGCGTGGGCTTTGGGGAAAGATGTCATTAGAAGACCTGGTTCTGCTAACAATGGGATTGAATACCCAGCCCTGCTGGTGGTACAGATGGGAAAACTGAGGCCCAGAGGGAGGAAGCGTCTCACCCGAGGTCTCGGGGACTGTGTGAATGGCAGCGGGTGGCCTGGTAACCCTTACCTGGCGCTCTTTCCCCTCCGTCACACTGCCCTCCCTGCTCACTGTGGACCAAGGGCGTCCCCTTCCTTCTTAAGGCTCAGCTGTGTCAACGCTGAAATGGAGACCGAGGTGGGGTTTGCTGCCTGTCTCCCAGGACTGGTTAAGATAACGTGTCCTTAATGGTAAAGTGAAGTCTCTCAGTCATGTCTGACTCTTTGCGACCCCATGGACTATAGCCTACCAGGCTTCTCCATCCATAGGATTTTCCAGGCAAGAGTACCGGAGTGGGTTGCCATTTGATGGTAAAGGGCTTGCCAAACATTACTCTGTCGTGGCCGCAAACGTATCCGAGTACTCTGTGCCAAGTCCATCCTGCAGCTCCCCCATGCAACCCTGTGGAACCCCGGCACACCACATGTGGTAGATACTGATGTCTCCTGTTTGTCAAAGAGGACCCTGAGGCTCAGAGAGGTTCTGTTGCTGGCCTGAGGTCTCCAGCTGTAAGGGGAGGAAGGTTTGAAGACAACTGTTTGAACCTCCAAAGTCCCCCTGTTTGTTCTGCCCCTTTGTGTTCCTGATTCTCAGACTGGGTCAGGTCATCTGTGTCTCCCCCATCAGACTGGGTCAGGTCATCTGTGTCTCCCCCATCAGACTGGGTCAGGGCTGTCTGTGCCTCCTCTTTAGGATCGTCCAGGACAGGACAATGTCTGAATCTCTCAACATTTCTGAGACTGGCCCTGAGTGACTGGGCTGGGCTTAGTGCTGCCCTGGTGGCCTGGGAGCTCCTGGTGGCAGAGGTGTGGGCCTCTCCTAGGCAGGGTGACAGAAAGCCAGTGTGCCCAGGCCAGAAGCTCAGCCTAGGGTCCGTCAGAGCCTGGCCTTGCAGGAGGAGGGGCTGGCCAAGGGATTGTGGTGAGGGGCCTGCTGTGTGGTCTCGGTCTCCCTGGGTCTCTGGAGGGGCCTCTCTGCTGGGGCAGGCTGGCTCTAGCCCACCTTCCTGAGGGCCAGCTGACTGTGAACTCATTGCCCTGGGCTCAGGCCCCATGGCTGGATGTTTACCACCTGCCAGTCCTCCCCTCCCTCCTCTCAGAGAGGGCCTCCCCTCTGCTGACTGCAGACCTCATCCAGTGGGTGGCAGAGAGGCCGCCTCCCCCGGTCACTTCATGGCAAAGTGTCCTCATCCCGATTAGAGGGACGAGGCGGTGCCTGCCCAGCCCCCCAGCCCCTGTCCCTACAGCAGGCTCGGCCAAGCTTGCATGACAGGCTCAGCTGGAGCCCCAGCCGCGGCGCCCCTGTGAAAATGAGAAAAAGGTGCAGTCTGGGGTCAGAGCTCTTAGCTCAGTCACAGACCAACATGCGTTCCGGGACTCACTTTGAAGTCACTGGCTGGAGTCACGCACGTCTTTCCCTGGGACTGAGCCCCCAGCCCTGCCCCCTGGACTTCTGCACCCCTGGAGGAGGCGGCTGTGGTCCCAGGAATAACCCCTCACAGCTGGCCAGAGCGGGGCCCGGTGGCACTTCTCTGCTGACTGGACAGCACCTGGTGGCCGTGGGTTCAGCGGTGGCCCCCAGGTCCTCATGCCAAGAACCTGGGAATGTCACTTGGTAAAAGGGCTTTGCAGATGTAAAGAAAGGGTCTCGAGATGGAGTGACCATCCTGGTTCATCTAGATGGTCTGTAAAACCAGTGACAAGTGTCCTTACGAGAGTGAGACAGACAGAAACAGACAGAAGAGGAGGGGCGGTGTGACCCCCTGAGGCAGAGATGAGAGCAAAGTGGCCACCGGAAGCCAGAAAAGAACAGAAAGGCATTCTCTCCTGGAGCTGCTCAATGGAGCCCGACCTGTCAGATTTCAGACTTCCAGATTCCAGAACTGAGGGAACACGTGGCTGGTTTTTTGAGCCGCCAAGTTTGTGGTCATTTGTTTCAGCGGCCTCGGGAAACTAACACAAACCCCGTCTTACAGACAGGGAACCACGGTGCAAAGCAGAGTTAAACCTTGCCTAAGGCTACCCTCAGGGCCAGTGGGGGGCCAGCTCTTCTTTTTTTCTATAATTAAAAAACATTTTTACAATTTTTTGGCCATGCCACAGAGTGTGTGGGATCCTAGCGCCCCAACCAAGGATCAAACCTGCGCCCCTTGGAAGGGCAGAGTCCTAACCACTGGACCACCGGGGAAGTCCGAGGAAGCCAGGGCTTAAGCCCAGATGGAGCTGAGGCCCAGGGAGGGTGTCAGGCACAGACAGCCTGAGCGTGGGATGATGATAAGACCCACCCCTCAGGGCAGCCCCAGCCCCGGCTGGCCCTTCCTTCTCACCACAGAATCCCAGCCCAGGCCTGATGCCACATCTCAGGGGAGCACAGTGGTTAGAGCTGGAGACGGGTCAGGGCTCCATTCCTGCCACTTCGATGCTAGGACACCTGGGCAGGTGTGTGGCCCATCTGAGCCTCGGCCTCCTCCCCTATGAATCCTTCCCCAGAGGAGAAGCACAGCCTGCTCTGGGGTGGGCCACGGCAGCTTCCGGGACCCCCAGCCCACTCGCCCTCAGTACCACCGCCTCCTGTCAGCCGCAGGTGGTAAGACAGAAGACGCAAGATGAACCCAGGGCCAGGAAGTTGAGACCAGGGCGGGAGCACTGTCCTGCAAAGGGCTTTCTTGCAAACTGTCCCCCTGGGCCCCTCACAGCCCCACAAATCGAGTCATGACAATTACCCCGCTCTATGCTGTAGAGGTGGAAACTGAGGCAGGATCTGGTGTGTGCCCCGGGGGTTGGTGTCCGGGGCTATACCATGTCCCCAGCTGGGGTGTGCGTCGGTGCAGGGCACGTGGGCACACGGGACCCCACCTACCCATGCCCACTCGCCCATCCCCTCCCCAGCACCCCCCCTCTGGGGCCTCACTCACCCTTCAGCTTCTCCCCAAACATGGTCAGGAAGACAGTGAAGTTGATGGGCCCAGGGGCCTCCTTCACCATGGCCTCCAGCTCCTCGTTCTTTACATTGATGCGGCCTGGGGGAGGGTAGGGGTGGAGACACCCGCACAAACAGTGAGGGTCAGAGGGGACCCTGCCTGCAGGCAGCCCAGAAGCCCAGAGCTCAGGATCCCAGCGTCTTGCAGAATCACCCAGCCCTACTGTCTCTCCCATCCCTCCACTCAGCCCTAAGGCCCTGCCCACCTTTTGGTAGGGGGAGGGTCTCAGAATGGGGGCACACTTAGCCATGGGCTGCCTCCAGCCTCACCATCCCCCTGCTACCACCTCAGTCTCCCTGGAAATGAGAGCAAGTTGGTGGTTATCCCCATTTTACAGATGAGGCAACTGAGGCCCAAAGAAGCTGCGGCACATTGGAGTGGAAGACCTGGGTCCCAGGGGCTCACGTGCTGCAGGAGGGATCCACTGGCTGCCTAGAGGCGAAGACTCTGGGATTCCCTGAGTCCCACCTCTGAAGGTTTCCAGCCTCTTCCTCACCCCTAATGCTCCCCCAACCCCACTGCCCTGCTGACTCCTCCCCCAGCCTCCCACTCTAGGCCTCTGCAGGGGCCACTCCTGTCCCTGAAATACCCACCTCCGTCCCCTGACCAGTCCTCTTCTAACACTGGGGAGTCCTCCCTTGACCTTCCAGGCAGAGCCCACCCCTCCTGGGAGCCCCCAGAGTACACCAGCCCCTCGCACCCCCTGCGCCAACCACCCTGACCTGCCCTCAGCTGCCCATTCTTTCTGAAAGGCCTGGACTCAGCTCCGCCCCAAGCCCCAGGTCTCTGGCTGCCGGTCACCCACCCAGGGCAGCAAAGGTGTCCCTCAGGTCCTCCTTGTCGATGAAGCCATCCCGGTTCTGGTCCATGATGGTGAAGGCCTGGCAGAGACACGGGCACTGAGCAGCCACCCACCCTCCCACCCCAACCCCTCCCCAGAAGTCCCTGCTTCCTGTGAGGGGCGGTCCTCCTGCCCATTGTTATCTCAGCAACCTCAGTACAGGCCCTGGCCATCCCGTCATGAGAGCAATGGCTAACAGGAGCTGGGCTCCTACTGTGCACCAGCACCCCCTGGGGCTTCACGCCCATCCCTCATTTCATGCTCCCCGCAACCCCACTTTACAGAGAGTGAAACTGAGGCACAGAGAGAGGAAAGGCTTGCTGGAGGTCACACAGCAGAGACTCAGGAATAGAGGGGGTGGGGCTGCCTGAGGGCAGCTCATCACATCTGGTGGGGCTAAGCTGCAGCCTGGCAGCCTCTAAGAATGACGTCACCACCCCCCAGGGACTGAGGGCTGACCCCACATCTAAAGGCTTTCCGTGCATCCCAGTAACCTCCCAAAGCCCCAGGGGCAGCTGACCGACCTCTTTAAACTCCTGGATCTGGGACTGATCAAACATGGAGAAGACGTTGGAGCTGGCTCCTCCTTCTGCTTTTTTCCGGGCTCTTCTGGGTGCCTGTGAGGTTCCAGGAGAGGCTTTGCAGAAACCCCTTTGTTGGGAGGTACCCCGTTTGTGGCACCCAACCCTCAGGCCTCATCTCCTGAAAACAATGCCTCCTGCCCCTGCCAGGACTCTGGCAGAGACACCAGGCTCCTGAAGTCTTACAGGGAAGCAGGGTGTTTCCCAGCCCCCAGCAAGAAGCCTGCAGAGCGCCCACCCTGCAAGGTCATCCTGCCGCTTCTCACCCCGCCCCCCGCCCCCGACTCCAGCAGGCAAGTGGTCAGCGTCCAGCATGTAGAGCAGAGAGGGGTGTCCTTTCTAGCACCAGCCCCCACGTGGGGGGCCCTCCTTTCCTGCCACCCTCCCCAGTGTTCAGGGTAACACCCAGGTCCCCGGTCCCGCGAGGTCTGTCCCTTGCCCCCTTCCCAGAGCATCCTCCCCGACCTGGGTCCCCCACACCTGCTCTGCGTGCCCCGCTCTCTTCATTTGCTCCTGCCCTTCCCACTACCTGGGGCACCTTCCCTGGCTTCCATCAGCAAGTAGCTTCATCCTTCAGGCCCAACTCCTCCACCACTGCCTGCAAGAAGCCTTCCCTGATCAACCTTGACCCAAGGCGGACTAAGAGCTCCTGCCGCCCCCACCTACCCACCCCTCCCCACCAATCTTGGGCTTCCACGCCCCGTAGCCCAGAGCACGCCGTCCTGCCACACCTCCCTGGGTCTGTCCCATTGAAAGTGGTGGGCTGCCTTCCCTCACCCAGGGTCTGGCTCCGATTGGGGGCCGGTTTGGAAACTACAGCCCCAGAGCTCAGGGCCTATCTTAGGGCAGCGGGTAGAGCAGGTGACCATCCTTGTGGAGGGTCTCTGGCCAGACTTCCTGTCTCCACGACTTTCTCTCTGATGTCATGGTGCCAGAGAGTCCACTCTTGGGCCTTTGCTCTCGGTCCCTGAAGCCCTCCGTGGCACCTTTCCTTCAGCAGCCATCACTAGGGCCCCCGTGTGCAAAGGAGCCCCAGACTCGGCTCATGATGTGGGAAAGGACAGCCGGGACTTCACAGAAAAGGGGGAGGCGGAATGGGAGCCCTCACAGAACCCCCACGCCCACTCCCTCCCGGCCTGTACCACCCTCTGTGCCCAGCCCTGCTACCCCACCCCAGAGCGCGGGCTGCGCTGGTACTCCCCTCAGGGCCTGTGTGGTCCCCCCTCCCTCCCCTAGCTCATTCCTGTCCCCCCACCCTACGTCCCCACCCCCACACTCACCCCCATCTCCCTGGGTCCCTGGGCTCACTTGAGGAGCCGCAGCGCCTGGCTGACTTATAATTAGCTTTTACTCAGTCCTTTGTCTCCACTAATCCTTTGAAAGGGGGCTGTCAGGGGCAGCCAGGACGTTCTGATGCCGTAAAACCCCTGTAATATTTATAAATCCCTTCAGACATCATAAAGAAAAGAACCTCCCTGCAGAATTCATCTCACATAATTACAGATACATTTCCTTCTGATTAATAAAAGCGATCACTTCCGTCTGGGGGGCATATTCTGCCCTCACTCTCCTCAGACCTCCCCCATCGGCCAGGGCGTGCCCTGCCCCTGTCTATCCCCAGCCTTTCGTGTCATCTGGGGAAACGTCACCCTATTGTGTGCCAGACCCTGTTCTAGAACCGCTGAAGGAAGGAAGAGGTTGTTTTTCTGCTACTGCACAGGCAAAACTGAGACCCAGGGCCCTGACCGGCTTTCTGATCTCCTAGCTGGGACCCCCCTTCCAGCCCAGCTGTCTTAGAAATTCCCTTTTATAATGTGTTTCCGAAGGAAATATCTCAGAGCAGAAGGTGGGTCACCCAGACCTGAGTTCTAATCCCTGCTTTGCTGTTCACAGCCTCTGTGATGTTAAGAAAATCAGTTTTCTGCCCTGAGTCTCCTTTCTAAAATGGATATCACGCCTCCCTCAGAGCATCTGGGCAGTTTCCCTGGTAGCTCAGCTGGTAAAGAATCAGCCTGCCATGCAGGAGACCCTCGTTTGATTCCTGAGCTGGGAAATTCCCTTGGAAAAGGGATTGGCTACCCACACCAGTATTCTTGGGCTTCCCTGGTGGCTCAGATGGTGAAGAATCCACTGGCAACGCAGGAGATCTGGGTTTGACCCCTGGGTTGGGAAGATCCCCTGGAGAAGGGAACAGCTACCCACTGCATTATTATGGCCTAGAGAATTCCATGGACAGAGGAGTCTGGCAGGCTACAGTCCATGGGGTCACAAAGAGTCAGACATGACTGAAAGATTTTCACTTTCAGAGCATCTGGACATTAATCAGGTACCCGCTGACCCAGGTGCCCAGTCCCACGACCCGGAGCTGAATCAGACCTGGTTCTTGTGCCCAAGGGGGTCACAGTCCAGCTAGGAGACGGACAATTGGTAGAGGGTGATGGAGGGAGGGGAGATGCTGAGATTTCAGAGAAGCCACTGTACCGCTGCGTGGTACCTCCCAGAGCGGGTGACTTTCAGACTGAGGCTTGGCTGAGTTAGCGTTTTCAGGTCAAGAAGGACTGATGAGAGCGTGTGAAATGGAGGCATGAAAGGACAGCCCCAGTGAAGGCCCACAGGGAGCCCCAAGGGACTGGAGCCCAGGGACAAGGGGAGGGCGGCAGGGCAGGCCCCACATGGCCTGAAGGACCCCGCAGCAAGGCCAGCAGCCCCCACGCCAGGCTCCATAGGACCCCAGCTGTCCTAGAATAGCGACCCCAACCCCCACGAAGAAGCATGTTCTCTCGGGTGGGATCAGAGCTCCTCTTCTGTCCTGAAACCTCCGAACCTGGCCCACCCTGGCCCCCTCCACCCTCCTCTTCCTTGCCTCCCTGCCTTTCACCTCGGCAGCAGGCCCCACCAAGTCCAGGAAAGCAGAGACCCAAGTCAGGACCCCCATGGGTGGACTGGCTGGGAGCAAGGATCACATGAAGGGAGAAGAAAAGGTCAGGACCGGACACAACATCAAGGTCAAGGATGTCAGTGAGAGGGACAAGGTCAAGGTCAGGGTGAGTTCAGGCAATGAGGTGAAGGTCAGAATCACAAATGAAGTCAAGGTCACAGGATGAGGTCAGGGTCAGCAGGCAGGGCAGCGCCAGCCTACCATGGTCTGGAGGGCTCCCTCGAGCGCCGCAGGGCTGGGGGAGCTCGGCAACGGCTCTTTAAATAGTGTTCCAGGGCCGGACAACAGTTTGGAAGGTGACAAAGGACACAGTGGGGGCAGCCCTGCCAGGCACCTGTCTGGGGCCATTCCGAGTGGGTGGGGTTGTGGGTTCCGGAGACCGTTCAAGCCACAAGGATCTCTGCCAGTGGGGGGCCAACCGGATCTCTGCAGCCAAGGGCCCAAGGCCCAGGAAGGGGCTCCTGGCCGTGGACACACAGTCAATTGAGGCCTGGAACCAGCTGGGAAGACTTGGCCCTGGACCACACAAGTTCGGGAGAGCTCCCAAGGCAGGGCCACCCACACCAACTGGGGAAACCCCGGGCCGGGCCACAGCCCGACCCCTCGAGCCGTGTGACCCTGGGTGGGACACCACCCTCCCGAAGGCTCGGTCCTCTCATATGAGAAGTGGGGAGAACGTGACGCCCCACCCCGGTCAGCCCACGGAGGGGGTTTCTGCATCAGCATGGCCCCCAAGGGCCCCTCAACCGATAGGACCACGGCCACCATTACCAGGGAGCTGAGAAAGGAAAGAGACAAACAAGAAGAATGGAGGTGACTCTGGAGAGGGACAACGGAGAAATCACGCCCCATCCATCCGGCCACACGCACACACTGGGATGGGGCCCGTCCCCACCAAGCCTGGTCCAGCCCAAGAATTCTCCAGTTTGTGTGCCAAGCCGAGCCTGCACCTGCCCCTGGCAGGCCCCCCATGTGTCCAGTGGTGCCCTGGCTGCCCGGTCCGTCCTGCCAAGTCGGCCCCCGCCCAGGACCGCCACGTCTGATGGGCTGCCAGGCCCGGCAGTGCTGGGCTCAGGCCGTGAGCCCACCCACCCTCAGGCACAGGACAGCTTAAGTGTCCCCGGAGCTGGCCGTAGGCCGCCAGGCCCCGGTACGGCTGATCCCCCATCCTGGGGGAGGGACTGTGATGACAGTGAAAACAAATAGCTAACACTTGTAAAACACCGACAATCAAGCTGTGTTCAAAAGCCTGTATCTTCACCCTGCCTCCTTTACCCCACTTTACAGGTGAGGAAACTGGGGCACACAGGGGTTAAATCACTCATCCCAGGCTGATCTCAGTGCTCCCCTCCCTGAGCCACCTGGACTGGCTGACTCTGACCAGACCCCTGACCTCTCCATCACCTCTGATGGAATTTTCTGCTCTGAGCTGAGGCCAGACCCTGCCATACTGCCATAGTGGTCCCCTGGTTGGACAGGGGCCAACCACACGGGCCACAGGTGTTCAGCAGGTCAGGGTGAAAGGAAACCGGCTCTGGACGCAGAAGGTGGGATTCCAGTCCCTGCCCTACCTCGACCCACTGAGACATGAGCGGTGTGAGCATGGCAGGTGCCCATCCCTCTCTGGGCCTGAGCAGAGGGGCAGGTGACCACTGTCTGTGCCAGCCCCAGGGGAGCAGCCCTTCCTGACCCATCCCCGAGCCTTGCCCTGGAGCCTCCTGGCTCGGGACTTGCTGAGTGCGGAGAGATGATGCCATCCAGGGCTACCACCCCTGCTTCCTGCTGGCTGGAGGTGTCTTTATGGATGTCCTTGGGCTCCTGCCTCTGGGGGTCACTGCCCAGGACCATGCAGGGGCTCCTGAGGGCGCAGGAGAGCTCCTGAGCACACGGAGAGCTGCCCAGCCTGCCGGGAGTGGGGACATGCAAGAGGGGATCATAATGAAACCCGGAGTGAGTGACGGCAGAGCTTACAAGTGCTTAGCAAACGAGTCCCCACGGTTTCCCCCACTGGGCTCCTTCTCCTTCATATTAAGAAAGCAGGAAGAGCTGATCAGAAATCTTGTGGAGACCATGGAAACCCTCGGGACAGATGGTCAGGAAACACTAGTCCCCGGGGTAGGGGAGTAGCGGGAGAAGTGGGGAGCATGCAGCGGTCCTGAGTAAGAGGAGCTCTGAGTTCTGCCCGAGCTGTGGACCCTCATCAGCAAAACACAGACCCTCAGTTTTTCCCATCTGAGAAATGGTGCCAGCAACCTGGCCGCCTGGAAGCAGCCATCAGGCAATCCAGTGTTATGGGAAGGAGGTGGGCTCTGGAGTCACTGGCAGAGTGCTTGCCGCCCCCCCCCCCCCCCCCGCCATGGATGGAATTGTTGATGAAACTCACCATCTCAGTCCCCCTTCAGTCTGATGGGGCCATGGCCAGTCTGTGGCCACTGCTGGGTCACGTTGTTCAGCTCAGCTGACCACAAGGAGATGGCCAGTTGCTGGGGTCAGAGAGACCCTTGAGGGGCTTGTGCTCCTAGCCTGGCACCTTCCGGGGTCAATGAACCTTGGAACTGGAATTCCAGCTTGGCCCTGGGGAGTCAGAGGACTTAGCTGCTTGTGAAGAGCAACCCACTTTCCAGAGATCAACCGTGAGGTCTCCAGGGTGACCAAGCCAGGAGGGGAAATTGAAAGAGACCAATTGCCTTAAAACACAGCCACCCCCCTGCAGGGTGACAGCTGTCACCAAGACCACATGAGAGCAAGCTGGAGCAGGTAACTTTACCAGTCACCCTCACCCCTAACTTCTCGCCACTAACTCCCCATGATCAACAGGCTGTCCCCTGCCCTCCCAGGCCCACAGCCCTGGGACACCACCCCCCCCTCCAACTGCTCCAGGCCACCGCCTTGACTTCCGATGTTTTCCAAATGCTTCCTTCATTCTCCTTCCTCTAAGCCTTTGCCCAAGTCACACCTCCCCTCCCCCACTGGAATCACTGTCTCCAACCTCCACTCTGCAGAGCAAGGACCACCTGCCTCACCACGACTGCCCACCTGGCCTATCGGAGCATGAGGGGGATCCATCAGCCCTCTGAGTCCAGCCCTGCTAGATGCTGAACATCTTTTAAAACTTTCCCATCAAGTGGCTGTTCCTTGCATACCACCTGTGATGGGGAATTCATCTTCCGCCCCCAGGCAAAGGCAACTCAAATTGACACTCGTTGACTGTCTACCGTAGCCCTCCACTGCATGTTCTGGAGGAGTAAGAACTTGTCCTTGACAATCCCCGCACTTGTAGTAACCCAATCAGACAGTGTACGCTTGAGTTTGTTCATTCACGCATCAATTATTTAGTGGCTGCTGGGCACAGCGCTGAACAAAACAGGCGTGGCTCCCAGAGTGGGGACACAGACAAAAAGTGCACCACTGGGACTTCCCCGGGGGCCAGTATGTGGGGATTCTGCGCTTCCACTTCAAGGAGCACCGGTTTGATCCCTGGTCTGTAGCCCACCAGGCTCCTCTGTCCACGGAATTCTCCAGGCAAGAATACTGGAGCCCTTCTCCAGGGGATCTTCCCCACCCAGGGACTGAATCTGGGTCTCCTGCCCTGCAGGCAGATTCTTTACCATCTGAGCCACCAGGGAAGCTCTAAGATCCAGCATACGGGATTTTAGTTGTCAGTTTGAGTTTGTCAATTTGAGTTGCCCTTGCTTGGTGGGGGGATGAGTTCCCTATCACAGGTGGTATGCAAGTAACAGCCACTTGATGGGGAAGTTACAAAAGACGCTCAGCATCTAGTAGGGCTGGACTCAGGGGGCTGATGGATCCCCTTGTGCTATGATAGGCCAGGTGGGTAGAAGCCTCTTGGTGGGGCAGTCATGGTGAGGGAGAGGCAGGTGGTTCTCAGTCTGCAGAGTGGAGGCTGGAGACAAGGCACCACCCATGCATTCAGAGGGGACATTTTGGGCTGGAACCCAATGAATTGGGCCATGAAGGATGAGGAAGGCACAGTGGCAGAGGGCATTGCTCTGGGAGGAGGGCAGATAAAGGTGTGGATGTCTCCGGGCACCCACAGAACAGCTCAGATATGAAGGTGCTGAGTAGGAGGGGCCAGAGTCCCGTGGGAGAGGGGAGGAGAAGGGGCAGGGCTGCTCAGTGGTGACATCCCAGCCATTAAGAGGTGACCTCGAGGGCCCAAGCAGGACTCGGCAAAGAGTCCCCAGACCTGGCTTGGGGCTCCCTCTTCTCTTGGTTTAGGGAGACTCTTGGCTGACTTAGCAGAGGAGTCCTGCCCCTTCTCCTCCAACAGCCTTCAAACCCTCGGTATTTTTATAGCAGGATGCTGTGGTCACAGGCCCCTTGAATGGGATGCCTCTCCCATGCTTCTGCAGACCGAGCACGTTCGCCTGCCTTCTCTGCTGCAGCTATAAAACAGGCAGGAGGCATCCCGGGAGACATTCTTCTTTTCCTTTGAAGGCTTCCTAGTCTTTTCTAAGTAGCTCCAAATGAGAGGAAGGCTCCAGACAGGGGCGGGTCTGGGGAGGAGGGGATAGCAGGGAGTTTGGGAAAAGTCAGGCCTCCCCTAATTGTCCTCAAGATCTTAGTCTCCAGTCTGGTAATTAGAGAACTGATGGAGGCGCAAGGCAATTTCCTTTGGGGTAAGAAGGGGCAAGGGGGCGTCCATGGTGGCTCAGTGGTCAAGAATCCACCTGCCAATGCAGGAGACAGGGGTTTGATTCCTGGGTTGGGAAGATCCTCTGGAGAAAGAAATGGCAACCCACTTCAGTATTCTTGCCTGGGAAGTCCCATGGACAGAGGAGCCTGGCAGGCTATGGTCTATGGGATCGCAAAGAATTGGACACAACTTAGCGACTAAATAAAAAGCCGCAAAGGGTAAATTGGCTGTAAGTCTGGGTTCTGCTTTAAATAGGAACTGCAGGTCGGTGGCCTGAGTCTGGCCCCTGGTCACTTGGTGGGGGCGTTGGGATGCCTCAGGCGTTTGCACGGGGACTACTGTGCCTGCAGCAGGGGTTGGCTGTCCCTCGGCCAAGGCCGGATTTGCTGGTCTGGATCCTAAGTGGGGAATGTAGTCCTCAGGAAGCATGCACCTCCCTGGTGTTGGGGCCCCGCCTTCCAGAGATAATTAGGGGAGCCTCCTGGGAGTAGAGGACTGCCCCCTTTGCCCAGTCTCTGATCTCACGACTGGGAATGGGATGGAGAGGTGCGGGATTGTGAAGAGCAGGTATAGGAACCAGACATCCTGACTCTCGGCTTGATCACCCCACCTCTGGGGCCCCCAAGGAAGATCCTCCTCACACGCTCACATCGCTGAGTGGCAACAGAGGCAGACGTGGCAGTTTAGTGACCAGGTCACAGCCAGGAGGCTCCAGGCATCTGGGGGTGGAAGGGAGAGCCTCTCGCCGCAGTACCACCGTTGAGAGTGAGGGTGACTGACCTTCCCAGCTGCAGCAGCAACAAAGCAGGTCAAACCTAGCTCTGACTTGTACTGCGGAATCGCAGGGACACATAAGACCACAGGAGCAACCCAGGGATTGTAGCTCAGTCAGTTCAATTCAGACACGTGGGTGTACAAGTGCAACTATTCTTTGTTGCTGGTATTCAGTTGCTAAGTTGTGTCTGACTCTGCAACCCCACGAGCACGCCAGGCTTCCTTGTCCTCCACCACCGCGTGGAGTTTGCTCAAACTCATGTCCCTTGAGTCAGTGATGCCATCCAACCACCTCATCCTCTGTCATCCCCTTTTCCTCTTGCCCTCAGTCTTTTCCAGTGTCCAGTTTTTTTTTTTTTTCCCCAGTGAGTCAGCTCTTCACATCAGGTGGCCAAAGTAATTGGAGCTTCAGCTTCAGCATCAGTCCTTCCAATGAATATTCAGAACAGATTTCCTTTAGATTGACTGATTGGATCTCTTTGCAGTCCAAGGGACTCTCAAGAGTCTTCTCCACAGTTCAAAAGCATCCATTCTTCTGTGCTCAGCCTTCTTTATGGTCCAACTCTCACATCTGTACATGACTACTGGAAAAACCATCGCTTTGACTATACAGAACTTTGTCCTCTTGAGCGCATTAACAGAGGTCTAGGTCCTCAAGCCAGGGAGATGACAGTGCTACCTTCTGCTGATCTACACAAACAATAGTTGACTTAGGTTTGGTCCTAGTACTGCACTTTGTGGGGAGGGATTTTTGGAGAAGAGCCACCAGAATTGTAGCTGAGGGGCTGGAAACTCTTAGCTGGAAAGGAACAGTGTTAGCTGGTGGGTTGCATGATTGTGGCAATTTATCAGCTTGGCCACGCATGGCCTGTACCCTCTCAACGGGGATCATGCCTCAGTTCTCTGGCCTCTATCTTTCTTCCCCCTGGTATTTGCAGTCAGTCTCATAGGCCTTCTCCAGGTTCAGTGCCTTGGAAAGAACTTTCCATTATCCCATTTTAATTCCACCGTTTGAATTATTAGCTAGTGCCATGTAAAGAATCACTCCGATCACAGTGGTGTGTTCACAGTTCTATGGGTCAGACATTCAGAAAAGGCATAGTAACGAGGAAGGCTTGTCTCTATAATGCCTAGGAATAAGTTTGGGGGTGGCTGGATGGCTAGCACTGGAAACATCTGAAGGTTTAACCACGCATGGGTTTGGAGTCTGGGCAGGGAAAGGGTGAGGGGGACGAGTGGTGAATGGTGGGGATCAGCCCCCGGTTCACAAACCACAGGCCTCATCCCATCAGACAGCTGAGAAAACTGAGGCCTGGGGCAGAGAAGGGCTGGCTCGAGTGCTGCTGGAAGACTTTTTCCCCACCCCGGAAGGGATACCTTGGAGCCGAGCTGGGGAGGTCCAGATGGGTGTTCCCCTCTTCAAGATGTAGGCTTCTGTGGTGGCTCAGATGCTACAGAATCTGCCTGCAGTGCAGGAGACTCGTATTTGATCCCTGGGTGGGGAAGATCCCCTGGAGAAAGGAATGGCAACCCACTCCAGTATTCTTGCCTGGAGGATCCCACGGACAGTGAAGCCTGGCAGACTATAGTCCAAGGGGTCGCAAAGAGTCAGACACGACTGACTACCACACTTTAACACTCTTCAAGATGCAGGGCATCCTGGCAGCAGCTGGTGGCATAGGGGATGCTTGGACTTGGGGCCCTCCCAGGGGCCTGGAGGCTGCCAAACAGGCCAATTTGCTGTACTAATGTGTGCTTTCTGCTGCTTGGGGGCCTCCTCACACCCTCTCCTGTGAGCAGGCCAGAGGCAACAGAATGAGCTATAATTATGTCAGGCCACGCCCTTCTGCCCTGGCTCAGCAATTAGCCAAGTGGCCCCGCACCCAGTGGAGCACCCAGCGGCTTCCACCCCCGCCTGGCTCCGGATGGGGTGAATCAGAAGCTGGGACAGGGAGGATGGGGTGGGCCACCCTCCTTTTTCGTGCTTCCTCCTGCTCCCTCCCCGCCCCAGGAAAAGAGCCTGAAAATGGGCCTTCCTTCTCCCGTGAAAGAGATCTCAGACAGGGCACCTCCCAACCCCACTGGTTGGAGCACCCCCAGTGGAGGAGACAGTGAAGAGCAAGGCCCTCCTTGGAAGGTGTCCCCTCCTCTCCCCGGCGCCCCGGCTTGTGGTTGACCTGCAGGGGGACCGGCAGTACAGCCACGATCTCCTCAGGGTCTTGGGGCTGTGGACAGACTAGAGCTTGAATTTGGGTCCGGGTCCTGCTGGACCTGACGTCTCTGTAAACTCTGGCACATCACTTACCAGCAGGGTTTCCCTGGTGGCTCAGACGTCTGGTAAAGAATCTGCCTGTGATTCAGTTTGATCCCTGGGTTGGGAAGATCCCCTGGGGAAGGAAATTAGCTACCCACTCCAGTATTCTTGCCTGGAAAATCCCATGGACAGAGGAGCCTGGTGGGCTATGATCCTTGGGGTCACAAAGAGTCGGACCTGACTCAGCGACTAACGCTGACTTCTATGTTTCTTTGCCTGTAACCTGAAATTGTTTGTACTTTTAAAAGTTTACTGAAGTATAGTTGATTTACAATGTTGTGTTAATTTCTGCTGTACAATAAAGTGACTCAGTTTTACCTATACATATTCTTTATCATATTATTTTCCATTATGGTTTATCACGGGATATCGAATAGAGTTCCCTGTACTATACAGGAGGACCTTGCTGCTTATCCATCCTATACTTGAGAATTTGCATCTGCTAATGAAATTAGTTATGTTTGTGCTCAGTTGCTTCAGTCGTGTCCAACTCTTTGCAATCCTATGGACCATAGCCTGGATTCTCCAGGCAAGAATACTGGAGTGGGTTGCTATGCCCGCCTCCAGAGGGTATCTTCCTGACCCAGGAATCGAACTTAATTAATTAATTAATCGTAAGTGTCTCTTACGTCTCCTCCCTCGGCAGGTGGGTTCTTTACCACTAGCGCCACCTGGAAAGTTGTTATGAGGATTAAAGTACTGCAGCTGGAACATTATCAATGGGGGCTCTCTGGTCAACAGCAGAAGACAGGGCTCTTGGTGATAAGATCCCCCAGTTTCAAGGCTGCGTGGTCTAATCGTCCTCTGGCTCAGCATACATGCCAGCTGTTGTGTCACCGTACCTGCAGATGGTGACTTGCAGGGGAACGTTGGCTGTGTCTGCGTCACCCCAACACTAGCTTGTACCCCAGCCCAAAGCAGGGGACCCAGACCTCACCAGGCATTTTATTCTTGACAGCTGTGGACTGGGCTTTGCGTTGATTCCTTCTGCAAACGCTGGCTTGACCACAGGCCAGGCTTGCATCCTCCACTCTTCTGGACTCAGAGTAGCTTTGAACTCACACCAGTTGCATGGTAACTGTTCTTAGAGACGGTCTGGAAAGATCAAGGAAGCATCAGCATCTTAGATGAAATGGAGCGCAGAGATACTGGAAGGATGGTGGGTGGGAAACGGTGGGGGTGTGTGCGTGTGTAGAGATGAAAGCTCACCTCCTTTAGTAGGAAGTCCTTAGATAATCTTGACCCTGACAGGCCAACTGGTAGCGACACAAGCTTGTTCTTTAGTGCCACGGAGGGAACTCCGGAAGAATCATCCAGAATTGAGAGCTGTGGCCTCTGAGGCGGGGGAGCAAAGGGGCAGGACGAGGGGTAGGTCTGGGCAACGAGTAACTACACGGCTCTCACCACAGCTTCTAACTCAGGGGCCTACCTCCATTTGACAAATTAAAATTGAAAGGAAGAAATATGTACTGTTGAGTCGGCCTCGGTCTCCCCAGTCTCGGGGGCCCGGGGGACCCTCAGGGGAATGGGGTGGGGAGCAGGGCTGCCTTGGGCTTGCTGCAGCCCACGCAGGGCTGGGCACAACGAGGTCCTCGGGGAAGCCACCCGGGGTCACCCTCTGGCTGTCACCCAGCCCTGGGGCACAGCAGGGCAGCAGACGCCTGGCGCTGACCCCGGGGTGCTCACACTCTGGGGAGCCTGCGAGGCGCCCGAATGACCCAGGGGCACTGTTTGAAGTCCCGGTACCTTCTAAGGATTCAGTTTAACGAGCTGGGTGCTGCAGGCACCTGGATGAAAGATGCTATCTGAAGACATGAGATAATTACCAATTAAAACCATTTTCTTAGAAACAGGAAGGTCCCATTTGCCAAGAGTAAATAGTGGGGGCGGGCCCAGCCTGGGAAAGTCATTTTGGGTGGGCTCCGAAGCCAGTGTGAGTCAGAGTGCGGGGTCAAGGGAGGCCAGAGTTCCCTCCCCTGAACCCTGAGGGTGAGAAGTCAGCGGAGATATAGTGGCAGAACCCCCACTCCCACTCTGGGGCGGCCCCAGGACTCTCCACCCTGCCTGGCAGGAATGGAGGAATTACTAGCCCTGCCCAGATGGTGGGGCACCTCCACTAAACACAGGGGCATCCTGACCTCCTCTGCGGGATGTAACCTCAATGACAGCACCAGCACGGGGCAGAGGACCCTCAAGCTGCCTTTCTTTTCTTCTTTTATTTTTTTAGCCATGCCACATGGTTTGTGATCTTAGTTTCCCGACCAGGGATCGAACCCACACCCCACTACAGTGGATGTGCAGAGTCTTAACCACTGGACCACTGGAGAAGTCCCTGGAGCTTCTTTCCATTAATTCACAAGCCCCTGATGAAGGCCTCCTGTGTGATGCTGGCTTCCTGGGAGGAGACAAGCACACTAGCCATCCTAGGTCATACATCTTAGCGGCCACACCTCACTGGTGCTTACCACAGACCAGACCACTCTGCCGAGTGCTTTAGGGGCTGGTTCTTTTCACCTTCAACCAGACCCTAGAAAGTGTTCTGTTAGGATCCCTATTTACAGAGGAGGCCAAGTGACTTCCTGAGGTCACTCGGCTAGTGAGCAAGAAGCTCCAGGCTCTGAGCTGTAACCACTGCAGCACTGTCCCGTCTCCTGAGCATCTGCCCTGCTGGCAGGTGGGAAGTTGGTAAGCAGACTGGCAGCCATCTCCTGATGGGCAGCCTCGCCCTGCAGACCCCCAGCCCACCTTCTTTCCTGGAAGCCCCTCAAAGCCGGATCTGGGAGTCTGGCACTCCCGCCACACACCCACACTTGACTGCTTCCCCATCACTGACACCCATCCATTCACACTTCCAAGCCAGCGAGCTGGGACCAGTTCTGACTCCGCCTGCCCCCCACTCTCCACATTCTGTCAGCACACAGAGAGCAGAGGCTTCACGTCTCTGATGGGCCAAGTGGAACCGGGGGGCCAGGACCCAGCAGCCCAGAGCAGATCCACAAAGAGACTCGGCTCCTTTTCCCACGCACCCTGGTTCCCTGTTTCCCATTGGCCGATGGATAATTCCTGCTCCCCTGCCCATGGGGAAAGTTCTTTGTAAATTATAAGGCCCCTAATAATGGAAGCAATTCTTACAACACTCAGGTCAAATGTACACGTACAACTATTTCCCAAAATCGCATGCTGCTTGGAGATGATGGTATTCAGCATTTCACAAAGTGACCTGACACCTACTCTGTGCTGAGTGGATCTCAGATCTTAGCTGCCCCAACGTATCTCCAATAACCCATCCTCACAGATGAGGGGCTTGACCGTCAAGGAGTATAAGTTCTGCCAGAGGGGAGGGACTGCTACATTGAAGAGCAGTTCTTTCCACGATGCCTCCTGGATTAGTTTCCTGTTGCTACATAAACACATAACTGGAGAGTTAGTGACTTAAGACAGCACACACATTTGTTATCTGGCAATTTCCCTGGGACAGGAGTCTGGGCACAGCTGGCTGAGTCACCTGCTCAGCATCTTACAGTCAAGCCATCAGCCTGGCCGTGTTCTCATCTGGAGGCTCGACTGGGGAAGAATCTGCTCCCATGCTTATTCTTGTTGTTGCAGAATTTGTTCCATTTCTTGGGATCTGTATGATTGAGGCCTTTGTCTGAGTCTTTGACTAAGGCTCCATGCCATTTCCTGCTACCTGGACTTCTGCAACATAACTACTTGAGGAGCCCGGTAACAGGATCCTCTCTCCAGTCTGCTCAGAGGGAGTCCTCCATAATGTAACATAATCATGGGAGTGACATCTCAACACGTTTGCCATATTTTTTGCTGTTCTCGTGAAAAGTTAAGTACAGGGACTTCCTTGGTAGTCCAGTGGTTAAGAACCCGCCTTGCAATGCAGGAGATGTGGGTTCAATCCCTGGTCGGGGAACTAAGATCCCACATGTCACAGAGCAACTAAGCCTGTGCTACTGAGCCTGCATGGTCTGGAGTACGTACGCACAAATGGAGAGCCCAAGCTCTCTGCAACTAAGACCCAACACAGTCAAAATAAATAAATAAATAAAACAAAATAATTTTTTTTAAAAAAAGGAGTTACAGGTTCACCCACACACAAGGGGAAGGGATTATACAAAAGGGTGGACAACAGGAGGAGGAAATCACTGGGAGTCTTTGCCTGATGTGCCCCAGGAAGGATGAGGGACACTCCCCAGCCCAGTGGGGTTGTCACCGGTCAGGCCTCCAGAAGGTTGTGCTCACATGCACACACACACACGTGCATATGTACACACACCCACACACACCCCAAGCATTCTCCTACTGGGAGCTTCCCATCAAAGGCTCCATAAAAAGTTCTCACTTTCTTGGATTCCCATTTCAGGAAATCCTCACCAGATCCCCTGAGCGGGAGGCAGGGCAGGGGTTACTGTCCCTTCATGAGCAGGAGAAACCAAGGCTCCCAGTGGGTCTGTGACCATGCTGTCCTCAGGCCTCTTGCCTCCACTCAGCTCCTCCACCTGGTGCACAGCCCTCACCCTGGTGCCGAGGCTGTCACCTCTCCTGTCCTGCAGCATCAGCACGGCCTCAAGCCAGCGCACTCCCTAAGCCTCGGAGGAGTCGGGGCATCACTTACCGGCAAGCGTGTTTCTGCAGCCTCGTTTACAGTTGTTGAACTATTTTTGTCAAATTAATTAAATACATGCTAAATCTTCTCCAACTTGTTGTACAATAAATTAAAGATGCTAAGATTGTGAAATGCACAACAAAACCTGTTTATTCTGATAAAAGCCCGCATGACAGCCCCGAGTCAAGCTTCAGATGGTCTGGAATCTGCTTCTGCCACTGGCTTTATCAGAACGGGGCTTCCGGCCACCAAGCACCTCGGTGGCTGGGGTCCCAGTGAGCCCACGTGGCTACCTGAAATGGGAACTTGAGGCTCAGAGAGCAGGAACACATCCTGCGTGACCAGAGAAGATGCTGCATGGAGGCTGGGACTGCAGAATGCAGAGTCCCTCCCCAGAACCTCCTGGGAGATTTCTGCTGTCCCAGGGTCAGCAGCTTGTAGGAATATTATCTAATGTGGATCTGAGGTTGTAGTATATAAACTCAAGTAATCCTCATGCAGCCCTTGGAAGGAGGTGCTGCTATTACCCCATTGCACAGAGGGGTAAGTAGAGGCATATAGCCCAGAACATGGAGGAGCCTGGGTGAGGCAGAACAGTCTGGCTAGAGTCTGTGCCTCTCACCCTTTGTGCACGGGATCCTCCTTCGGCTCTGGCCACCCATCCCTGGCACCACAGGCCAGGCTATGCTCCCTGTAATCCAGGACACCTACCACCACCACCACCACCACCCACCCCACAGCTAATGTCCACCTCACTCCTTTGCTTCTCAGGGCAAAGTGCTCTCTTTGAGCATGAGCATGACAGGTCACCTGTGAGAATCCTTTTTACCCACACAGGGGCCTCCTGGAGCTCCTGGGAGGGAGAAGGCAAGGGCATTCCAGCCAAACTAAGCCACAGAGAGCCTTGCATCCATCCATCAGCCTGGAACTCTGTGTTTTCCCGAGTACGTGGATGCACAGATCCGAAGTGACTCCACAGTCACCGCCTATGTGGGTTGCTTGGCAACCCCCAGAGCTGTGCTTTGTTATTCCCATTTTGTGGATGGGGAGACTGAGACCCAGGGAAAAAAAGGGACTTGCCCAGCTCCCATAGAGAGATGGCAGGAGAACTAAATTTAGAGAAAAGGTTGAGCTGCCAGCTTCTGGCAGCACAGCCTGGTCAACCCTGTCACTCAGCATCCTCTTGGCCTAACCAGGTGCTCTGGGCATCTTGGGGGCCAGAGAACACTTCACAGAGGTCCCAGTGTAAGAGGAATGGGGCCTCCGGGATGCACCCCCCCACTTTCTTTGACGTGGGTAAGGGGGTGGGTGTCATTTGGGCTCAGTCAGGGAAGCAGAACCCTGGTGAGTATTGTAGTGTAGGAACTAGCCTTCATACCCCTGGGGAGAGTCTTGGAAGGAAAGTCCAAAGTAGGGAGCTATGTGGGGACCAGGGACTGTCACCAACCAGCCCTCCTTAAGGAGGGGTGCAGGTGGAGCATGTAGAAAAATCTGGAAGCCAAATGGGTCTGGCTGCTGGAGTAGGAGGCCAGAGCCAGTGTAGACACTGATGGAAGTGTCTTCACAGCCTCCGCTCTGAGGTCATAGCCAAGCATCTGGTGGAAGGTCAAGGTCATTGTGAGCCAGGAGGCCCAGCAGTCCACAGGAGGAGGACGGAGGAATGGACAGGGATGAACTGGAACCTGCTGGCATCTCTGCGTCTGTCTTTCCCAACTCCAACCTTGATGGTCTCAGAGCACACGTTTCTCTTCAGGCTGACCAGGGAGGGGGGAATTCTGGGAAACAAGGTTCCCGCCCACCTGACCTGGCACGAGCCACCTGGAGGGAATGACAGAACCATTCGCTAAGACCTGGCTCCCAGGAGGGTCACCTGGTGTGGCTGTGCTTGCTGCTCACTGCTCAAGAGCACTTGGCTGAGAGATCAGTGGGGGCTGAACCCCTGACCCTAGCATGGAGCTGCACTTACCTGGCTTCAGAGGCATCTTTTTCCAATTTATGTAAGATGCTGTTTGAGGGAAGGTGCAAGAAAAGAAGATATATTCCAGGTGGGATGAGGAGTATCTAGGTACCTATAGGGATGGCCTTCCCCATCTGTAGCCAGTGCTGAGGTAAGGACCATTTTCCTTTAAGGGCTGGGCACGCAGGTTTCCTGTTAATGATTGGACTGATCAATAATAGGTATGGGGCATAAGACAATCATCCTAAATCCCCAGGGAACTGAGCTACGCCAGAGGAAGAGGCACAAAAGTGGGCCGAGGGGAGCTTACTCTAAGGGAGAATTCTGCCCTAGGCAAAACTATTTCAGATATAACTAGCTGCTTTTACAGGTGATGAGGCCCCTGGCAGTGGAGATATGCAAGCAGGGCCAGAAGGATGCTTAGAGAGTCTAGTACAGGGGATGTTATGAAGCGTCAGGTGGTCTTTCAGCTATCTGCCCCTCCTGAGCTGAGTCAAACAGGAGAGGGATCTCTTGAGGATGGGAGGGTGGGGCTCACCCCACCCCAGCCCACCCCCACACTTTCTCTCTGCTCACTTCTTTTTGGAACTGCTTTGGGTATTCAGAAGATTAATTTTATGTTTGTACAAAGCAGGGGATTAGAAGGGGAGGAGACTGAAGTTCTGTAGGTTGTTAGGAAAACACTGTCTTAGACTGGTAAAATCGCTCTGGATACAAGTTACAGTTGAATGCCCTACTTACCACCAACAACCCGGGGCTTTTCGTTGTCAGTAATTTGCTCTTATGTTCTGCAGTCTCAGAACCTAAACCCTTGGGCTCTAGGATGTTAAAAGACACAGTGTGGTGGGGTGGCCTCCATCCCTCAGGGCAGGGAGAGTGGGGTGTCCAACCACCACCCCTGTTCTTGCCAGGGTCTGGGCTGCAACCTCAGACAGAATTCTTCCACGGGGTCCACCGGCTCCTCTGTCCCCTGCTGCCTCCTGTATCACTCCTCAAGGAACCAGGGGAGCGAGTGCGGCTCAGAGATGGCACAGGCTCACCCCAGTATGCACAGCAAGTTGCTGACTCCAGGTCCAGGGCTCCTTCTCTGAGCTTCCACTTGCTCTTTAAGATCAAGGTGGTGGGAGATGCTGGACCACAGCAGGACTTTCTGCGGGGAGTTGGTGGGGGCGGGCCTGGGAGACACAGCTCATGCCATCCAACATCCTATCCTTTTTTTAAACAGCTTTGGTTGCTGTTGTTCAGTTGCCATGGACTGCAGCACACCAGCTCCTCTGTCCTTCACTATCTCCCGGAGTTTGCTCAGCTTCATGTCCGCTGAGTCAGTAATGCTATCTAACCATCCCATCCTCTGCTCCCAGCTTCTCCTGTTGCCTTCAATCTTCCCCAGCATCAGGCTCTTTTCCAATGAGTTGGTCCTTCGCATCGGGTGGCCAAGTAACAGCTTTATTGAGATATAATTCACATACCATACAATTCACCCATTAAAAAAATGTAAAATTCAAGAGCTTTTAGTATATTCACACTGTTGGGCAACCATTGCTACAATTGAATTTAGATCATTTCTATCACCCCCAAAAGAAACTCTATACTTTTTAGCAGTTACCCTCCAAGCCCTCCCCGTGGTTGCCTGAGCCTTCCCCAGCCCTTGCCAATGGCTAGTCTATTTTCTGTCTCTATGGATTTGCCAACTCTGGACATTTCATGTAAAAGAAATCTTATAGTACTTGGTCTTTGACTGCCTTCATTCACTTAGCATGACGTTTTTGAGGTTCATCCATGTTGTAGTATTGAACAGTACTTCATTGCTTCTTATGGCTGCGTAAAACCCCATGGTGTGGATACACCATGCCTAGCTTATCCGTTTACCCACTGACAGACATTTGTGTTGTTTCTGCTTTGGGGCTATTATGAATCATCCTGCTGTGAATATACGGGTACAAGTTTTTGAGTGGATGCCTGTTTCCACTTCTCTTGGGTGATTCGATTCATAAAAGAAGAGAAAGGAGCAGACCAGAAGTGTTTTAAATGAATCTGAGGATGGGTGATAGGAAGGGCAGGCAGGCAGACTTCCTTGGTGGCCCAGTGTTTAAGACTTTGCCTTCTAATGCAGGGGGGTACATGTTCGACCCCTGGTCAGGGAGCTAAAATCCCACATGCCTCGTGGGCAAAAAACCAAAACACAAAACAGGAAAAATTCAATAAAGACTTTAAAAATGGTCCACATCAAAAAAAAAATTTTTTTAAGTTCAAGCAGGAAAAATCACAAAGGGTAAGGTAGCCTTGGCAGGCTTCCTGGAGGAGGAAGCGCTCCACTGGGGCTTAGAGGAGAGATGTGAATTAGAGAACGTGAACTAGAGGAAGAAGCTGGGGAAGGCAGCCCTTATGGCAGAAACAGCCTCAGCAAAGGCAGGGAGAGGAGGTGATGAGGGCCCTATCCTAGTACCCCGAAGTATTGGACAAAGCCTTGGACCCAGAACTGTGGGAGGTGTGGGGCCCTCCCTGGACAGGCAGCATCAGCAGCACCTGGGAACTTACTAGAAAAGCAGATTCTCAGGCTCCACTCCAATCTGCTGAATCAGAGACACTGGGGATAGGGCGCAGACTGATAACTCTTTCCAGTGTGAGACCCACTGCTATAGATGCTGTGGGCTAAGGCATCACACCTAGGTATGAATGGCATAGAGGGAGAGAGGAAAAAGAACCAGGATGCCATCACTGTGGCTCCAGCCCCTGTCCACTCCCAGCCCCGAATCACAGCTTCCAAGCCCTATCTTTGCCCACATGGCTCCCTCCCCTGGGGGATGTGTCCCATGTTTTAGGATGTGGCCTAAGGCTTACCTCTTCTTTGTCATGTATCATCCCACCACCAGCTGACCACTAGCCCTTTCTCTGTGCTCCAATCCCCACCCAATCCCAACCCACCCAGTCTTTATATCCTCTGCAGGGGCCAGTGTGAGCAGGGCATACAGCAGGTGCATTACACAGATCACAAACCAGGAAAGAGTCAATGAATCAATGATCCCTGGAGGCTCTGGGGATGCGTCCTCTGTCTGCGTGCTGGTGTCTTGGCTGTTCACGCTGGCTGAGAACTCCCCATCCAGACCAGGAAGGATGACCCAGCAATTCCCACCACCACACAGATGACTCTCACAGTCACGCATGTCCAGAGGAGCCAGGCATACTATGGTACTGTGCGATCCCATTTATCTGCGCATTTATCACCACATCCCTGGTGACTCAGATAGTAAAGAACCTGCCTGCAATGCAGGAGACCTGGGTTCAATCCCTGGGTCAGGAAGACCTCCTGGAGAAGGGAAAGGCTACCCATTCCAGTATTCTTGCTTGGAAAATTCCACAGACAGAGGAACCTGGTGGGCTACAGAGCAAGGGCTCACAAAGAATTGGACAGGACTGAGTGATTAGCACTTTCACTTTCCACACTGGTATGTGCACAGGAGAGAGTGGATCTGATTTTCAGACAGATCAGCAGTGATGTTGGGAATGAACTGAGACACTCAAGAAGTTTTCCTGGAGGGAGAAGATTGGGGTGGAGGGCAGGGAAGACCAGGCTGCTGTCGGCACACATCTGCAGAATGCCCAAGAAAGAGAAGTAGACTGACAGGTCTGGGACCTCAGGTGGCTGAGCCATCAGCAATGGGTTGATGCTACAGACAGAGTTGGATTCAAATAAGGAAGTCCACTTGATGGAGTGAGTTCCCCCCAGGGGAGGTGTATAAGTAGAGACTGAGCCTCCACCCAGCTGGGATGGTTTGGCAGGATTCCTTCATGGGATGAGAATCCTCCAGTCCTGAAATTCTAAGAAAAGGAGATGAAGAACAGGAACAACGTGAAGGAAGGTAGAGCAAAACAGGGCCCAAGGCAAGAAAGGAGATGCTGCAACAGCAGCTGCTGGAACAGCGGCTCAAGATGGAAACATGCCCTTATTTGTGGGGAGTTTGTTTCAGCAAATGAGAGACAGTGATGGTGACCAGGCTGTCTTCTGAGATGAATACCATCTGGGAAAAAAATACCAAATTCAACAGGACTCATTTCTTCCCCCCACAAATGAACTAAGCCAAGTTTTGTGCCCATTCCGATTTATCTGTTTAGAAAGAAGCTCTTTCTTTCCAGGAGCTGGACCGTCCTTTGGCCAGACGAGGGCTCATGACCACAGAGAAGTTCCATGTCTGAGGCTTTTCGGTTAAATGACATTTCTTGTGAAATGTATCAGCTCACACAGAGTAAATTAAATGTATAGGTATGGTTTATCTGATAAACATGATCTTGACACCCAAGTACCTATTCCCTGGATTAAGAGCTAGAATATTACAAGAACCTTAGAAGCCCCCTGTGTGACTTGGAGGGCAACCACTGTTCTAAACTTCGGTTTAATTACTCCCTTGCTTTCCTTTAAAACCACCTACAGTTCAGTTCAGTTCAGTTGCTCAATCATGTCTGACTTTTTGCGACCCCATGGACTTCAGCATGCCAGGCTTCCCTGTCCATCCCCAACTCCAGGAGCTTTCTCAAACTCATGTCCATTGAGTCGGTGATGCCATCCAACCATCTCATCCTCTGTTGTCCCCTTCTCCTCCTGCCTCCAATCTTTCCCAGCATCAGGTCTTTTCCAATGAGTCAGTTCTTTGCATCAGGTGGCCAAAGGGATACATGTAGGCCAAAACCACCTATCTGTATCCCCAAGTAGCATGTTTTTTATTTTGCTTGCCCATGACCTTAAATGAACTCATACTGCATATGTATTTCTATGACTTTCTTCTTTTGCCAAATTTTGCTTAGAGGTTTATTTACATTGATGCGTGTAACTTTGTGTGTGCTGTTATGTCCAACTCTTTGCAACCCATGGACTGTAGCCTGGCAGGCTCCTCTGTCCATGGGATTTTTCCAGGCAAAGAATACTTGACTGGATTGCTGCTTCCTCCTCCAGGGGATCTTCCCGACCCAGGGATACAATGCATGTCTTCTGCATCTCCTGCATTGGTAGGTGGTTTTTCTACTGCTGAGCCATCAGGGAAACCCCTATGTAACTATATTTACTTTGTTTTTATTCTCCATAGTATCTTACTCCATGAATATGGATATTTTTGACTGATGTGAATTGAAGACATTTAAAAAAAAATTGTTAAAGCATACGGGTTTTCTTGTTATCTACTTATTATTTATTGGTAAGTTAATTTTACTGTGGTTCTAGAACAGTCTTACAATACACATCCTTTGAAATGTGTTGAAGCTAGCTTTATGAACTAATGTGTGGTCATTTTTCATAAATATTCATGTGCCTTGAAAAATATAAATATTCCCCTCTGGTTGGGTATTTAATACAATGTTCTCTGTGTATCCGCTTGACCAAGTTTGTGATATATACCATTAAATCTTTTAAATACTTTCTGATTTTTATCTACTTGACTTATTGATTATTATAGGCAATAATTTTAACTGTCCCATATCATGTTGGACTTTTATATTCCCTGTTATATCTCTCCATTCTGGCCTTAAATATTTTAGGCTATGTTATTAATGCATTAAAAAAATAAGAGTTTGGGACTTGCCTGGCGGTCCAGTGGTTAGCACTTCACCTTCCAACCTGCAGGGGATGCAAGTTTGATCCCTGGTTGGGGAGCTAAAACCCCACATGCCTCGCGGCCAAGAAAACACACACACACACACACACACACATATATGGGCTTCTCTTGTGGCTCAGCTGATAAAGAATCTGCCTGCAATGCAGGAGACCTGGACTCGATCCCTGGGTTGGGAAGATCCCCAGGAGAAGGCAAAGGCAACCCACTGCAGTATTCTGGCCTGGAGAATTCCATGGACCGTATGGGGTTGCAAAGAGTAGGACATGACTAGCAAATTTCACTTGACTTCACTTTGTGCATATATATATATATATATATATATATATACACACACACACAAAACAGAATCAATATTGCAACAAATTCAATAAAGACTTTAAAAATGATCCACGTCAAAAATATCTTAAAAAAAAATAAGAATTTTTCTACCTTCCTGGTGAATTAACTCTTCTTATTCCTCATTGATCTTCATCTTGCATAAAACTTTTTGCCTTAAGAGCAATTTTTCCTGACATTAATACAGCCTTGCCATTTTTCTTTTCTCGTCTGCTGTGACGTATCTTCCCATCTTTTGCTTTTCGATCTTTCTGTGTCCTTATGTTTTACGTGCATACCTCGTAAACAGCATATGGTTCAGTTTTATTTTAATGTTGCTTGACAGTCTTTGTCTTTTAACTAAAGAGTCTTTCCATGTACATTTTAGTGATTGGTGATCAATTTGGGTTTATTTCCACCATCTTATTTTATTTTCTAACTTGACCTGCATTTTCTGCTTCTTTCCTCCCTCTTTTTCCCTGTCTTGTTTTGATGTGTGTTTTGATCTTGTTTTGATATGACTGCCATAATATTGCAACGGATAACCTCAAACTCTGGGTGGCTCATAACTACGCAAAGGTGTTTCTCACTCTCAGTCTGAGGTTGGGTACAGCTCTGCCTGCTCGTCCCTTTATTCTGTATTGTGGGTCGACTCCCAGAAGACTCGCTGAGACCGGGCTTAAGGATTACAGGCTCTCTAGGGCAGGTGGCAGTGGCAGGAACGCCGGAGACAAAGCCAAGTTGTGCAAGGACACCGAAGCCTCTGTTGGAGCCACATCTGCTCACATTCCATTGGCTGAATCTAGTCACGTGGTCAAGCTCAAGCTTGGTGACGTGGAGTACCTATTCTTCCCATGGAATGAGGCATAGATGGAGTGAATACTTGCTAACGGATAATATATTCCACCATGAGTGAATAAAGTTTTTAGGGGAATTTCTTCTCTCTTTATTTTTCCATTTTATTTTTCCACCTTGCCCCCATTTGTTTGAGTAATAGGTTATATGTCTATTCTTTTAGCCTTTAGGCTATTTTAATAGGCATACGAGAACCCTAGAACTCTTTAAGTGAAATCACTTCTTCCAATTGCCATGCTATTTTTGACCAGCCTTTTAGTGTTAAACCATTTCCCTGAACATACATTAGACATTATTCTGTTTTATATAGGCAATGTTTATTTTTGCCCCCACATTTTCCATTAATTTTTTCCCTTTATTCCTTTTTGCATCTCACTCTTTTCACCAGAGAGCATTTGCATTCCTCAAGCACAACCAGATTTTATCTTATAAAGGTCTGGCAGATGGGACTTCCCTGGCTGCCCAGTGAGTAACACTTCACCTTCCAATGTAGGGGATGTGGGTTGGATCCCTGGTTGTGGAGCTAAGAGTCCCTGCAGCCAAGAAAAAAAAAAAAATCAAAACATAGAACAGAAAAAATATGGTAACAAATTTAATAAAGATTTTTTAAATGGGCCACATTAGAAAAAACTTAAAAAAAAAAAAAAACTGTCCAGCTGAATTTTCACGTATCTGAAAATGTCTTTATCTCCTTGCTGTTGCTCAGTCACTAAGTCCTGTCTGACTCTTTGTGATCCCATGAACTGCAGCATGGCACGCCAGGCTTCCCTGTCGTTCATCTCCTATTCAGGCTGAATATAGAATTGATTCATTCATTCAGCATATACTCATTTAGGGGCCTACTGCATGCCAGGACATATTCTAGGGATTCGGGATGCCTCAGCGAAGAAAACTCCAAAACTTCCTGCCTTTGAAGATCTTACCTTCTAGAAGACAAGGCAGGGATAAGAAACAAAGAGGACAAACCAAGTGTCTTGTATATTACAGAGTGAAAACCCACATCAAAAAGAAAAGAGCAAGATGAGGGAAGTCAGGTATGCCTGCAGAAGAGACGGTGGTCAGAGCAGACCTCTGCGGAAGTGACTTGTGAATGAATATCTGAAGGAAGAGTATTCCAGTTGGCGCAAAGGACTAGTGCAAAAATCCCAAGACGAGAGTGTGGTTGGCACATTCAAGGCACAGCAAGGCAGACTTCCCTGGTGCTCCAGTGGTTAAGACTCTCAGTGCAGGGGGCACGGGTTCAATCCCTGGTTGTGGAACTAAGATCCCACAAGCCTGAGTGAAAGTGAAAGTCGCTCAGCCGTGTCTGACTCTTTGCGACCCCATGGACTATAGAGACCATGGAATTCTCCAGGCCAGAATACGAGTAGGTAGCCTTTCCCTTCTCCCGGGGATCTTCCCAACCCAGGAATCCACATGTCTCAAGGTGTGGCCAAAAAAAAAAAAAAAAAAAATCCAAGGAACAGCAGAGAAGCCAGAGTGGACAGAACGCAGTGTGTGAGGGGAAAGGACTGAGAGGCAGTCAGAGCTAACAGAGGGTCTTGCAGCTTTTGTAAAGGCTTTGAGCCAAGTGAGCAGTACTGTAACATTTCAAGCAAAATGACATTTATCTGAGTTTTTGTAATGATCCTTCTGCCTGCTGTGCTGATAGATAAAAGTAGTTTTATTTCAGCACATTGAAAATACTATTTTCCACTGCCCTCTCACTTCCATTGTTGCCGTTGGGTAGTTAAGAGGCCCCAGGAGATTCTGGGGTGCTGGTGGGAGACCCAAGTGGGGAACACATCCTCCTCCCCCATGGGCCTTGTAGCTGGAAGTCCCTGGGTTCTGCTGGGCTCCCCCTCCTGGCCCCAACTGCAGCCATCTGGGCCCATCATCTGCACCCCACTCATGCCTTGTCAGCCCTGGGGAGGAGGGGGCCACCTATAAAAAGTCTGTTGATGACCATCATTCACTTCTCCTACCTGGAATTTGGGAGTGGGGCTGGGGCATGGGGAGCAAGTGAGAAGTAGGGGGCCGGGGAGGCTTGGAGCACAAGCAGCCCCTCCCTTCTGGCCAGCCCACCCCTGAGGACTCTGCAGAGGGACCTTATTACTGACTGGAAAGCTGGCCCTGCCATCTCCCCAGGCTTCGCAGGAGCTGAGAGGTGGAAGCCACGGCCTGACCATCTTCCTGCAATCTGTCATTATCCCTTCCCTCGCCCGCTCCCACCACCAGGTAATTCCATTGTTAATTAAAATCCTGCAGCCTTTAATAACACAGCTCATAATTGCTGTTTTCACTAGACCTGGATTGGCTATGCAGGCCTTGGGGGGACCTGGGCTTTTGTTTCCTGAGCCTGACTTTGGCAGAGCTGCTCCAGTTGTATATTCACCCACTCAGATGCAGCCAAGTGTCCCCCTGGCTTCAATGGTGGGACGAGGGGCACCAGTGTCCCCCAGCCTGGAGGCCACCCCAGAAACCCCTTGATGTGTCCCAGGGAGAGAGGTTAAGGCAGGAGGCAAGGCTCCAAGGTGTCAGCCCCAGCAACACAGCCTGGGCGAAGACTAGATCCTGAACATCCAGTGGGCCCATGCAGGCCTCCCACTGAGCTTCTTCACGTGTGGCCAAGCTCATTCGCATCCCCACCTCCTCCGAGGCTCCCACTGCTCCAATTCCCTGTTATGCAAGTGAGGAAGCTGAAGATCAGAGAGGGAGGAGACTTTCCTGAGGCCACACAGCAGGCAGGCAGCAGAGTCAGGGGCCTGGTGTCCAGTCCCGCCGTTCCTCGGCTTACTCTCCGCTTTCTTGTTCACAGCCTTCACATCCTTTCCCTCCCTCCCAGCTCACTCCCACTCCCCGCAGCCCTCCTCGTCTTAGGTGATCATTCTGGGAGAGGACCTGGGGGCCGGGATTGGGGAATGGGAAGGGGACCAGAGGACCATGGTTCGGGGTCACAAAGTCCCAAGGCGGGGGGAGGGGGACCCTGTGGCCACAGTGGAGCCAGGACAGCCACCCTCATGACCCACCGAGTGGGTGCTCTACTGCCCATTCCAAGTCTCTTTAAGGTCCAAAGGACCACCCCCACTGGTTGGGAAAGTGTTCCTTTGCTGAGAAGAGCCACACCACCCGAGGCCAGATCCTTGCCTGGAGCAGCCCGTGCCATGAGTGATGGGTGCAGGGTGGCGAAGGCCCAGCCCCAGCGAGGAGGTCCTGCAGGCTGACTGATGTCCGTCTGCAACTCCCAGCTCTCCCTCTGTGCCCCCCGCTCCTATCCCCCGACCGGGGTGCTGATCCCTGAAGCATCCCTATTAAACTCCCCCCCCAACACACACACACACACATACACACACCCCATCCAGAACCCACTTTCAGGGACCCTGACCTTCTAGAACCATCCTTCCATGTGGAATTCCGGGTCTTGCTCTCTTCCCTCTGCCCATCCCTACTCCCTCCTTTCCCCAGAACCCCAGACCCGCCACCCCACTGTCTGTTACCCCAGCCCAGCTCATGCTCCTGGCTCCTCTGCCCCCTCAGAAGGGACGACACTGCCATCAAGCTAGAAACACCACCAGGCACCCCTGTCGAGAGTCTCTGGAGATCAAGGACCCCTCAGTGGCCTTCATAGCTCCGAGGTCTGCTGTACCACTCTCATCTTGGAGATGAAGGAGCATCATGTGCACAGCTGGAACACGTCAGCACTCAGGCCGCAGCTGGTTGTCATCCAGCACCCAGCTCACAGCTGCCTCGGCCGACCTCCTAAAACAGCCTCCCTTGCTGCTGGCTTTGTGAAAAAATCAGCCTCTTCACTCCCCTGCCCTCGCTGGTGCCTTGGAGGGAGAATCACGTTTCCCAAGGACTTCTTTCATTCATTCACTCCCCCTATTCATTCATTCACTCATTCATTCATTCAACAAATACATTTTGAGCCTCTACCTTTTACCTGACACTGTGCTTGGTGCTGGGGGCACCTTGGTGAAGAAGATGGACAAAGTCCTTATCCTCTCGGAGCTTATATTCTGTGGAGGGAGACACACAATAAACACGATAAATAAGTAAAACAAATATACGCTGGGTCAGGCACTTCCCTGGTGGCCCAGTGGTTGAGAATCCGCCTTGCAGTGCAGAGGACGTGGGTTCAGTCCCTGGATGGGGAACTAAGAGCCCACATGCCATGGAGCAACTAAGTCTGTGCACAGAAACTGCTGAGCCCACACGCCACAACTAGGGAGTCTGTGAGCTGCAACAAAAGATCCCACATGATGCAATGAAGATCCTGTGTGCTGCAGCTAAGACCCAATGCAGCCAAACAAATAAGTAAGCAAATATTTTATATACGTACATACACACACGAGGTCAGATAGTGGTAAGTGCCAAGGAGAGAAAGGGGGACTGAAAGCCTTGGGGTGGGGCCAAGAGGGTGACAAGACAGCATGACCAAGGGAGGCCCCACGGGGAAGGGGACATTCAGCTAAGGGGTGCAAGGCCCACTGGCGAACGACGGGGCATGTGGAGCCCTTTTCCTGGGCTCTTGGTGGGGGTGGGGACGCTCCTCCACGCAGGGTCTGAGCAGAGTAGATGGCCACCCCACCACGCCCCTACTTGTCTATCCAGTGGTCCTGATCATGTGGCCAGCAGGGCTCAGGGCCACCCCCCAAGGGGAGGCAGCCTGTGAGAAGGCAGAAAGCCCCCTTGTTCCTGGGGGGACAGCCAGGCTCCCTAACTCTAAGCTCTGCCCAAGCCCAACTCCCCACCCTGGAGGCCCTTCCTAGCCCCAGGACTTCGGGTGTCTCCTAGCGCAAAAATACCTGCGTGCTCCTTGAAGAGATGACTGGGTGTTGGCAGAACCCAGAGACCCCACACAAAGGGAACCACTTGCCCAGAGATGACGTATGTTCCCCAGAGCAGATTCGAGCAGGCCCCAACTACTGGCTTCAACCAGGGCCCCTAGGGCCTGTGGAAGACATACCTGGTCAAGGTCATCCTGGGCAGAGTTCCTGGGAAAACCCGACCGTCAGCACATCCCACAGATGCAATTAGCTGGCCTCCATGTCCTTCTCTCTGTCAGGCACCCAGCCAGGGACAAGGCCCAGGCCCAGGCTAGATCACTATGGCCTGCCACTAGAGACCTTTGGTGAATCTGTGCTGGCCGCCCTCTCTGATGGCCAAAAGGAATGGGAGATAAATGGGCATTTATTCTCCCCACTATGTGACCAAAACACGTCTCTTTGGCTCTTTATATGTGGAGGAAAGCCTGAGGAAGAGCCAAACGGAGGACTGAAAACATGACCAATACAAAACAAACTGCACAGGCTCCTTTGGAACTGAGCTGACCCTGGGAGGTGTCTGAATTCACAAAATTCTTAGGACTATCGAAAGCGTTAGTCACTCAGTCATGTCCAACTCTCTGCGACCCCATGGACTGTAGCCCGCCAGGCTCCTCTGTCGGTGGAATTCTCCAGGCAAGAATATTAAAGTGGGTTGTTATTTCCTTCTCCAAGGGATCTTCCCGACCCAGGGATTGAACCTAGGTCTTCTGCATTGCCGGCATATTCTTTACCGTCTGAGCCATGAGGGAAGCCCCTAGTGGACTATAGGGAAGTGATTGTTATTACTATTTTTACTTTTTGGCCATGTCATGTAGCATGCAGGATCCTAGTTCCCTGACCAGGGATCAAACCCTTCACCCCTGCAGTGGTAGCTCCGAGTCTTAACCGCTGAACTCCCAAAAAAGACTTTCTTGTTTTTTTTGGCCATACTGTGCAACATGTAGGATCTTAGTTTCCTGACCAGGGATCAAAGCTGGGACCCCTGCATCAGCTGATTGCTGCTGCTGCTGCTGCTAAGTCACTTCAGTCGTGTCCAACTCTGTGCGACCCCATAGACGGCAGCCCACCAGGCTCCTCTGTCCCTGGGATTCTCCAGGCAAGAACACTGGAATGGGTTGCCATTGCCTTCTCCAATGCATAAAAGTGAAAAGTGAAAGTGAAGTCGCTCAATCGTGCCCGACTCTTAGCGACCCCATGAACTGCAGCCTACCAGGCTCCTCCGTCCATGGGATTTTCCAGGCAAGGCTACTGGAGTGGGTTGCCATTGCCTTCTCCGAAGAACAACATTACTCAATGCTAAACCCAGGTCTGAGTAATCCAGAAAGATCAGCTGCCTATGAGGGATCACACTTGCAGTTACCTGTGTCCTGATCCAGGTTCCACGACGCAGAGCTCAGAGAGAATGAGTATAACTCACAGCCCATGCTGCCCATGTGCATTGTCCTCAAAGGAGAGTCCACTCAGCAGCATGATGTGAATGCAGGGGTTCGATCATCCTCCCCACCATCAACACAGAGCTGTAGGGCCTGCCCTCAAAACTCGCAAGGTTTTGAGATTAGTGACGTTAATTCCATCTGCAACCTTTTTTCTCCCTTGCCACCGAAGGTGACATCTTCACAGGTTCCTGGGAATAGTACACGGGCATCTTTATGGGACAGATTAGGGAAACAGTATTATTCTACCCACCACACCCACTTTCTTTACTGGGTGGTTATTAAATTGATAAGTTTGGGGAATTCCCTGGTTGTCTGGTGGTTAGGACTTGGTGTTTTCACTGCTGAGGCCTGGGTTCAATCCCTGGTTGGGGAACTAAGATCCCATAAGCCCTGTGGTGTGGCCGAAGAAATGAGTTTCAGTGATGAGAGCCTCAAGCACAGTGACCATCAAAAATTGATGTCTGGGACTTCCCTGTGGTCCAGTGGCTAAGACTCTGCACTCCCAATGCAGGGAATCTGGGTTTGATCCCTGGTTGGGGAACTATGTCCCTCACCCCACAACTAAAGATCCCACATGCCACAACTAAGACTCAATGCAGCTAAGTAAATAGATAAATATTTTTAAAGTAGATATTTAATAAGTGGCGCCCCTGGGTATTTGTTTTTTACATTAAATTATTTAATAAAAAGCCATCTAGCGGGAAGTGCAAATGCAATGAGGAAATGCAAATCAAAACCACAAGGAGATATCACCTCATATTATACCTGTTAGATGCCTGTCACCAAGAAGACGAGAGAACAGGCACTGGTGGGATGTGGAGAAAAAGGAGCCTTTGCGAACCATTGGTAGGAATGTAAATTAGTGCGGCCACTATGGGAAGCAGTATGGAGGTACTCAAAAAATTAAAAATAGAACCACCAGATGATCTAGTAATCCTGCTTTGGAGTATTTATTCAAAGAAGAAGAAAATAGGATGAAAAGATGTCTGCTCCTGTGTTCATTGCAGTGATGTTCACAATAGCCAAGACCTGGGAAAATCTAAGTGTCCACCAATGTGTGAAAATCACTCAGTCATGTCCAACTCTTTGTGACCCCATAGACTATACAGTCCATGGAATTCTCCAGGCCAGAATACTGGAGTGGGTAGCCTTTTCCTTCTCCAGGGGATCTCCCCAACCCAGGGATTGAAACCAGGTCTCCCACATTGCAGGTGGGTTCTTTACCAGTTGAGCCACAAGGGAAGCCCAAGAGTACTGGAGTGGGTAGCCTATCCCTTCTCCAGGGGATCTTCCCGACCCCGGAATCGAACCGGGGTCTCCTGCGTTGCAGGCAGATTCTTTACCAACTGAGCTATGAAGGAGGGAAGCCCACCAATGGGTGAACACTAAAGAAGATGTGATATATACAAATTATGAAATATTATTCATCCATGAGAAAGGAGGAAATCTTGCCATTTGTGACAACATGGATGAAGCTCGAGGGCATTGTGCTAAGTGAGATAAGCCAGGCACAGAAAGACAAGGTGTCACTCACACATGGAATCTTAGAAAAAAAGAGTCCAACCCTCAGACACAGAGTAGAAAAGTAGTTGCTGGGGTAAATAAGGAGAGATTAGTAAAAAGGCACAAACTTTTAGCTTTAAGATGAATAAGGTCTGAGGAACTAATGAGTAACACAGCAACTGGAGTTGATAATCCTATGTTATATAATTGAAATTTGCTGAGAGTCGAACTTGAGTTCACACACACACATACACACACAGGATAAATGTGCGAGGTGATGGATGTGTTAATTAGCTAGATGGGGAGACTCCTTTCATACTGTTAGTGTGTTCCAATCACCAAGATGCCTCTTATAATTTTGTTTGTCAATAATACCTCAATAAAGCTGAAGTGAAAAAAAAAGATAGAATGTGGTCACCTCACTAAAGGGATCACTTACAGGATCCATAGGGGTCTTCACTTGTGGTCCAGTGGCTAAGGATCCATGCTCCCAATATAGGGGGCCTGGGTTCGATCCCTGGTCAGGGAACTAGATCCTGAGTGCCACAACTGAAAAAGATGTCACAATTAAAGATTCCTACCTGCCATGACGAAGATGGAAGATCCTGTGTGCTTCAACAAGACCTGGTGCGGCCAAATAAATGAATAAAAATAAATATTAAAAAAAATGGATCTACGGGCAAGTCACCCCTGCACCCCCAAGCCCATCCCTGGTCAGCTACAGGCCTGTCCATGAGGGGGTCCCTGGGGCAAGTTCTCTCCCTTGCTAGAGACCCTCAGCCCCCTGCTAGGATACCCTCCTGGGAGGTGAGCTGGCCTGAGTCATGTGCCAGGATTTAATTAGCCCTGGCACAATCAGAACTAAAAACTCTGGAATTGCTGGGGGTGATCCAGACCTGGCATTCTCCTAAACAACCCCAGGTGCAACGGGCTGGGGGGGCCACCTCCCAGTCAGCCCAAACCAGCTGGCTCCTGGCCTCCAGAAGTGCTGGTACTTGTGGCCCACTGAGCTTTCTGGCTCTTCCTCAGGTGTTTCAAAGAACCCTGGCCTAAGTGAATTTGCTACTTGAGGTCTTGTGCACTTAAAGTGAAATTCAAGCCATTGATTCCAGGGTCTGATGTTATAGGCTTGTTTTACAAAAAACGGCATGCAAAGTCCTAGGATCCTTCAGTCCTTTTCCTTGAGAGACTGGAAGTCAGATTTCTCTTGTGAGGTATGCCCTGCATCTTCAAAGGTCTAGGGAGGAAGAACAAGTTTAGGCTCTCAAGTCCTCACTGCAGTGGCGAGCCTCCACTCCTGGCTACCATGGACAGTTGGGCAGTCTGTGCACTGCACAAATGTACCCGGTTGGGGTGTGGGAAGGGGTGGGGGAGGGGCTGAGATCCAGCCCACACTGCACTCTCCAATGGCATGCATGACCTCCAGTTGGCTCCTCCCACAGGGGGAGGCACCAAGGCCCAGTACTGGCTCGAACTCAGCTTCTCAAACTAGATATCCATCAGGGACAGTGCGTGATCCCACTGCACACCATCAGGACACTGCTTAAGCCAAATGTGACACATCTCACAATTGTATTGTCACAAGTTGACAATGGCCAGTTGTATTATATGATATCTATTTTCTGTTCAAGGAGACAAGGCTATGGGTCAAAGCTTAGCTATCATTGCAATGTCAAATTTTCCACTCGATTGTCTAGACCCTTATGTTCAGTTTCTGTGCTCATCTTATCTGGACCCTACAGGCACGGGGCTTGGGGGGCAGCCCCGCCACACCCTTCGAGACACTCTTTGAGACACCCCCAGGGACACTCTGGGACCTTCTGACCTCACTTTTTGGGAGACAGTCAGAAAGCAAGGGCAGATAAAAGTTGCTAAGAGTGACCTGAGGTACTGGAGGACTGTCCAGAGGGGGAGGGCATTGAGGCCCTCTTTCTCGGCTGGTGTGGACAGGCCATCTCTGGTGTAACATGACTCTCTGGGCTTCAAAAGGCTGCCTGGCTTGTGTCTCATTTGTGAGAAGGCTGATATTTGAAACCTCCGTGTCACCCCAGAGCCCAGATGCCATGAGCAACACGAGGTGTTCTGGTGGTCTATTGCTACATAACTAGCCAGCCCCAAACACAGTGACTTTAAAAATGTTATTATTATTTTCCTCATAGTTTTATAGAGCCAACCAAGTTCATCTGGGTGAGTGGTTCTGGCCTAGGGTTGCTCATGTAGTTGCAGTTAGGTGGCAGCAGGAGTGAGAGTCCCCTGAAGACTTGACTGGGCCAGAAATTCAGGATGGTTTCTTTATTCACACATCTGGCACCTCAGTGGGGGCCTGGGCCAGATCCCTCTTCCCCTTCCCTCCCCCTCAACCCCTACCTCCTGCACCAGACTTCTCTGTGTGGTTACCTTGGACTTCCTTACAACATGGCAGTCTCAGAGTAGTCAGACTTTGAACATGGCAACTGGCTTCCCCCAGGGCAAGCCTTACCAGAGATCCAAGCGGTAGCTGCAGAGCCTTCTCTTGATGTGGGCTTAGAAGACACATAGTCAAGTTCACCACATTCTATTGGTGCCCATGGGAACAGCCCATATTCAAGGGGAGGGGCTATGACTAGCAGGAGGCATGGTTCATTGTGGGCACCATCTTTGGAGACTATCTACCACAAGGGGGTCTTCCTTACAGCAGGGGTGGGGGGATGGATGGGGGAAGAAGGCCAAAGGCAGCCAGGAAAGGACAATCTGACTGTTCCCGCTGGCTCAGAAATGAGCTGGACTTTTTCAGAAAGATCATCATTCACTAATTTCACAATTGTTCTCTGGCGCCTGCCACAGTGATAGCTCAGCAACAGCCCTGCCCTCAGGGTGCCCAGAGTCACCTATTGTCAGGAATGAAGTGAAGTGAAGTGAAGTCGTGTCCAACTCTGTGCATCCCCATGGATTGTAGCCTACCAGGCTCCTCCCTCCATGGGATTCTCCAGACAAGAATACTGGAGTGGGCTGCCATTTCCTTCTCCAGGGGATCTTCCCGAACCAGGGATTGAACCTGGGTCTCCCACATTCCAGGCAGATGCTTTAACCTCTGAGCCACCAGGGAAGCCCAAATACATGTGTCTATTTCCTATAGGAAGTTGTCCTTTAAGGTGGGAAAACAATGTGGGATATTTCCATCCTCACCATTCAATCCAAATCATTGATTAAAGATCTATATTTTTAATTAACTACAGTTCACTTTATGGTCCAGCTAATTCAGAAATGCTTGGGAATTTTGTCCTTAAGCACAATCTCAAAATTACTTAATTCACTAGCTGATTTATAGCCAGACCAATGAAGTATGCAGCTCTATATCTTTCCTTTGTGTGATTCTGACCAAGCTTTTCCCTTTTCAAGTCTTGGTTTTCTCCTGTTAGAGAAAGGATTACAGGAGGGAGGTGAGGTTAACCAGATGACTGGACTCTAAGAGACACCATCATGACCAATGGGTTCAAAATAGTAGTTAGTAGTTTAGTTGCTAAGTTGTGTCCAACTCTTACAACCCCATGGACTGTAGCCCACCAGGCTCCTCTGTCCATGGGATTCTCCAGGCAAGAATACTGGAGTGGGTTGCCATTTCCTCCTCCAGGGGATCTTCCTGACCCAGGGATCAAACTTTTGTCTCCTGCATTGCAGGCAGATTCTTTACCATCTTAGCTGCCAGGGAAGCCAAAATACTTCTATGGCCTTGGGCAAGTCCCTACCCCAGTCAGGCTCTTAACTTCCCACCTGTAAGTCAGACAAGATGACTCTAGGGTCCTTTGAGGACTATCATTCTTTAATTCAGACTCCCACCTGGACCCACTTAGGCATTTGCAAAAATGCATCTATCACCTTAGAACTGGGATTTAAGCCCAGCTGTTCAGTGCAGATTGTTACTTCCAGATCCAAGCCCCCCCAGCAGTTCAAACCATTGTGGACAGACAGACCCTGCCATGGAAACTTATCCAGAATCCATTCACTCACACCCAGCTACCACTGAGTGATGGGCCAGGCTAGGTGGCAGTCTGGTACAGGAGAAAAGATTGAGATGAGGGGTCAACCAGGCTGGGTAAAAATCCAGCTCCTACTTGGGAATGCATGCCTTGAGAAATTCCTTAACCTTTCTGAGTCTCATGTTCCCCATCTATAAAATGAAGGTCCCAATGCACACCTCCCAGGAGAAGCCCAAGGATTCGAGATCCTATCTGAGGATCTTGATGTAGTGTCTGATATTCTCCCAGCTGCACGCTGGAAAGCAACGTCTGTCTGCAAGGCAGTGGCGCTGATTCTTGTCACTGGTGCAGAGCCTTGCCTGAGATAATTTAGGAGATCTGCTCTTGGGAGGGCTCTGAGGGCAGAGCCGCCATCTCCCGTCGGCCACGGGATGGATAGGTCCCTAGCCAAGCTGGCAGGGCCATCCATGCTGCCGCCTCCAAAGATGCTCTGGGCTGTCGCACTCTCCCGCACGCCGTGCTAAAAAATGACTCCAAAGAAAAGTAAGCAGACACTCCAGGCCATAAATATTTCAGAGCGGAATGAACGTCCTTCCCCCAGCACCGACTCGCCGTATATATTATTTATAAAACCATAACTTGAGTTGAAAGGTAGTCATCTAAAGAATAGACAGTCTCGCTCAGATCTACTTGGTGGCTGGAAAAACACCCGAGATGGAGAGGAACTGGTGTCTGGGCTGATGCCACGGGAGGACGTGCGGCCCCGCCCCCCGGCTCCCGCCTCACCCAGAGGGGCAGGACTGGACCGCAGGGAGAAGCACCAGACACCAGCAAACTGCTGGGCTTCCACAGCCCAGGGCCTCCCTGGGTTTACAGGAAGTCTCCAATAAATTACAAACAAAACTCCACAAGTTAAAAAAACCTTCTAGAAAAATGGTACCGATGAACCTATTTGCAGGGCAGGAATAGAGATGCAGACGAAGAGAATGGACATGTGGGTACAGGGTTGGAAAGAGCAGGTGGGACGAATTAAGAGAGTAGCATTGACATATACACACTGCTGCTGCTGCTGCTGCTAAGTCGCTTCAGTCGTGTCCGACTCTGCGACCCCATAGATGGCAGCCTACCAGGCTCCACCGTCCCTGGGATTCTCCAGGCAAGAACACTGGAGGGGGTTGCCATTGCCTTCTCCAATGTATACACTACCATGTGTAAAACAGATAGCTGGTGAGACGCTGCTATATAGCACAGGGAGCTCAGCTCGATGCTCTGTGATGGCCTAGATGGGCAGAATGGAGGTGGGATGGGAGGAAGGTCCAAGAGGGAGGGGATATATGTATACACATAATTGATTTTCTTCACTGTACAGTAGAAACTGGGCTTCCCTGGTGGCTCAGCTGGTAAAGAATCCGCCTGCAATGCAGGAGACCTATGTTCAATCCCTGGGTTAGGAAGATCCCCTGGAGAAGGGAACAGCTACCCACTCCAGTATTCTGGCCTGGAGAATTCCATGGACTGTATAGTCTGTGGGGTCGAAAAGAGTCAGACACGACTAAGCGACTTTCACTTTCACTTTTCATAGCAGAAACTAATACAACATTGTAAAGCAATTATGTGCTTAGTCTCTCAGTCATGTCCAACTCTTTGCAACCCCATGGACTGTAGCCCACCAGGTTCCTCTGTCCATAGGGATTCTCCAGGCAAGAATACTGGAGTGGGTTGCCATGCCCTCCTCCTGGGGATCTTCCCAACCCAGGGATTGAGCCCAGGTCTCCCGCATTCCAGGCGGATTCTTCACCAGCTGAGCTACTGGGGAAGCCCAAAAAACAATTATATTCCAGTAAAAAAAATCTTCATCCACCTTTTTAGTAGGGAATGGAGTTCATCAAGAGAGAAGAGGCTGAGAAGGGCTGTTAAAAGCTAATGGGTGAGCAGAAAGAGCCCTCAACCAGGAACTGGGAGACCTGGATCCTAATTCCGGTTTCGCTTTTTCATGCTGTGACATCCGGCAATCACTGTGCCTCCTGGGCTCGATTTTCCCATCTATGAATTGGGAGGCTAAGTGGTCCATCAGTCCCAGCATCCCTGTCCTACAGCAGATGCTTGGTAACATCTTTTCTCCCTAGAAATAAAGTTCATTGGTACTTCAATCTACCCACATCAGTTCAGTTCAGTTCAGTGGCTCAGTCGTGTCCAATTCTGCAACCCCATGGAATGCAGCACGCCAGGCATCCCTGTCCATCACCAACTCCCGGAGCTTACTCAAACTCATGTCCATTGAGCCAGTGATGCCATCCAACCATCTCATCCTCTGTCATCCCCTTCTCCTCCCGCCTTCAACCTTTCCCAGCATCAAGGTCTTTTCCAATGAGTCAGTTCTTCGAATCAGGTGGCCAAAGTATTGGAATTTCAGCATCAGTCCTTCCAATGAATATTCAGGACTGATTTCCTTTAAGATGGACTGGTTGGATCCTCTTGCAGTCCAAGGGACTCTCAAGAGTTTTGTCCAACACCACAGTTCAAAAGCACTCAGCTGTCTTTATAGTCCCACTCTCACATCCATACATGATCACTGGAAAAACCATAGCTTTGACTAAATGGACTTTTGTTGGCAAAGTAATGTCTCTGCTTTTTAATATGCTGTCTAGATTGGTCATAGCTTTTCTTCCAAGCAGCAAGCATCTTTTAATTTCATGGCTGCAGTCACCATCTGCAGTGATTTTGGAGCCCCCAAAAACAAAGTCTCTCACTGTTTCCATTGTTTCCCCATCTATTTGCCATGAGAGATGCCATGATCTTAGTTTTCTGAATGTTGAGTTTTAAGCCAACGTTTTTACTATCCTCTTTCACTTTCATCAAGAGGCTCTTTAGTTCTTTTTTTTTTTTAAACTTTACATAATTGTATTAGTTTTGCCAAATATCAAAATGAATCCACCACAGGTAGTTCTTCTTTGCTTTCTGCCATAAAGGTGGTACATCACTTAAAAAATCAGCGTAGTAAAGTGTTAAGCCAGTGATGTGTACCTGTTCACACATTCATCATGAATATGGCATTTCCAAATGCAGGCTGACACTGTGCTCTTGTATTGGCCACTCAGATACCACGAGAGGCCTTGCATTTGGGAATGTGATCATCTAACTGAACAGTCTCGGTAAAATCCTGCAACAGAACAAAGGACTATCTTTCTCAATTTTCGCTGTAGTAGCTGCTTGGGAGACTCCATGTAGGTTAAAACCGTGCAAGGGGAAAAAAAATTACTGTGTATTAGGATGTAAAACACACTTCAGTTCTCAGTTCAGATCATTCTAAACAGGTTTCTCACCCAGAGGAGTATCTGGCCAGATATTTACAATTTGTGTGGGATGCAACAACCTTTCTTCGTGGAGGGGGACTGTTGGGCACACTACAGTCCCAGGAACCCCCCTCTCAGCCTTGTGATGACCGATTAAACACTCCCCTGTAGTCTAGTGGTTAAGAATCCGCCTTGCGATGCAGGGGTGGTAGCTTTGATTCCTAGTCGGGGAACTAAGATTCCACATGTCGATTCCTAGTCAGGGAGCTAAGATCCCACATGCTACGGAGCAACGAAGCCTGTGCACAGCAACTACTGAGCCAGTACACTCTGGAGCCCCCTCACCGCAGCTAGCGAGTCCATGCACCGCAACTAAGACCTGATGCAGCCGAATAAACACGTATTTTTAAAAACAGTCCCATTCATTGTCCAAAACATCCCCAGGACGCATAAGCCCATGGAGAGCCACCAAATAAGCTGTTCCCAAGGCCCTTCTGCGTTTCTCTGAGCGACTGATGCCTCCCACAAATGGCTAAATGAGAAACACGAACCTTAAGGCCAAGCTGGCCACAAGGTGACCACTTCAGTTCCTGCCTTGCTGTCACATTCTGGTGGCAGCAGTGACTGGACTGTCCAGACACACCCACCACCACTTGAATGGACGCTGGAACCAGGGTGTGTGGAAGGGATGCCTGATCCTTCCCCTACTCCACTCAGCCCACTGGGGAAGTCAGGGGGTCTGATGGGCACCCAGGAAGCAGGGACTCCAAGTCATTCAAACAGCAGTGCCGTGAGTGCTCTAGAGGAGGTGAAGGGGGCTGAGCCAGGCTCCCAGGGCTGTGAACACCGGTGTCCTGAATGGCAGCATCCAGCCTGTGGGAAAGGAGCAGAAAGGGGACAGCTGCCACAGACAGGTGACAAAGAGAGCGTGGATTTTGCCTCTGAGCACTGGCAGTGGTGAGGGCTTGTTGCTAGGTTGAATGTATATAGATGAGCCTTAACTCTTTCTTGTGTCCCAGTTGGGGAGCAGCGGGAGGGTCAGAAATGAGCTGTAATTAACTGTAAGAGTCAAGATGTCTTGAAGATAAAAGCTGTGCTCTGGAAGGTCTAGGAAGTTCCTGGGTCCTCCCTGTGAACAGACATCTCCCCCACAACCTTGCAACTGCCACATCCCATCCACAGCCCTGGGCTGCCCACCCTCCTCCAGACAGGACCAGACACGCAGAGCCCTAGGGGGCTGTCATTCAGGCCCAAGAAAGGTTCCCATTGCAACTGCCTCGGAGGGCTGGTGAGCTGGGTTTGGTTTTAATTTTTCTATTATGTGATCACTGTAGGAAATTGAGAAAACACACACAAAAAGCATGAAGATAGAAATAAACATCACCAGTAATTCCATGACTCAGACGCAGTTCCAGTTGTTAGCATTTGTGGGTTGTGTGTGCATGTGTGCACGCATCTATACATATAAATATATACATACACACACGTGTGCATGCATGCTAAGTCACTTCAGTCATGTCCGACTCTCTGTGACCCCATGGACTATAGCCCTCCAGGCTCTTCTGTCCATGGGATTCTCCAGGCGAGAATACCACAATGGGTTCCCATGCCCACATATATACATATACATAGATATGCTACAGAATAGTAAGAATGAACTTTAATTAACTTAAACTTCCCTATTTTTGCTCCCATCTAAGCTGTGGGATTCCCAGCTTCCTGTAGGAGAGTGACGGTCACCCAGGGCCGTCCCCTTGGAGACAATGAGATAGGTGAGTCACAACAGAAATGTGAGCCTCCTGGCGGAAGGAAGAGGGCTTAGGAGACCCAGAAGACCCTTCTGGCATCAAGGCTGTCCTCTGAGCCTGGGATGCACAACACTTGGGGGCTGATGAGGAAGGATCGGAATCCAATGGGGCCTCTTCGGCCACGTTATTTGACGTGAATACAGCACACTCTCACCTTCCCAGGGCTTCCCTGAGAGCTCAGTTGGTAAAGAATCCGCCTGCAATTCAGGAGACCCTGGTTTGATTCCCGGGTTGCGAAGATCCAGTGGAAAAGGGATAGGCTACCCACTCCAGTATTCTTGGGTTTCCCTTGTGGCTCAGTTCAGTTCAGTCACTCAGTCGTATCCAACTCTTTGCAACCCCATGGACTGCAGCATGCCAGGCTTCCCTGTCCATCAGCAATGCCCAGAGCTTACTCAAACTCATATCCATCAAGTCGGTGATGCCATCCACCTTGTGGCTCAGCTGGTAAAGAATCCTTGGGCAATGCGGGAGACCTGAGTTTGATCCCTGGGTTGGGAAGATCCCCTGGAGAAGGGAAAGGCTACCCACTCCAGTATTCTGACCTGGAGAATTCCAGGGACTGTATAGTCCATGGGATTGCAAAGAGTCAGACACAGCTGAGCAACTTCCGCTTGTCACTCACCTCCCCAACCAGAGGTTGCCTTAACTTCCTGCCCTCTGCTGGCAGTCAGCAAACAGTCAGGGACATGGGTGTCCCCATCAGAGAGGATCTGGGTCTCTGGGAGCCACTTTGCAGCTGCCTGGTCTGTGCCAGGAACCAAGAGGGTACCAAAGCTCTGAGGGTGACACCCAGACCTGGGCTCACAGCTGCTGTAGGGGGCCAGACCCAGCCTGGAAGCCATGGAGGGACATCGCATAGCCGTGTGCCAGCATGGGGCGGCCTATGCAGCGCCTAAGGGTGGCCTTGCTGTCACACTGCTCTGTCACTCACCAGTTGTCCTCTAAGCCTCAGTTGTTCAGCAGAAAAATGGGTATAAAGACTGTGCCCACATTATCAGTGTGTATTAGGGGGACCCAATGAGACAATGCATGTAAACTGCTCCATAAACGGTCACCTTGTAATTATTCTATTGAGAATTTCCCCAGGCCTCTCCAGCCACTTTCTTATAATAAGCCCCATTTCTCGGACTCTCATCCCCCTTCTAATGTAGGACCTCAGCCCAAAACCTCACCCAGCAGCTAAAAGTGGTGCTTTCTCCCTCCTGGCTAATCCACTTATCTGCACAGGAGCCCCTTCCTCTCTGCCTGCCAGGACACCCCCATCTGCAGTCCCCATCCAGAACTGTGTCCCTGTCACCCAGGCTCTGGGCAGAGAGCTTGGTACCTCAAAATCCCACAGTTCCCCAGCCCTACTGCCCCAGCTCCAGCTGGCAGCTGCCTCTGCATGGACCAGGTCCCAGGCCAGGGACCAGGCTGGGTTCCGCTTCACCTTCACCCCCTGTTGAGACTGATGGCTCTGGGTGGGGGAGCCCATCCCCCCCATATGTTCAGCCCGCACACACTGGGACATTTTTCTGTGCCCACGGTGAACACACACCTGCCACCCCAAATCAGCCTATCAGGGTGCAGAGCAGTGGGGTATTGTGCAGGGGGAGGGGTGGGTACATGGGCTGCGAACGGTCTAGAAGATGTCTCAGAAAAAGCAGAAGGTGAGCTGGTAAGGGCCGATGCCGAGAGAGGGGTGGGCCTCCCGGGAGAGAAAGGGCACGCACCCAGGCTCCAGCCACACGCAGATGTCACCTGGCCAGCTGGGAGCACGCAAGGCCACAGCGTCCCCCAAGGAGACCCTCCCCCAGGCGCTGAAGCCTCGGGCACTCTCAGGCTTCTTAAGGTCAAGTACCTTTTTCTCTCCCCCAGCGTTTGAGAGGAAAAAGAGCACGCTGCCCCATTGAGATGCCAGGGAACAACGTCTGGCATCACCGCGTCACTTCTCGGAGAGAAAAGGCTGCCCTGTGTTTGCAATACCTGCCTTACGGGGCAGAGGTAAGAAGAAAGGGCAGAAGTGGAGGGACAAGCCCTAGACCGCAGACTGGGCTGGTGTGTGTGGCTCTGGGGCCTTCATGCGCGCACAGGCAGGCCTGATGGAATCTTCCAGACCGAGAGCATCTGTCAACGGGACGGCACGGCACATCCCAAGAGGCCTGCTCCGGCCCCAGGAACCTCCCCAACTTGCTCACAGAAGGGCTGTTCTGTTCTTCTAGCTGATAGGCGTGGAAAATCATCCAGGAAACATGCTATGTGGGCACACGCCTCCTCAAATGTGTGTTTCTACCCCCAGGCCCCCGCAGGGGGACCCCTGTCCCCAGCTTAAGCCTGGATCCACCTTCCCTCGAAGTCTATCCTCAACAGCCCTCGGGCACTCTCAGAGCAGCGGCCTCAGCTCCGCCTCCGGCCCCCACCAACCTCCTCCCCATCTGGAACGACCCACCCCCCAAATTAAAGAAATAGACATAAAAAAAACTGGACGAGTTAATTTGCTAAAATGGAACGGAGTGCAATAACTGATTACATTTTTCCCCAAAGGAAACTTGAGTTAATTTGGCTGGTGACTCATATGCCAGGCTGCCAGTTACAACACACCATCCCAGACACGACTCCTCTCTGGGCCCAGCTGGCAGCCGCCCTCCCCACTCACTGTTGCGGGCCCCACTGCCCCCCTGTGAGAGGTGGGGGCTGGGGGAGCAGAGCGCCCACCAGATAGAGAGCAGTCTGTGACACTTCTGAAAGTGTGGGGCACACACATGTATGTCCATACAGAAGTATGTGCGTCTACATCACACCAGGCAGAGAAGCACACAAGTGCACACACACACACATATCCATATATGTGCTTGCGCACGCACATACACACACATGCACACTTGGGATGCCACAGTAAACTCTGAGATGGGCCACTCAGTAAATCACCCAGCGATAACCTCTGCATACCAATACTGGGGGAAATCCAATTAAAGTAACTCATTTTTAAGTCATTTCTATTTTCCCAGCATCTTAGAGATCCTGGGGGTAGAAGAGGCTAGCCAGGGTATGAATATGAAATCTGCTGAGCTTTGGGTGGAAATTTCTTGGCAGCATCCCGTGGGTAGATGGGCTTTCCTGACTGTTTGAGATGAAGGGAATATTAACACCCCACTCCATCTACCAAAATGCCCCACTTGGCCACATTTCTAATGAAAGCAGCTCCCAGCTCAGGCAGAAACCCTCAAGGCCCAATCTTGTTATTCACATGCTGTGTGACTTGGAGCAAGGTATGTACCCTCTCTGAGCCTCAATTTTTCTTTATATCTTCCACATCCTGTTGTACAATAATATGAATGCACTTAATATCACTGACTGGTACACTTAAAATAATTTCATGCTATTTATTTTATCACTGTTCTAAAAAATTGGGGGCAAAGGTCATAAGGTTTCCACCCTTTTCCCTGCTTGCCACTAGTTGGGATGTAGAAATGATGGCAGGAGCTGGGGCTGCCTTTTTGGACTCAAATATGGAAGTCACCTGTTGAGCGTGGAAGAACAGCAAGATAAAAGGATAATGGTTTTGGTGACATTATAGAGCTGACATATAGGCCCTGGATTGCTTGTGCTTGGACTGTTATACATGAGAGAGGTAAACTTTGCTTCTTAAAAAATCTTTATGCTCAAACATGGAGAAAACTAAAACCATTCAAAAGGGTTCATTCATTGGGACAAGAAAAAGAGATGCTCCCTAGGACCCCTCACCCAGTCATCCCTAGTGAGGGCACATGACCCCAAGGTTCTGGATTCTGGCCCAACTCATCCACCAACTTCCGTGTGAAGTGAAAGTGAAAGTCACTCAGTCCTGTCTGACTCTTTGCAACCCCATGGACTGTAGCCTGCCAGGCTCCTCTCTCCAGGCCAGAATACCAACTTCGTGTAACTTCAGGTAAGTTATTTTTTTCCAGAAGTCCCAGTTTCCCTATCTGTCTTCTGACACTAACACTATCAGCCTCCATTTTTCAAATCTGGTTGATGAGCGGCTCAAGCAGCAGGAGCTTGAAGGAGTGGGGAGGGGCAAGAACAGGGTCTAGGTGGATCTGATGGAGGGCCACAGCAGAAGGGGAGAGGGAGCTTGCAGCACCCCAACATGGGCCTCTCACTGAACCTATCTTATAGGAGAGGAAGCTGTGGAAGAGCAGGGAGGCCCAAGAGGCTGCAGAGCCCAGGGACAGCCAGGAAGAGTGAGTGGATGAGGAGAGAAGCAGGGGCCTCACCACGCAGGCGCAGGTGGTCACAGCTTTCTGGAGCTGGTGCCTTTGCTCCCAGACGAGAAAACGGGAGCAGAGGCCCCCCGAGTTCAGGGCTCTGTGTGGTCTCCCAGCCCCTGCTGTGCCCCCTTAGTCTGTGGGTCTTCCTGGGGCACTGTGGGTCAAAAGGGCAGCCAATCTTTCAGAGGAAGACAGCAAAGACCCTAGGGGCCAGTCCTGGCACTTCGGGTCGAAGAGGGAAAGGAAGTCCAGGGATAGGGAATTGCCGGGAAGTGGGGAGAGGTGGAGAAAGGTTTGCTGGTCTCCAAGGAGGGCCTCTTGCCTCCTTGGGAAACCAGGAGTGGTTATCAAAATGAAGGACATCAATGCCTGACCCAGGATAAAATCGGAGAAATCTCTCCCTATAGGTTAAGACTCGAAGCAGTGTTCTCTTTGTTAGTTTCTTTGTCTATTGGTTGTTCTGGCCAGGTCATGTGACATGGAAGATCTTAGTTCCCCCACTAGAGATCGAACCTGTGCCCCATGCATTGGAAACACAGAGTCTTTACCACTGGGTTGCTGGAGGAAGTTCTTGTGGGCATTGTTAAGGGAGGCAAAACTCCACCCCAGATTCTTGCCTAAATTCGGGGCCCAAAACCCAAGCACAGAATAACCATCCACCCATAGGGGAGTGTGGGGAGAATGGATACATGCATACGCATGGTTGAGTTCCTTTGATGTTCACCTGAAATTATCACAACATTGTTAATCGGCTATGAAAAATGTTAGTTGTTCAGTCGTGTCTGACTCTTTGGGACCCCATAGACTGTAGCTTTCCAGGCTCCTCTGTCTGTGGAATTCTGTAGGCAAGAATATGGGAGTGGGGGACTTCCCTGGTGGTCCAGTGGCTAAGACTCTGCGCTCGCAATCCAAGGGGCCCGGACTCGGGCCCTGGTCAGGGAACTAGATCCCACATGCTGTAACTAAGACTAGGCACAGCCAAATAAATACATATTAAAAAAAAAAAATACTGGAGTGGGTTGCCATTCCCTTCTCCAGGGGATTTTCTCAACACAGGGATCAAACCTGGGTCTCCTGCATTGTAGGCAGATTCTTTACCATCTGAGCCACCAGGGAAGCCCATACTCCAGTATAAATAAAAAAGTTTTTTGTTTTTTTTTTTAAAGAAAAGATTTGGAGCTAGATTCTCACACACACTAAAAAAAAAAAAAAAAGAATAACCACATTCACCCATGACATCAAAGGCCAGCCTAGCAATGGCCAGGTTTCTGGGCAGCTGGCACCAGCTGTTCCCACTCTGAGGCTCACCCTGGCCCAACCATGACCTTGACACTGGCCAGGACCCCTGCCTTTAGGCATTTGGACAGCCCTGAAGCTGGTTGAGCCCTGGTGGAATGCTGCTCCCTTTGTCACTTAAGGAGGTTCCCTGGCAGAGGAGGTTTTAAAACCTCCCAAAGCTTCAGCCCCTGCCTCTGTAAGGAGGTACCTACCCTGGGGGATAAATGAGTCTGAGGCCCTCAGCCAAGGCAAACCCCCCTCCCTCCCCCTCTACCATGGACATCTGTGGCCAGTTTGCTCCTGGGAAGGGCATTACAAAAGGACAAACAAGCCTGGTCAAATTTGTGGTCGGCATCCTCCAATTTCCACAACCATTGTCATTTCAAGAAACAAAACATGTGCTGACATGTCCCTTCCTCTCCAGAATACAAAGACTCCGGGCTCGGCCACCAAGGAGGCTCAGCAGCTGCCCAGGTCCATGAGGCCCCCCCAAGAGCATCTGGGTCTCGGTCAAAGCTTAGTGTGCTTCCCTGCCTCCCTCCAGCCCCTGCCTCTGCGCATACAGACCCTTAGGAGCACCTTCTGCTCCTCTGGGCGACGTCCAGGGGCGGCCTCTTCCTCCTGGTCTCACCTCCATCGAACCCAGGACCCAGACAGAGCGCCGGGGACGAGGTGGCGCCGTCGCTTCCCGCCGGCGCCGCTAGGTGGCGCCGCGCTAACGAGGATGGGGATAGACCGGCAGGTTTGCGCAGCGACAGCCGGTGCGTCGCCGTCAAGCCCTCCTACGCGGGCCGCAGCCATCAGGGTCCTCAAACCTCCCGGCCCAAGCTCTCCTCAAGGCTCCAGACTCGCCCTGGGACTCAGGGCGCGCCCCCTAGGGCCCTGTCCACCGCCTTTGCTCTTGGTCCCTGGGCAGCTCCTCTGGTCCCACCAGCTTCCCCAAGGCCTTATCTTCTCTGGAGGAGGTGACCCTGCTTCTGGGCGCTCAGGGCAGAGTGGATAAATAGGAAAGTTGGTGAGGAGGAAGACACTGAGCGTCTGGGTTGGGGCCAGCGCCTCAGGCAGGTCCTTTTCCTCCCTCTGAGTTTATCTATAAAGTGGGATTGATCCCGGCCAGTAGAGTAAATGAGGTCGGCACAGATGAGTCCTGGCATGAAGCATGGCACAGACTGGGTGCTCCATTAGCAGCAGTAGCTCAGTTTCCCCTTACATCTCCCAGTGATCATACCTGACCTGTCTTTGCCTTCACACAGAAAGCCAGAGCAGAGACTAGACATAAACCAAGGTTTTATAAAAAGGGGGGAAAAAAGAAGACCAAAGGGGATGAATTTAAAGCACACATACTCACTCAAGAGGCTGGGGAAAGTGAGATTCTAGAATGTAGCTAGAGGGGGTGACTGCTGGGAGTGCCCTGTGCTGGGCACTAAGCCTCTGCCCCACCCCCACCCCCACCACCACCACACTGCATCATCCAGTTTGTGTAACCAAGAAAGCTCTGCCATCCACCCGCCAGGACTAGTGGCTCTGACCACCTACAGGTACACGGGGCTGGTTCAGACCAGGCCAGCCCCTCTGTCCCCAGCAGGCCAGAACCCCACCAACACTATACTCTTCGTATCTCAAGCTGAGATTCTCCGAGTGTTCTGGACATTGCCCTCCAAGATGGCATCATATGGGATTTCCCTGGCAGTCCAGTGGTTAAGACTCTAAGCGTCCATAGTAGGGGGTATGGGTTCGATCCCTGGTTGAGAACTAAAATCCCACATGCTTTGAGGTGGACCAAAAAAAATAAATAAATCAACGGCTTCATGGAGCCAGCCCTGGACTGGGGGTTGAAGTAGTTTCTGGCCCTGCTCTGCCCCCGACCGTGGGTAACCCTGGGCCCTTCTTTGAGTTTCATCAGCACAACAGGGTGGGATGGGTGGACTCTGAGCAGCGCTGTGCTGGAGGCAGCTCACCCCCTACCCACTCTAGAGAGAGGCTGTACCCTTGGCCACAGCAGGAGAATCCCACCATGGAAAGCAGCAAGGACTATGCTTCTTCCTCTCTTTCTTTCCTTCTTTCTCTCCATCTCTTTTTAGAGCCAGTTGTTAATCATTTATCTTGAAGGCTGGGGTATTTGTGTATGTGCTAAGTCACTTCAGTCATGTCCAACTCTTTGCAACCCCATGGACTGTAGCCGCCAGGCTCCTCTGTCCATGGGATTCTCCAGGCAAGAACACTGGAGTGGGTTGCCATGCCCTCCTCCAGGGGATCTTCCCAACCCTGGGATGGAACCTGTGTCTCCTATGTCGCCTGCATTGGCAGGCAGGTTCTTTACCACTAGCGCCACCTGGGAAGCAGGGACATAATTCCTCCTCTACCAACAGGACTGGCCTGCCCAGGAAGGCAGCCAACACCTCCCAGCAGTGGACCTGGGTCCTCTGGTGCCCTGGGGCCTGCCGGCCACACAGAACAAGGACACAGCTTCTGTTCTGTCACTTCTTTGGTTTCTTCTTTCTTGGGAGCACGGGAAACCGAGCTGATCCCTCCACCTTAACTTGCCACATGCCTTGAGTTTGTCTGGTCCCACATGTCCCTGGAGGAGACAATACTTTTAACAGAGCCACCTCTAGTCCTCACAGGGACCATCAAAAACCTCAGAAAAATGGTTTCTGAGGTTCGATGCAGTGGAGAGGGTGGGTCGCCCGGGGCACCCAAGTTACCGAGTGTCCGCTCACTCCGCCCGGAGGGACGGCAGAGAGATCAATCAGAGAGCTTGGAAGGCAGGGCTCTCACAAATTCAGGCAGCCCCAGCGTGCAGTTGGCCTAATTTGGACACGGGCTCAGCTAAACCTGGCCTTCGAACACTCTAAGGAAAATAAAAAAAGAAAGGCTTTACTAAGCTGTAAGGATTGCCACGGAGATGCTTAACTTGCTCAAGGAAAATGATCACTTTCAAACACTTTTAAGGCAGGGGGTTTAAGCACACCCCAGACTGATAACCTGATTATGACCGCCCTTTGTTCCTAGAGATTGACAGCCTCCTTAGCTTTACCCAGAAGGCAGAATTGCTGTTCCTGCTGAGTGTTAATAAAACTCCCTTTTGAGAATATGCAGCCGTCCATTCGGCCAGTCAGCTTTGCTCTTTTGCATTTAGCAGCATTTCTTGAATGACAGCTGGGGCCCAGTCCTGAAGAGTCCACACACTCAGGCACTTTTTGGGTCACACTGGCCTTGCCACCACCCCCCAGTTAGGGGATCTGACTGCATCGGACCACCGGCACCCCCAGGTATGCAGGCGCTGTAGCTGGCTTCCCGACCCTGGTCTTACTCCCCACACGATCGATGTCGGCTTGATGGGTGTTGACGGTCCTGCTCACGCCTCCAGCAAGTGGCTGGCAGGGGGGACCCGGGGGTAGAAAGCCTATGTAAATGCATGCTCTGGATAAGCTCACTGGCTTTTCGTTCTGTTTCAGCCACTGAACTTGCTTTACACGTGAAATCACAGGCAGGACCCCGGAACGTAAAACATCTGATCCACCAGGGAAGCCGTGAGAACACAACAGTCCAGCTGAAGTGTGAGCCGCCAGCTGCCCCTCTTCCTGGACCTCCTCTGAATCTTTCAACTTTAATGACTTTGATTTCCACTGAGACCTGATCTTTCCCTTCATCTGGGAACCCAGGTTTGCAGTCACTCCAACACAGGGAAGTTAAAAAAAAGAGTGCAGGAAGCTGGAGCTGACATCAAACTCCCAAAACAGGGCTTCCTCATCTTCCCGAAAGTGGAAGTGAAAGTCACTTGGTCGTGTCCAATTCTTTGAATTCTCCAGACCAGAACACTGGAGTGGGTAGCCTTTCCCTTCTCCAGGGGATCTTCCCAACCCAGGGATCAAACTCAGGTCTCCCTCATTCCAGGTGAGTTCTTTACCAACTGAGCCCCAAAGGAAGCCATCTTCCTGGGCTCCACCATTATCTTGGTTTTTTGTTTGCTGAGTCACTAAGTCATGTCCGACTCTTTTGCAACCCCAAGGACTGTAGCCTGCCAGGCTCCTCTGTCCATAAAGTTTCCCAGGCAAGAATACTGGAGGGGGTTGCCATTTCCTCCTCCAGGGGATCTCCCCAGACCAGGGATCGAACCCACGTCTCCTGCACTGGCAGGCAGATTCTTTACTGTTGAGCCGCCGGGGAAGCCCTCACCTTTATCTACTTTGCCCTATTTAATCTGTGGATACTCTCAGAAACCTCCAGACAGGAATTTTTTGTTTCCTGGTTGCTGGCAGCTCTCTCCCCTCTACTGCTCCAGGTCACTGTGGCAATGATGGTTCTGGTACATGTGTGCATGTGAAGTCCCTTCACTTGTGTCCGACTCTTTGTGACGCTATGGACTGGGGCCCTCCAGGCTTCTCTGTCCATGGGATTCTCCAGGCAAGAATACTCGAGTGGTTGCCATGCCCTCCTTCCAGGGATGGAACCCGCGTTGCTTATGTCTCCGGCATGGGCAGGTGGATTCTTTACCACTAGTGCCACCTGGGAAGCCTGTTTCTGGTACAGCCTCTGCTGGATCAGTGGGTGTTGCGCCCTGTCCCCTGCCCGCACCTGGAACAGACTAGACCAGGAGCTGCCTCCATGACAGCCCTAATGACAGCCCCTCTCTCAGTGGTTCATTCATTCAACATCACCTACATGCCAGGCCCTGCACTGGGTACCAGAGACCAGATGGGGCCCAGGTGAGACAAAACTGCTTCCTCCACGGAGAGTGAGCAGGTGATGGGAAGGATGGAGGCAACTCCGGCCTGGAGTCCTATGTGCATTCCTGAGGGTGGGAGGGGAGCCTTTGGGGGCGCGTGGGGAAGAGCTGGACTCAATCTCGGTGTCAAGGATCTGTCAGGACTTTGCTGGTCTGGGAAGCGTCCCTGGCTCCCAAGGCGCTATGCCCTCATTTTCCAGAAGGGCTCCTCGTGGGGCTGAGAGGTAGAGAAAGAGCCTCGCATTATTGTGCACTTTTTCTTAAGTCTGTGATAAGCTCCTTCTATTAGACTATAGATCTCGTCCCATAAAATAGATTTGTGGACTCGAAGCCGGGGGAAGCCGCATTGCTGAGCCGCGGAAATGGCTCATTTCGGTCCCCCCCTCTTCCTTGAGTAACTGATGGTCATGAATTTTTCACCCAAATGTCGCCACTAAAGATGTCACCAGCCTCCCTCCCCTGGAGATTTTATGATCTGGCTCTAATGGGGTGGGGGTGGGGGCAGGGAGGGTAGGGGACGTCTGTGTCCTGGAGCCGGAAGAACTCTGAATGTAGAAGGTTGGGGGTGGGGGGAGGAGTGGGGAGACAAAGGCTGGGGTTTCAGCTCTGTTTATTGAGCAGTTACTGTATGGCTGAACAGAGCCAAGGGCTTTCCTTTCACTAACTAGTCTCAGCTGCCAGCAAGCTGGTGAGGGAGGTGGGCACATGGGCTGGGACTCAGAGAGACTGAGTAACTCACCCGAGGTCACAAAGCTTGTTAAAGTGGCATTGGGTGAGTATGAGGCTCCCGGTTCCCACCTCTGTCCGCCCCCCACGACCCCAGTGCAAGACAGGAAAGAAGCGGGTCTGGAGGTTGGGTGCACTGAAAGGTAGGCTAAGGGAAATAAGTCTTAAAAGCAAACACCAGAACCTTTGGGGGCTGGAGAGGACAGATCAGCATGGATGCAAAGCTTCCATGTCAGGGACAGCTCTGGCCTCCGTTTTCACCCTGCCTGTTACGAGGAGCTCTCTCCCTCCCAAGCCCACTCAGCCCATCTTACAGCTCCGACTGGAGGTCAAGTGGACTCAGCCCCTCTGTAACTCTGGCCTCTTCATCGAGCTGTTCTCCTGGGGATTCTTAAGGCAGTTGTCGGTTCTTCCCAGGTGGCACTAGTGGTAAAGAGCTCACCTGCCAGAAGACACCAGAGACGCGGGTTCCATCCCTGGGTTGGGAAGATCCCCTGGACTAGGAAATGGCCACCCACTCCAGTATTCTTGCCTGGAAAACTCCACGGACAGAGAAGCCTGGTGGGCTGTATAGTCCATGGGGCAGCAAAGAGTCAGACACGACTGAGCACAAGACAGTGGGCATCCAGCAATGGCGACCCCACCAAGTGTCAGAGTCGGCCCCAGGGCTCCCAGAGTATCCTCGTGCCTGCCGTCTACTCAGCACACAAGCCTGTGAGGCAGGAAGCCCAGGCCAGGGTTACTGTCCCATTTTTCAGATGAGGACACGGAGGCCTCATATAAAGGTAATGGAGGGGGCAGCTGGAAGAGCAGGGCTGTGTCCCTGCTGGGCACCTGGTAGCTGTGCCCAGTCCCCGCCTCCCTCTTCCCCCTCCCCAGCTTCACATCACCTGCTGAAAGCCAGCAGCAGCTGGTCTCTGGCCTTGCTGTGGATCCAGCCCTGACTATGCTGAACCCTCTGAATCTGCTCTGCCAGGCCCCAGGCACCAGGTGGGAAATCAGGGTTACCCAAGGAGGCCCGCTGTAGGGGCAGGGGCTGTACCCAGTCTGTCCAGCCTGGTTCTGGTCCCCTTCCGTCCCTCCCGAGCAGAGCCTCAGTTTCCCCCTCTGAAAGATAAAGGAAGGGGCTCCCGATGAGATGAGACCCTCCTTCGCATCCTCTACAACCCAGTTACAGCCAATGCATCACCCTTTACGACTTGTTGCCCACGAAGCTGCCAGGACCTGTGACTGGGGGTGGGGTTATGTCAGCTGGGCCCTGTGGCATGAGTCCCAGTGAGGTGTCTAAGAAGGAGGGACCACAGCCCTTCAGCTTTCCAGGACAAGTGGAGGTCCGGGCCTCGGCCACTCTGCACAGCCCCGTCCCCAGGAGGCCCAGCCCGGGGGCCTCCATAGAGCCTGTGGGAGGGGCCAGCAAAGCTGAGTGAGGGGTGGGGACCACGGGGGATGGGAGACCCACAGCACCCTGCCCCCCGGGGGAACTAGAAAACGTCCAAGGATTGATCGACACTTTACAAGAATCAAACACTTCGCTTGTGGCACTCCGGGCTGCAGCCAGATTATTGCCCTATAAATGGGTAAAGAAGCATGTTGACTGATTCACGACCAGGAGGAATCCAGCCCGAGACAAGTAAACAGGAGATTACAATGCAGCCCAAAAACTCTTAATAGGTGCGGAGGCTCAGAGCGCTTGCTGAACCAGTTACTAGCTCTGCCCAGGGCTAAGGAGATGGCCAGGAAGACTTCCTGGAAGAGAGGACAACTCAGCTAATAACCATTAGGGGTGCTTGATTCACACCCTGGGGTGCGTCAGCTGTGTGGAGAAGAGAGGGGCTGGGGCAGTGGGGGAGGAAACCGGGCTGGGGGCGAGCTCCACATTGCCTCAAAGCTGAGAGTTTGGGGACTTCCCTGGTGGGTCAGTGGTAAGAGTCTTCACTCTGAAAGCAGGGGGCCCAGGTTTGATCCCTGATCAGGGAGCTAGATCCCACATACTGCAACTTAAAAAAAATTCTGCATACCAGTACTAAGAACTGTTTTTAAAAAAAAGCTTAGCGTTTTATCTTGAAAATACATTTTCAAATTACTTATCACACTCATGAGTAGATAGATCCATGGGACAGAAAAGCAAGCCCAGAAACACATGCTAAAACACACTAGAGTTTAGGATGTGATAGAAGTGGCCTCTCACATCAGGGTGTTAAAGACGAGAGTTTTAATAGATGGTGTCAGAATAAACGGGAAGCCATCTGGAGAGCAATAAATCTGGATCTATTCCTCACCAGAACACCAGGAGAAACTCTAAGTGGATCCAAGATTTTGATGTAGAAATTAAAACCATAAAAGAATCAGAGGAAAACATGAGTGGATCCCTTTATAACTGTGGCATGGGGAAAGTCTTCTAACCACTCAAAATCCTAAGGCCAGAAAAGATGAGTTAAATAATAATTATTAATATTATAATGGGCTTCCCTGGTGATTCAAATGGTAAAGAATCTGCCTGCAATGCAGGAGACCTGAGTTCAATCCCTAGGTTGGGAAGAGCCCCTGGAGAAAGGAATGGCTACCCCTCCAGTGTTCTTGCCTGGAGAATCCCATGGACAGAGGAGCCTGGCAGGCTACAGTCCATGGGGTCACAGAGTTGGACATGATTGAATGACTAACACTTTCACTGGCATGAAGAAAGTCTTCTAAATCAAAACCCAAACGCCAGAAGAGAAAAAATAATGAACTAAATAATAATTATTAATATTACTATAATAGTAATACCAAACTTCTACATGATAAAGAACACCATAAGCAAAATCAAAGACAAACAGGGAGAAAATATTTGTGACTCACATCCTAGCCAAGGAGCTTATCTCCCTAATAGGTGAAGAGTTCCCAGAAAACAAGAATAAAAAGACCAACAATCAAACAGACAAGTGGGCAGTAGATTTAAACGGAGTGTTCAAAGGAATTGAAATATACATGGCCCTTAAACATATGAAGGAATAGCTCACCTCATTCAAGTGAAAAGAAACAGGGATTAAACTACACTGGGATGCCATTTCTTACCTACCAGACAGGCAGAAATCCAAAAATATGACAACACAGCCTGTTGGTAAAGTTGTTGTGTTGGGAAATAGACACTGGCACATGTTGCTGGTAGGAATGCAAAATGATACAACCTGATGAGGGACGGTTTAGTCACCTCTTGTCAAAGTTACAGATGTTTTTACCCTGTAACCCAACGACCCCACTTCGGGGAATTTACTCAACAGACACCTTGGACACGTGAGAAATGAGGTATGTACAAGCCTTTGGGTCACAGCAAAAACCGCAACAACCCAAGGGTCTATCGAAAAGGACTAGAGAAAGAAACAATAGTACATGCACACAATGGGGTGGGGGGAGGAAGGGGAGAGGGGGAGAGGGGAGGAGGGGGAGAGGGGGAGAGGGGAGGAAGGGGAGGAGGGGGAGAGGGGAAGAAGAAGGAGTATGAGCAGGCAGCTCCTACCTTCTGATATGCAGAGTCTCCAGTATATATCATTAGGTAAACGCACAAGAAGTAGAGCAGCACACGTGCGTGCATGCTAAGTCGCTTCAGTCGTGCCCAACTCTTTGTGACCCTGTGGACCGTAGCCCGCCAGGCCCCTCTGTCCATGGGATTCTCCAGGCAAGAATACTGGAGTGGGTTGCCATGCCCTCCTGCAAGGGATCTTCCTGACCCAGGGATCGAACTAGTGTCTCTTACATCTCCTGCATTGGCAGGTGGGTTCTTCACCACTTAGTGCCACCTGGGAAGGCCGGAACTGCAGAGATGTATGCAAATACCTACTACTTTATGCATGTACATAAAGGAATACTGAAGGACACTTAAGAAAGTGCTTCTCTAGGAAGCAGGGGCTGGGACATGGGTGGAAAGTTCTGATGAATGCTTTCTTATAAGGATTTCAGACCATGTGACTGTATTATACATTCAAACTTTGATAATGGTGTTAAAGTAAATAACTTGCCAGGTAAGTAAACATCAGCATTGACAGTTAGCTGTTTATCCCTAAGACTTAGGCCTGTAAGAACTGTCCCTCAATTTGAGAAAAGGGCTGTCGGCAGTGGGTTCAGAGTAGGGTGGGCACATGGGGGCGAGAAAGCCCACAGCCCTGCCACCAGGGCTCAGGGTCAATGGACATCTGCCGGCAAGGGGACCTGTGGCCAGAGTCCTGGAGGCAGCTCTGGACCAAGGCAGGACCTCTGCCAGCCCCAGCCCCCTCCAAATTCCCCTGGAGGCTGCTTTCTACTAAGGAGGATTCTCTGATTTGGGGAGAGAGAAGCCACTTGCGGCTCAAACGGTAAAGAATCTGCCTTCAATGCAGAATACCCAGGTCCAGTCCCTGAGTCAGGAAGATCCCCTGGAGAAGGGAATGACAACCCATTCCAGTATTCTTGCCTAAAGAATTCTATGGATAGAAGAGCCTGGCGGGCTACAGCTCATGGGTTCACATAGAGTCAGACACAACTGAGCGACCAACACAAGCCACTGCAGAGGCTTCCCAGGTGGCGCTAGTGGTAAAGAACCCACCTGCCAATGCAGGAGACATAAGAGATGCAAGTTCGATCCCTGGGTTGGGAAGATCTCCCAGAGGAGGGCACAGCAACCCACTCCAGTATTCTTGCCTGGAGAATCCCATGGACAGAAGAGCCTGGTGGGCTAGAGTCCATAGGATCACAGAGTCAGACACAACAGAAGCAACTTAGCAGGCATGCACGCAAGCCACTGCAGTGGGCTTAAATAAGCCCACAGGAGCCAGTTTCTGAGCCCAGGGTCCAGAGGCTGGTCTGGCAGGACCCAGGGCCTCAGTTGATATGACAGCAGGTGGCCAGGGAAGCAGCTCTGGTACTCAGTGGGCACCTGGTGGGTCCCTCTTCTTCTTCCCTTTGAAAATGAAGACTTCCTTCCTGCCACAGACAAGGAATAGGTGGGGAAGAAGAGATTCCTAGATAGCTCTCCACACCCTCTCCTACAGGAAGCCTTCCTGGGTCCATCAGAAAGGTGGAACACCTCTTCAGACCCCTTCTCCTGGGTGGGCTGCAACCTGTCCAGGGCTGGGACCCTGGATCCTGGTAGCACATCACCCCAGGAGCTTCCCTGTCAGCACTGGCGTCTTGTCGTCTGACCTGGAGCACCCAGTCTTCACTGTCCTGGACTCAGCACGGGTGGGGCTCTGCTGTCTGTATAAACACAGCAGCAGGAACATTTTGCAAACTTTAAAGGGCTGTGCACCAATAATGTCTCTCTGGGGTAGGGGAGGGAGGAGAACAGCAGGCTGTCTGACTTGGTTCCCCACCACAGGCCTGGGTTTTACTGCCCGATCTAAATGCCGTGCCTGCTTCCACCCCACCCGGTGGCTTGTACACACCTGTTCATGGAAGGTTGTAATTTTTCTGCATGAATCATGGGTAGGATCACACCCAAGTTACCGGCACTCTGCTCCTTAGGGCGAACTGGCCGGGCAGTCGCCTTTGTCTTCCAATTATGTTGTTTTTTATTGCTCTTTTAACTATAACAGAAACACCCAAAGAGGCAGGGAATGGAGGGCAATTAATGACATGGAAAAAGCCACATAAAGCCATTAGATTTGAGGCCCGTAGGAAGCTCTGTGTCTGAACAAGGCACTGGCCGTCTAGCTGGGTGTGAGGTTGTGTGGGGTAGTAGCTGGCGCATGTGCTCTGGCATCCTGCAGGTTCTGGTACTAACCAGCTGTGTGACCCTGGACAAGTCACCTCACCTCTCTGAGCTTCCATCTCCTTTACAGAATGATGTTGCGGATGGTGTGCCACGCACTCCGAGTCCCCAGCAGGCCCTGCTGCTGTTCGTGCTTATAGTTTCATAGACATGTTTCTTCTCCCTCCAACTTCCTGTCATTTTCTGTAGCCCCTCGCACACTGCCCTGCATGCACTAGGTCCACAGGACAGCAGAAAGAGCAAGGGGCTTTGGAGTCCATTTTTCATCCATTCCATAAATATTAACCAAACACCATGAAGTGCCAGTTGCTGGGGGTCTGGAGACCCAATTTCTCCTCTCAAGGGGCTCACAGTCCAGCCAGAGAGGAGACCCAGAGCAGTAACAGATGAGACAAGGCAGGTGGCAATTACTGCCGTCAAGCCCAAGGGGCGTCCCTCCACTTCCAGAGTGGGCCCAGGACTGGCTCGAGGGTGCCCGAAGGGTGATGCACGCCTGACTCTGTGCCCTGGAGGAAGAGTGGGAGGGAACCAGGTAAGGAGGAGAGCCATGTCACAGGCTGGGGAATGGCTTGTGCAAAGGCCCAGACGTGAGACACGCTGGAGGAGGTGCTGAGAAGACTGCACCATGGAGGCGAGGACAGAAAGAGATGAGGTCCGAAGAATCACTAGACGTGGGATCTGAAGGGGCCTTTCCACCCAGGCAGAGGCGTCTGAGCTCTATCTAGAGGACATGAGAGACCCCTGGAAGCAGGTAAAGTGTTCTAATGGGACTTCCCCAGTGGTCCAATGGTTTAGAATGCGCCTTCCAACCTGCAGGGGATGCAGGTTTGATCCCTGGCCGGGAAACTAAGATCCCACATGCTGTGGGGCAGTGAAGCCAGCACACCACAATAGTGAGCCCCACCGCCTCCCCACTGAAACGGAGATCCAGTGCACTCAAAATAAAATAATTTTTTTAAAAAGATGAAAAATAAAGTGTTCTGTAGTTCTACTGTTAAGGGTCCGGGGAGGGGGCGTGAGCTACGAGGACAACAGTGGAGGCAGACAGGTCAGAGGCCACCGCAGTGATCCAGGCAAAAGATGGAGGGGCCTGAATCTGGGATAATTTGGAAACTCCTTGGCCACCTACGAGGCAAGACCCTGGGGAAGGGATTTCTACTCCTGGCCACCATCCCTCACTCCTAAATCTCAGTAGCAATGCCGAGTTCTCAAGGTAGCAAGAGTAAAGAGGGATTAAAAGAGAACATAATACACTGATATAAATATATAATTCTCTTTTCCTTTCAGTTGTGTCCGATTCTTTGCAACATTATGGACGGTAGCCTGCCAGGCTCCTCTGGCCATGCAATTCTCCAAGCAAGAATACTGGAGTGGGTTGCCATGCTCTCCTTCAGGGGATCTTCCCGACCCAGGTATTGAACCTCGGTCTCCTGCAGTGCAAGCAGATTCTTTACTGTCTGAGCCACCAGGGGAGCCCACACTGATACAAATCCATAATTGGACAAATAAACAAAGGAGGGAGAAAGGATCGCTCTTCCATACACTGAACGGCAATGCCGTAAAACGGAAGAAGGAAATAGAGAAGTACCACGTGGCAAACACCCCAGGAACAACTGCTGCAAATGGTATGTACCAAAGGATGCTAAAATTAATGGACAAAAGTCTGAGGAGAAACAGGAAGTGCCTCATTTCAAAGGCTCACTCCTCAGATGTATTAATCGACAAGGGAAAGACAGTGATTGTAACCTTAGAGGGAGGAACCTGGCCGACACAGCATAACCAAATGGTCAAGGCTGCCAAGGAGAGGAGATGTCGGAGCACTGAGACAGGTCTCCGTGTTCAGCCGAGGCCTGGGGTCAGCAGCCCCCTGGCTGCCCCTTGGCTGACCAGCAGAGCTGAAGTGCCCTTCCACATTCAGCTAGCACCTGCTGCGAGAGCCCTCCTGTCCCCAAGTTCAGCATCACCTTGACCCCGCGGTCCCCTCCAGCAGAGGCACCCACAGGTCTTCACATTCCACATGCATGTTAACCCTGTGAGTCACGTGCTCTCAGGGTCCCTAACGCCCATGGAGAAACTGAAGCTCAGAGAGGCGAAGGCATGCACTCAGCATCACACAGCAAGTGGAGCCCAGGAAGGACTGTCTGGCCGCCTCAGGCTGACTGCTCCAGGCTGGGTCCCTAACTGGACCACACCTCTTCCTCAGGAGCCTGGAGGCTGACGGGAGGTGTTGACAGAAAGCTGCCCTGGCGCTCTCTCTGCAAACAGGGGCGGGACGGACAGCCCGAGCCAGGCTGGGGCCATGTAGCCTGAAGATGGCAGCATTTGCATCTCCAGGGTGCCTGGGGCCTCAGTTCGGGAAGAAATGCATTCTCACTATGGTGTGAATGACTAATAGCTAGTCCTTTCCTCAATGGGAGAGAGCACATGGGGTTATACGGGTTCCAGAAGCAGGAGAAACGAGAAGGTATTAAACAGAGAGACTATGAGCCCGCCCCCTGCCCAGGTGCATCCTTTTGGGAGTTATGACCCCTTGAGGGCCTCACTCATCAGCTGCAGGCTTTCACTTCATTCTTCACTTAAACAACAGATATGGGAGCCCTCCACAGCTGGTGGCTGTGTCACTTCTCTGGCTTGGATGCCACCAGGGACAGGGCGTTTTGCTTATCAGGGGAGTTCATTATTTAACCACGGTTACTAGAAAGTTCCTTCGAGGGGTTCCCTGGCACACTTGCCCCTCCACGAGCAGCCCCTTTGGTTAAAATATGGCTTTCCAAAGGCTACTGTGAGGCACGGATGTGGGAGACAGTGTGATGGGAACCCAGGCCTCAGAGTCCAGAGTTAGATTCAAGATGAGGCTTCGTCCCCAGACTAGGTGGGATGGGGGACAGCGGTCAAGATATCACCTCTCCGAGACACACTCTGAGCGAAGCAGAGCCCGGATGCCCAGCTCCCGCGGGCCCTGACGTGGACTCCCTGCTAGGACGGTCCCACGCATAGTCCCACGCGTGGACTCCCTGCTAGGACGGTCCCACGCATAGTCCCACCCCTGCAGCGACTATGGGACTCGGGGATAAAAATTTTTTAGAAGGGTGAAGTCAGACAGAGAAAGATAAATATCATATGATATCATGCATATGCGGGGCCTAATTTTTAAAAAAATGATACAAATGAACTGATTTACAAAACAGAAACAGGCTTACAGATACTGAAAACAAATTTCTGGCTGCCAAAGGGGAAAAATGCCGGGGAGGGACAAATCAAGAGCTTGGGATTAATATATACAAACTACTATATATAAGAGGGGCTTCCTCAGTGGCTCAGTGGTGAAGAATCTGCCTGCAATGCAGAAGATGTGGGTTCGATCCCTGGGCCAGGAAGATCCCCTGGAGGAGGGCATGGCAACCCACTCCAGTACTCTTGCCTGAAGAATCCCCATGAACAGATGAGCCTGGCGGGCTGCAGTCCACGAGGTCGCAAAGAGTCGGACATGATTGAAGTGACTGAGCACACACATGTATAAGATAGATAACCAACAAGAACCTACTGGGTAGCACAGGGGACTCTACTCAATATTCTGTGATAACTCATATGAGAAAGGAAGCTGAAAAGGCATGAATACATGCACATGTAGAGCTGAATCACTTTACTGTCCACCTGGAACTAACACAACATGGTAAGTCAGTCAAATTCCAATACAATTTTTTAAAAAATAAATGAATAGAATTTTTTAATGTAGGGATTTCCCTGTCGATCCAGTGGTTAAGACCAGGCACTTTCACTGAAGGGGGCATGGGAACTAAGATCCTAAGATCCTGAGTGCAGGCAAAAACAATTTTTTTTTTTAAATTTTTCAAAAGGGACAAAAGAAGCCAGGCTCTCCCCCTCCTCCCGTCTGTCTGTGCCCACATTCCTCCAAGGCTGACCCACCCCCGCCCTGTTCTCCCAGGGACACTAGGCCGCTGCATCCTCCCACCCAGGCCTCCCTCTGCCTCCATCCAGGCCCCCTCCCTCCCTGCGCAAGGCTGCAAACGCTTCTGAGGGCTGGAACATCTGGCTAATGACGGGGAAAGTGCTGAGACGACAGGTTATTTCAACACTGCCATCATCCGTTGGGTATTTCAACACTCAGTGCTTGTGCAAGAGACATAATGGGACCTGTCATAAACTCACGCCGTCTCAAAGCTCGGGCACGTCGCGGCGGGGCCGCCTGCAGTTGCTGGGGCTTCGAGATAGGCACTGTCTTGGGGCCGGCAGCCTCCTTAGGGTTATTTTGGCTCCACTGCACAAGGCCCCGGAGAGAAATCTCAAGGTGTCAGAGAAAACCCAGAGCAATTACCTCTCGGGGTAATTAGATGGTGGCTGAGATAGACCACCGCCTTCCTGCCTTCCCTCCTCCTCTCCTTCCCTCCTCCTGCCTGCCAGGGACAGGGAGGGGGGGCAAGATGGGAGGACCAGCCTGTCCCATCTCACCCGGCCGCCCCCACCTCCCCCAGCCCCCTGCGGGGAGGAGGCTGCAGATGACCTCATGGAAGTAGCAGCTGTGAATCACTGCCCTGACCATGTTCCCACTTCCCTGGGGGAGGGCAGGCATGTGGGTCCTCAGAGGACCCATGGCTCAACGCCCCCCAGCTGCACCCCCTTCCCACCAAAGAGCTGCAGGGAGGTTCTGGGACCCCCCACTCCCAGCCTCTCTGCAGCAGACCGGAGTCACAGCTCGGAATCCCTGATTCAGCTCAGCCCCCATCTGAGATTTCATCTAACTCCCAACCCCCCCGCCCCAGCCTTGGGAAGCCAAGTGGAGGGTGGAGGTGGCGTAGAGCCAGCTGCAACAGGGAGGTGAGGTCCAGGGGAGGGGCACTGCCAGCCAACACACCTGGGGTTCAAGCAATGCTGAGTCCCCCCATCCACCCATCCCCAGCTCTCATGGGGTGAATCAGAGTCACTGCCTTGAGCTGGCAAAGTCACAGAGGCGAGTGATCAGAGACCCCAGCCCGCCAAAGCCAACTGGCGCCCAGGCTGAGCTCCTCCAGGCTGAGAGCTGGCCCCCACCCTCCTCCTGAGCCTCCACCCCCATGCCTACCCTGACCCAGACACACACATCTCCAAAATGTTCACAGGAAAGGGTCTGGGTGGGGAGCTGCAGGGACCCTGGGGATAACAGGCTGGGAAGGGAGCTGAGGAGTCACAGCCCTAGAGATGAGGGGGCAAGAGGGGCGGGATGAGGATGCCAGGGAAAGGGAGAGTGGGGAGAAAGGCACGCAGCCTGGGCCAAGCCATGGGCCAGGCGGGGAGCGTGCAGACCCAGATGTGGCCAGGCCTCAGGCAGGGAAGGCGCAGGGGTGGGGATTCCTTTGATTGGGTGCTGGGGAGCCAGAGAAGGTCTTCGACCACCAGAGTTCCCAGAGCATAACGGTGCCCTGAGCCCCTTCTGAGGCTCCATCTGGCAGCCAAAAGAGCAGGTAAAGAGTTCCAGGGGAGGGTAGAGGAAGGCAGGAGGCCAGAGCATGACCAGGAAGCCGGACAACAACCAGACGGGGGACAAAGGCAGAATGTAGGGGGTTGGGGAGAGAAGCACAGAGCCGTGTGGGCTGGAGGACATTTTGGTGGGGGGCGGGGTGGGGCAGGAATCCCAGGATCAAGTTCTATGCTAGGAACGCTGGGGTGAGGAGGGGGCCCTCCTAGAAACAGGCCACAGAGGTGGGAGGGGCTCACATGGGACTTGGGGATCTTTGTGGACATCAGCCCCCCATGGGACCCTAGCTGGTGCCATGCTCTCCACCAGCGGGACACTCAACTGTTGGCCTTGATGAGACTTTTGGAGCTCATCAGATATTCCCCAAGGGACACACCAACCAAGAAAAGGGTTCTATAACGTTCTTGGCTTCTGGTTCAGGACCCAAACCCCTTCCTCCCCACAACAGCCTTCTCTCCCTGGATCCCACCCGCTGGCCCATCTCCTCTTTTTCCAGATTCACCTCCCTTAGCCTCTCGCAGGCTTCACTGAAGCCCCACCCCCAACACTCCGTAGGGTCTTCAGAGCAGCCCTCCCCAGCCTGCAGCCCCCTCGGCTGACTCCACAGGACCCCCACACACAGCCCATGCCAGTCCCTCCACTATTCAGTCTGAAGCTCGGCTCCCACCCCCCTGCTCCCCCCAGGCAGGCTCCCACGGCTGAGTCCCCACAGGAAGCGTGGCTGCCTTGCCCTCAACCAGACAGCCGCTAGTCCTGGGGCAGGGAGCTGTCAGCAGAGCTGTCACGTCCCCTCTGCCAGAGGCTGATTTCCAAGTGTTGTTTTTATAGGAGAGCATCACCACTTCCAGACAGGCAGTGGCTGGGCAGGGCCACAGTTTCCTCTGACTGGCACCTGGGTCAAGCTGATACTCACACTTGTCTTATGTACTGGGGGCTTTCACCAGCCCCTTGTACAGGTGAGGGACATGCCTCTCCCAAGTGGCGGGGCCCAGTCCAGACATCCCTGCCCTCCAATGCCTGGGATGCCCTTGACCACAGTCCAGTAGCCTCGAAGTGGGTATGACCCTGGCCTTGGAAGTGCCAGTCCCAGGTCTGCCCTTGATTATTGTGCCATTGTCTTGGGGAGACATTTACCATCACGGGATTTCCTTTTTTAAAATATATGCGTGTGTGTTAGTCGTGTCCAACTCTCTGTGACTCCATGGACTGTAGCCCGCCAGGTTCCTCTGTCCATGGAATTCTCCAGGGAAGAATACTGGAGTGGGCTGCCATTCTGTTCTCCAGGGGATCTTCCCGACCCAGGGACTGAACCCGGGTTTCTTGCATTGCAAACAGATTCTTCACTGTCTGAGCCACCAGGGAGGACTTATTTTTATTTTACATTTTTTCCGACCTCTTATTATAAAACACATCTTAAAATTAATGAATAGCTTATGTTTTGGTTTTATTTTGTTGTTGTTGTTGGGTAGCTAAGTCATGTCTGACTCTTTATGACCCCATGGACTGTAGCCTACCAGGTTCCTCTTTCTATGGGATTCTCTAGGCAAGAGTACTGGAGTGTGTTGCCATTTCCTTCTCCACCGTCACAGGATTTCTGCCTCCTCCTCTGCAAAGGAGGCAGTGGCTTCCATTTCTCTGTTGAGGACGTGGTGTCATGACGTGATGGAGGCAGGCCCTTGAGCACAGGCTGGTCACTGGTCTGTCAGCTGTGCCTGGAAGCCATCCCTCCTCTGTCCTGGGCCTTGTTTTCTCGTCTATAAATGGGGTATGATGCCCTCTGTCTCATTCAGAGCCCAGGGTGGGGTGCACAGGGGGTTCTGGGGGATCCTTTCAGTGACGGTCAAGGTTCTAGAACCATCTACAGTGCCCTGACAGATCACCTCCCCAGGGCACAGCTCAGCAGCTCTGAGGCTGGACCACCAACCCCTCGCCGAAAACAGGCCCGAGGTCTCAGTAAAGCCACAGCCACAAACCCAGAAATGAGCCCCTTCCCCAGGGGCCCTCAGGGAGCTGCCAGAGCCAGGCTCCGGGACTCTTTGGGGGCTGGACACCCCTGAGGCTGGGCAACTGCCCGGGGGACACCGCAAGCCCCTACCCACCCAGTGGGGGCAGAGCAACTCTCCCCCTCACCCCACCGCTCATCCTCTCCCCATATCCCCACCTGCCCCCAATCCCAGGGATGCTCCCACCCAGGACCTCTTCTTTGCCCTGGACGCGTCCCTTTCATTGTAAGGCACATTCAAGGGATTTGAGACTGAGCCCCACGACAGGATAACCAAACACGGAGGGAGGCAAAGGCGCAAGCTACTCAGGATGGGGAGAGAAGGAGGGCTGGGACAGTGGCTCAGAGGAATGGCTGCATCTCCTAATCCAGGCTCAGTGCCAGCCTCTGGGGTCAGAGGTCCCCGCTCCCCCCTGCTCTAGGAAACACTCTCAGCCCGCAGCGGGTGGCCCCCAGGGTGAGGAGAGGCCCCCAGCCCTGTCTGAACGGGGTGCTGCAGGAGGCCCCAGAGGGCGCCCCGTGGCCCCGATCCCCCCGGGCGCTGGAGCGGCCTGGCCGCCTGGCATCCTGCTCATCCAGGGCTGGCCGGGACACTGGCAGCACAGGCCCCGGGCCTCGCGTGGCCGCCTCCCCCACGGCTCCGCCGGATGGCACCGTCTCCTAATGCATCTGCCTGTTTACATTCCCCCAACGAAAAGCAGCTTTGTTTATGGAAAAGAGCTATTTTAGTTCCACGTTTTCTCTCTCAACTCCTCCGGCTCGCAGGCAGAGTGGCTGCTGCTCTCTTGAGGAGCTGAGATGGGGATGGAGCCCGTCTCCTCGCCCGGGGAAGGTGCCTCAGGCTCCCACGTGGGAGACCCAGGACTGGGTACCAGGGTGCAGGGCTGTCTCCTCCCAGCATGTCTCCAGGAAAAGCACCAAGGTCCTACATAGGTCAGGCAAGTCTCCCCTAGGAGCAGGACGGTGGTCCCTGCAAGCTGGTGACTTGGGGCACCACCTCCCTCAAAGCACCCCCCCACCCACCTTGGGCTTCTCAACGAGGAGCCCAAGTTGAGGAGGCTCCTCCCCCTGCCCGGTGAATAATGTTATCCCCATTATACAGATGAGAAACTGAGGCTCCCAGAGGTGAAGTGGCCTCTCTGATGTCACAAAGCTAGAGACAGCCAGGGGCTTAACTCCAGATCTCACACCTGTTCCCCACCATGCCGCCCTGGGATGGGAGGAGATACGCCTACCTGATGGGAAGGAGTAGGGTAGGACTCCATCATTACAGCCACTTCTGTAAAAATCCACGGTAAACATTTCCTGCCAGGCTCCGGAAACAGCGAACACAGCGTGAGCGGGAATAATCAAATTCAACCACATGGGTGCTTCTCCAGAGGGAAGCTGTTATTTTCCAGATGGGAACCCCAAAGATCGGAAAGGGTAGGAGGAATCAAGCCATGACATTCCTCCAAGAAATAACAAGGGGTGGGTTCCCTACACCCAGTGCACCTGCCTCCCCAGGTGGGAGAAGAAGGGGTGCTGGGTGACAGCAGAGGGGCCTACCCAGGGCTCGCCATGACCCCCTGTTGGATGCCTCTCCCACCCTCCCTTCCTCCGTCCACGGCCCTGATCCCTTCCTCCGTGGGATTTGTGGTTTCTGGTGCACACACGTCCCCTGGATTGCCAAGGCAGGTCAACAGTGGTCACCATGACAACAAAGAAAAAGAAAGGTTGATGGAGGTGGGACACAGGAGCTGTCATCAATGACTAGCCAATGGATGAATGAGCAAAAGGACAAATGGAAGATGAGGAAGCAGATGGCCCCAGGCAGGCCATTGGATTGGGCTGTGATGTTAGTTCTTGGATCGTGCCAGATAGCAGGGTTCCCTTGCTAGTCAGAGCCTCCCCCTCAGTGTCAAAGAGTGCCCATCCATCATTCCTTTGCCTGCCCAATGCTGCTGAATGTGCCCCCTATGTCTGGGGAGTCTCCCACCTTCTGATTGTCCATCTTCTTTCACAAAAACCAGTCATCTCCCAGCCTCCCTTGCAGCTAGGATTTAATCATATGATGTAGGCTCCTCCAGTGACACACCTGTTAGATTCAGGGTGGGAGAGGGTGACCCAGGAGGCAGATTCCCTCCAGTCTAACTGGAGGGAGGTGGATTCCCATGGCATTTCCAAGGGCAGAGCTGTGACCAGTGTGGGAGCCCATGGGGGGCCTGGCTCCCATCTGCACTGGGATCTTGGGGATCTTGTTTCCCAGGGGAGTCTGGGCTACAAGGTGATTTTGGGTAAATTCTTTGTGTGCCTCGTCCAGCTGGAGTTGGCTTCTGGGTCTGAAATTCCAGACTCACAGTGATAGAGTAAATGCCCCCAGGAAGTCTCATGCAGGCCTGGCCTTGTGCGGGGCAGCAGTTGGGTGGGGAGGGAATGGAGGTCAGCAGGCTGGGCCCTCCCTGGCTTGTGAGGGACCAGGACAGGCATCTGAGTGGCGGAGTGCCCTGGGATCCCGAGGCCAGCCCCTGGTTACGGGTGTGGCTTTCCCCTCCATGCCTCTGCCTCCCTCCCCCAACTCCCACCTCCACTAACTCCTTCTCCTCATCCTTTAAGACTCAGCTTCTCATCATCTCTTTCAGGAAGGTTCCAGCTCCACCCCTTCAGGGCCAGGTGCCTCCATGGTGCTCCCAGGTCACAGGAGCTGCCAATGCCCTTCCACGCCGTATGGTAACTGCCCATAGCCATACCTGTCTCTCTACTAGATGGTGACCCCTTGGGGGCAGGGGTCATGTCTGGTCCACCCTGAGCAGTTGCACCAAGCATAGTCCTGGCAGTTAGGAGCCAATCAGGGAATGTTTGCTGAAAGACTGAGTGGCAGTGAGCGTGCTCACCCTAGGGAGAAGCCAGCAGTCTCTGGGCTCCAGAGAGGAGTGATGGCAGGGTGGCCTTGGGGCTTGGTGACCACACCTACCCTGGCCAGAACCGCCCCTACTCAAGCCAGGCTCAGCTTGTGCCTGTGCAAAGGGGGTGTATAGGGTGGGGCAAAGCCTGCCACTTCATCCCCTGTGGATTTCTCAGCAAATCCAGTGGGGAAAAAAATTCCCAGGAAATAAATCTGGAGCCACTGACTGGCTTCAAGGCCCCCATTCTACCACACTGATCTGAACTTGGACATTTCAACCTCTCCGTTTGTTTGCTAGGGACATTTGTCAAGCAGATGCCCAGGTAGGAGGCAGCAGTAGAGATTCCCTGAGTGCACTGAGTAGAAGTCAATGCATCTCTGGAATCACGCTTTCCGCCTGACATGTAGGCAGGGGAAGTTCCCCAGAAGCTCTTGGAGGGAACCAGGCCAGTGTCCAAGGCTGCAAGAGTCAAAGCATGAGGGGTCTCGGCTCCTCCATGCAGTGGCCACCAGAGACTCACGTGCTGGTCTTGCCAGCTGGAGTCAGGAGGGTCATGCTGACCCCTGCAAGGCTACACCAGAATGATCCACAGCCCCTGGATGGTGGAGGAACATCAAGTCCTTTCCAAGATGGCTGTGGAGTCTTGGATTGGGGACAAGACTGGTCGCATCTCGGTTGTCCTTGACCGGGAGCCCTGCTTCTACTGAACACCAGTTTGGAGACGGTCTCGGCTCCTTGTTTAAGATGCCTTAGTCCTCCACCACGGCCGCCCTGATATGGAAATTCTTTTCCTTAGCTTCTATCCCCAATCCCACTCACACCAGGCATCTGTGTGGGTAGTAGGTTTACTGACGGTTGGAGAGGCAGAGGCATCTGCTTTGTAATTATAGGAACCTGTTAAAATCCCTCCCCCTAGATGTCTGTCTGCCATCTCTGCCCTGCCATTCCCCTTTCCCCCTCCTCCTCCCGCCCCTCAAATCCTGCCTCCTGTCAAAGCACAACAGCCCAGCCCCCGTGGTCCTGTTCTCTAGAGAGTCCAATCAATTTTCTGAAGCAGGAGGATTCACTTCTCAAAATGATGGGGTTTTTATCCCACTGCCCTGATACCAGACTCATCATCACAGAAGACACAGTAGTTCCTGACACTTCTTGCTTTAGGGGCATCCAGAATTGAATGGAGCCCTGATCCAGACATCAAGGAGCCCCGAGATCAGGGAAGCCCCTCAGAAGACCTCCTGGGCAGAGCAGACGGGAGATGCTTGGAAAAGGGACCCACGGTACAGACCCAGGGAGGATGGATGAGGGCAGCTCCCTCTACTTGGAGGAGCCACAAAGCTTCACCAACGAGGTGACGGGAAAGTCATCCTTGAAAGGTCCACCCAGGGAGGAGGCAGCGGAAACGGAATCCTCCGTCAAGTCCCAGCTCAGTCTGCACTGTCGTCGTCAGACTTTGTGTCTGCCTCTGTCATCAGACTGGGAGCTCCTGGAAGGTGATCTCCTGTTAAGGGCCAAGTCTCAGTACTTCTCAGAAGGAAAAAAGGGAGGAAGATGAGTAGGGGTGGGACCTGCCGGGACAATGAAGCATGACAGGCAGCCCCACCCCGTGTGCTCCTGAGCTCCAGACCTGATGCTCCAGGTGCGCTGGAGCCAGATCTTAAGCCTGGTGACAGTCTGGCTACAGGAACTCCCTCCTTAGGCCAACGGACAGTAAAGGAGTTTTAAAAGCAGAATTTTGCTGTGGTTTTTGTTAACTTTTAATTTTGAGATATTTCAGACTTTCCAAAAAGTTGCAAATATAGTACGAAGAATTCCCATATAGTCTATCCAGGATCTCTAAATATTAACATCTTACACAATATGATGATCAAAATCAGGAAACACTATGACCTAATCAAAACCCTTACTTGGATTTCCCAGGTGGTCCAACTCTTGTTCTTTTTTCTGATCCAAGATTCAATGCAGGATCACTTTGCTTTAGGTTGCCACGAGCCCTTGCTGCTGCTAAGTCACTTCAGTCGTGTCCGACTCTCTTCGACCCCATGGACAGCAGCCCACCAGGTTCCCCCTTCCCTGGGATTCTCCAGGCAAGAACACTGGAGTGGGTTGCCATTTCCTTCTCCAATGCATGAAAGTGAAAAGTGAAAGTGAAGTTGCTCAGTTGTGTCTGACCCTCAGTGACCCCATGGCACGAGCCCTTAGCCTCCTTGAATCAGAAACAGTTTTTCGTCATTGTCTTTCATGACCCTGACACATTTAAACAGTACCGGCTGCTTGTTTTCTAGAATGCCTCTCTATTGGCATTTTCTGATGCTTCTTCACCATTAATTTCAGGGTAGGCATTTTTGGTAAAGATACCACAAAAGCAGGTTGTATCTTTGTCGCTGCATCATACCAGGGGGCACGTGATATGTTTGTCTCTGATATTGTGGATATTAATTTTGACTTCTTGATCAAGTTGTCTGCCAAGTTTCTCCAGTGTAAAGCTGCTATTTTTCCCTTTTGCTATTAATAAGTGTCCAGTGGGGAGGCTACTTTTAAGACTCTAAATATCCTGTTTCTCATATACTTTTTTTTGTCCATCAATTTTAACATCCATTCATGATTCTTGCCAGAAACAATTCGTAGTGTGGTATTTGCCAAATGGTGGTTCTCAAGTCCATCATTCTTTCTACATGTATTAGTGGGAATTCCACTAAAAGGAAAAGAAAAGCAGGGTATCCACACAACGGAAAATGGTCTGCAGGGATCAAAATAGTCTGCTGTATACATTGTAAATCACATGCCAGACAAGGGACTTGTATCTAGGATATATATATTAAAAAAAAAATCCTTCCAACTCAATAATAAAAAGATGAATAACCCATTGGGGGATTTTTCTTTTTTTTTATTTTTTCTTTTTTATTTATTATTATTTTATTTTTGGCTACACTGGATCTTCATTGCTGCATGCCAGCTTTCTCTAGTCGAGGGGATCAGGAGGGCTACACTCTAGCTGTGGTGTGAGGGCCTCTCATCGAGGTGGCTTCTCTCGCTGCAGAGCACAGGCTCTAGGGCGCAAGGGCTTCAGTACTTGTGGCTCGTAGGCTCAGTAGTTGTGGCACACAGACTTTTAGTTGCCCTGGAGTATGTGGATTGCATGGTATATGAATTATATCCCAATAAAGCTGTTATTTAAAACACACACACAAGGCTTCCCTGATGGCTCTGGGGTAAAGAATCTGCCCTCGAATACAAGAGACATGAGTTCGATCCCTGAGCCAGGAAGATCCCACCTGCCAAGGAGCGACTCAGCCCGTGCACCCCAGCTATTGAGCCTGTGCTCTAGAGTCCGGGAGCCACAGCTATCGAACCCAGTACACCCTAGGGCCTGTACTCTTCAACAAGAGGAGTCAACAAGAAGACCCACACCACAACTACAAAGTAAGCCCTGCCCTTTGCAACTAGAGAAAAGCCCACACAGCAACAAAGACCCAGCAAAGACAAAAATAAATAAATAAAATTATTTGAAAAATAAAACACACACAATAGCAGCAACCCTCTTGCAGCTTCAGGGGACGAAGAGGTCTCCACATACCCGCTCAGCCCAGCCAGCTCCACTCCTGCCTCCAGCAGCCGCTCTTTCCCTGCAAAAGTTACTTGCTCCCAATAAGCCAAGCAGAAAAACAGCACTCTCAGGCTGAACCAACCCAGTACCAACTGGACAGAGTTTCTCACGATTCAGACTAGGGAGATTCAAAGGACTTCCCTGGTGGTACAGCGGCTAAGACTTCCACTGTAGGGAACTAAGATCCCACATGCTCCTCCTCCCCTCAAAAAAAATCCCAAATTCCTATCCTAGACTAGAGAGATTCACAGGTGCATTTTGATCAGCTATCTCTCCCGTCCCTGGTGAAATATCCTGAGCCAGACTGTGGTTTTGTGACTAGAAGTCCGAGGTCATGAATCAACATCATCTACTTATCAAGGCCAAAGGCTGCGGTCACCGAGACTGTAGAAGGAACAACTCATACTTCTTGGCGCCTTCACGCCAGAGGGCTGGGCCGCACCCCAGGGCCACGGGGGGCTGCGCACAGGAACCTGCCCGACTAACCACACGCCGCCCAGGGCCATAGCTTCCCCGCCGCCGTCATCGCTGTGCCGCCGTCACGGGTGTGCCACTTGGAACCTGGCAGTCTAATTCTCCACTTACTGGGTCAGTGACTCCTGGTGGGTGATTGAGGCCGTGCCAGGCCAGCGCTGGGCTCTCTGGCTTTGGCTCTCTCGCTCTTGTTTGTGTAATGTTGTAAAACACGATACCACGAGAAGTGAGAGAAGTGGGAGCTGGGGGTTAAAAAGTACAAACTTCCAGCCATAAAATAAATAAATGCTTGGGATGGAATGCACAATGTGGGGACTATCGTTAATCATACATTTGGAAGATGCTAAGAGAATAGGTCTTAAAAGTTTTCATCCAAGAGAATAGGTCTTAAAAGTTTTCATCCCGGGACTTCCCTGGTGGTCCAGTAGTTGAGACTCTGTGCTTCCACTGCAGGGGGCGTGGGTTCGATCCCTGGTCAGGGCACTAAGATCCCACATACCATGCGGAGAGGCCAAACAAAGTTTTCATCCCGAGAAAAAAATTTTGTAACTAAGTAGTGACGGAGGTTAACTAGTCTTCTCCTGACGATTACATTGCGATATATACAAATATCAAATTACTATATTGTACACCTGAAACTAATCCAACGTTACAGGTCATTATAGCGAAAACAAACAAACAAAAAACACAACTTAAATCAGGACCCCTTCCCTGGGTTAAAGCCCTTCCCAGGATAAAGACAAGGTTCCTGAGTTTGACCTGATGTGTCTTCTGGAAACCCCACAAGCTCAGGGACTTCCCAGCTCATGGCCACCACAGTCTCCTCACACTGGCCTTATTTCAGCTCCTCCAATTCCCCTGTCCCCTCTCCCCTCCAGGCCTCTGGACAACCTAGTAGTTAATTCACTCTGTCTTGAGTCTCCGGCTGAAGAGAGTTTATGGAAGCCTTCTCGGGTGCCCCAGGACGCCTGCACATCTTTCCGACACTGGTCAGCATGTTAACGTCGGTGAGATTTTTAATGTCTGTCTCCCTACCCAGGCTGTGCACCCGCTGCGGGCAGAGGCCTGTCTGCTTCACCCATACTGACACCCACCTCAGCTGGCCCAGAGCCTGGCACATGGCAGTGATTCAAAAAGCCTCATAGGACTTCCCTGGTGGCCCAGTGGTTAAAAATCTGTCAGCCAATTCAGGAGTCACGGGTTCAGTTCTTGGCCCAGGAAGATTCCACATGCCAAGAGGCAACTAAGCCCATGAGCGACAACTACTGAGCCTGTGATCTAGAGCCCACGCTCCGCAGCAAGAGAAGCCACTGCAAGGAGAAGCCCGCGTTTAGGGACTAGAAAGTAGCCCCCGCTCGCCGCAACTAGAGAAAGCCTGTGCACAGCCACAAAGACCCAGAGCAGCCAAAAACAAAAACGAGAGGAAAAAAATGTTAAAAGCCTTGTAGACAGAACGAAAGAACGTTGTTCTAAACTCTCCATGAAGCCCATTCTCACGTTCAGCTTCCTAAATTTTCCCATTCTCCCCAAACACAGATCAGATCGCAGCCCTTCTGTGCCTAGAACCCTCCAGAGGCTTCTCACCGTGAGGATAGTAAAATCCAAACTCCTTGCCTTGATGGACAGGGTCCTGCGCAGCCTGGGCCCTGCACCTCTCTCTTGGATCGTTAGGGGAAGGCCCTGGAGGGTGATAAGCGGAGAAAGGTCTTGACTTCTGGGCTGCCACTTTGACCTCTTTATGCCCTTTGACCTCTCCAGTTCATTTCCTCCTTGTGCCAGATCAGTCAGAAAACAGGGCCAGCACTGAGCAGGAAGAGTCACCTGCCAGCCGCCCAGGGGTCTGATCCCCTGCAAGACAGCAAGAGGTGGACGGTGGGCGCCGGCTGTCCTGGTGCAAAGGAGCGTCTTATCCATGACATTGTTCAGAATTGCCAGCCTACGATGGCAATAACAGAGCAAGTGATAACAGAGCAAGCCGACTCTGAGTCAGTTTTGTTGTTACTAAATTCTCTACAGATAAGGCACCCCTTTAACACGTGCACCTAGGGTCCCCCACTTAGCATGTCGCTGCTTTTGGGGACCACGTGCACCATTCACTCCCCTCTCCATCAAGCATAGGAAGAGGGAGGCTGCAATCTCCAGTCCACCCCTCAAGGGCTGTATGATGTAGGACGAGGCGGACATGGGCATGGGTTTTATGTCACCCCTTAAGGCTGGGCAGGACAGTCATTTCCTGCCAGGTAGGGGAGTGGGGACTCAGTGACGTGATCACACTGCAGGAATTCAAGCAGTGACAGGCTCTCTGGATCCGGGCTTGGGGAAGGGCTCTGCCATCCCCATAGAATCTGTTGGCTTCCTCTGTGATAAGCACGGGGGTTCTGAATTCTTCTTTTGAGCCCTTGTAGAGGCGGGGAGGATACTGGGCTGTGGTGCTGACAGAGGGGGAGGAGGGTGGGAGCAAAACAGGAAGAGCCTCTGAACATTCTTCCTGGCTATTCCCTCTACCGGGCACTCCCCTGACCTATATACATCTCACCCTCATATCAGGGAGGCCGAGTTCTCTGCGTTTTTCTTCAGTTGAGTAAACTGGGCCAGAGTTATAGCCAGTGGGGAGTCAGCTGGTCAGACTGGGGGTGGGGGCGGGATGAGAGGGGTCTGTGCCACTTTCCTTGTTGGTTCCAGTTGGCCTTCCTAAGCCTCTGTCCCCCCCAACAATGGAGCTGGAACAAAGGGCAGCAAGAAGGAGCAGCCGGGGACTTCGCTGGTGGTCCAGTGGCTAAGACTCCGAGCTCCCAATGCAGGAGGGCCCAGGTTCAATTCCTGGTCAGGGAACTAGATCCCAAACTAAGAGTCTGCATGGCACAACCAATGATCCCACATGCCAAGATGAAGACCCCCGCAGCCAAATAAATAAATAGTTTAAAAGAAGAAGAAGAAGAGGCAGGATAGGGGCTCTGCTCTCAGAAAGGGTCAGATGAGAGCCGGAGTCATCGCTAGTTCAGCAGTGGAAATCCTGTGCACTGTAATACTTCATCAGAAACACCCTGAAGGAAACCCTGCCCAAACAGGCAGAGAAACCTTGGCCAGGAAAACAGATTTCTATTCCAGTTTCTGCAGGGGGATTCAAGACAGATCCAGCCGCTCACATCCAGCCCTGGTGAGGGGCCCACCACTGGCCCAAGCCTGAGCACACACATTTTGATTCACTTTGTCCTCACCCCAACCCTTGGAGGGAAGGACTGCTTATGCCCATTTTACAGAAAGGGGAACTGAGGCTCAGAGAAAGGCTATAACTCTCGGAAGGAAGCCATGTTCTCAGCCTTCTAGCCCAGGGCTCTTTCCACGGAAACACAAACTCCAACCTTCCCAGCCCACCCCCACTACCCCCACTGGTTCCCTACACAAGCCTCCTCCCCTCCCATGTTCTCAGCAGAGAGAAACATGATCTGATCGACATTTTTTTTTTTTTTTGATTGACATGTTTTAATTACTCGGGCTGCTGTGTGAAGGATGGATGGCAGGTAGAGGGACTGTGACTGCTCCAACATGCAGGCAATGGAGGATGGCAGAGGAGACTGGGGTGGTGGCCGTGGAGATGGTGACCAGTGAATGAGGTATATCCTGGAGCTGAAACTTACACAGTGTGATGTCAAGTTAGAGGAAGAAGGGGTAGAAGATGGAGGTGTCAGGATCCCAAGTTTCTGGCCTGAGCAACTTGGTGGAGGGTGGTGATATTTCCATTTTTAAAATGTGGCCACATCGCACGGATCTAGAGATCTTAGTTCCCCAACCAGATATTGAACCTGGGCTCTTAGCAGTAAAAGCAGCAAGTCCTAACCACTGGACCACCAGGGAATTCCCAGTGGTGATATTTCCTGAGAGGAGGAAGAGTAACAAGTGAGTTCACGACACGGGGAATTGGGGCCTGACCCCTGAGCTTCCCTGATAGCTCAGACGGTAAAGAACCCATCTACAATGCAGGAGACCTGGGTTCAATTCCTGGGTCGGTAAGACCTCCTGGAGAAAGGAATGGCAACCCACTCCAGTATTCTTGCCTGGAGAATCCCATGGACAGAGGAGCCTAGTGGACTACAGCCCATGGAGTCGCAATCAGAGGTGACTGAGCGACTAACACAACCAGTAACAACATCCCTGGAGTTAGATAGGAAGAGGTGTTGGGGCTGCGAGCTGTGTGGTCTGGCTCAGGGCTGAGTGCCAGTGGGTCAGAGGGTGAATGAATGACTGGAGGGGCCAGATGGGGGCCAGATGGGCACGTGGGTGCTGTTGCTAAGGCCCTGAACCTTGGAGTTACGCTTGAGGACCTAGGAGGTAAGACTCTCTGTGTAGAGAGACCTCACATCTTACTCTTCCTCCTTGAAGGTACAGGAGAACTCCAGGGCCACTGAGGACTTCCACTGACATTCCTGCAGTCTCAGGGAGAGAACAGGCATTGGTGCAGGCAAGAGGGATAGAGGTGGCGTGGGGCAGCCCCTGGTGGGGAGGAGGTAGGGAGGCAGGGAGGTATGGCCTGGGAGCCCCTTCCTCAGTCTGTTTGCACAGCTGTCCAGGCTGAGCTGGGCAGAGTGAGTCACTGGCCACCCTCTACTCCCTCTACGTCCTGGGGAGGGTGCCTTGTTAAGGCAGGGAACTCAGTGACTGAATCCTGGCCCTGGGGACCATCCTCTTTTCTCCTTCCTCCCCTCCCTCCTCCCGTGCTTCTCAGAGCCCCTCGCAGAGCACCCCTGCACCTAGAATGTCCTCTCCTCCCTGCTCCCTCCCTGCCGCCTCCCAGGGCCTAGATCCCTTTCCCCTCCTATCTTTGACACTCCCCATCTGAATGAGTGGCCATCTCTCTTTTCTCTGTGTCCACCACCCGGTCCCACATCACAGCCTATAGGAGAGCATCCATTTCCGGTCCCACACTAGATGGTGATGGCTGAGGACACATCCTGGGTAGTGCTGGCATCTTTCACCCTCGCACCCTGCACAGAAGCAGGTGCTGAATCAATGTCCGGTGTGTTCAATGAAAACTGCTTGATTTGGGATGCCCCTGGCAGTCCAGTAGTTAAGACCTGGCACTTCCATGGCAGGGCGCACAGGTTTGATCCCTGGTTAGAGAATTAAGATTCCAAGTGCCACACTGTGGGGCAAAAAGATAAATAAAATTTTAAAAATACAATACAAATAAATAACAAAAAAATTTAAAGGGCTGATTCATAGTTCTCAAGCTCTGAGTAAGATCTCTCTCTCTCTCTCCTTTTCCTCTGAGATGATGGGTGTCCAGGCTGGGGGTTGGAGGGCTTCTTCTCCAGGAGACTTGCCCCAGCTCCAGATGGTTAAGGAATTTTTTTTTTTTTTCCCTCACCCAGTTCCAGGTCTGCAAAGTGCACCACCCAGCCTTTCCTCAAGCCTTGCTGAGCCGTGGTGCTCACCGTACGGCAGGCACTGAGCTAGCCTCTCGGCCTGAGTTATCTTGGTGAGTCCCCTCAGCATCCCCACAACATGGTTGAGGGGGTACATTCAGAAAGGTCAGGGGACTCAGGAGGGTCACTGACTTCCCAAGGACAGTCAGCAGCCACCCGGTGACCAGTCTGGCCTCGGGGCCTCCGCTCCCAGTCACTGCCTTCACGTGCCACTTGGAGGGACCTGGGCAGGACCCAGAGCATCACGGGAGGAGATGACATGACAGTCACTCCGCTCCCCAGTCCCGCCCCCTGGCAGGTGTACCTCGACCCCCCCTCTGTGACGCCCCCATCCCAGGCCAGCCCGAGAGCCAAAAGCGCAGCATCTCCAGCCTGGGACGGAGAGATGCAACCCTCACATCGACACCAGTAACGGTTTACCCACTTGGCTTCCTGTTAGGTTTTGTTCTTCCTTCCCCGAAGGGGTGTCTCTTATCTTAAACTTCTTAGGGGGTTTTTGGCGCCGGTTGTTTACTATTCAGTGACAGTTGGTGCCAGAACCAGCCTCTTGGGACAAGCGAGGCGGAGCCAAGCAAGTCCCCTCGGTCACCTGCATGGCTGCAGGATCCATGTTGGATGGGACATGCCAGGGCCCATGCAGTCAAGGACCCCGTCCAGCTGCCCTGCTGTGTCAGGCTCCGTCTTCCACACGGGGTTGACATGGGCGAGTGGAAGTGAGTTGGCCTGTCCTGAGCTCCTTCCGCTGTGGGGAGAAGGCTGCTGCTGCTAAGTCGCTTCAGTTGTGTCTGACTCTGTGCGACCCCATAGATGGCAGCCCACCAGGCTCCCCTGTCCCTGGAATTCTCCAGGCAAGAACACTGGAGTGGGTTGCCATTTCCTTCTCCAATGCATGCAAGTGAAAAGTGAAAGTGAAGTCGCTCAGTCGTGTCCGACTCTTAGCGACCCCATGGACTGCAGCCTACCAGGCTCCTCCATCCATGGGATTTTCCAGGCAAGAGTACTGGAGTGGGGTGCCAGGGGAGGAGGCAGGGAGCTGCAAAAAAAAAAAAAAAAAATCCACCAAGTAGATAACTAAGAGGCACTGGGTCTCCTGGGCTCAGGGACTTGTTATGGTCTCTGAATTAGGACCTCTGGGTTCTTTGTGACAAAGCACAGTGAGAAATTGGCTACAGAAACTTAAGCCTCCTATTTCCTTGGGTAAAGACCTCCTGACGCTGGGGGCTAGGAGCTCCATCGGACCCCATGGCCCAGTTCTAAAAAGTGTCCTTCATTCTCTTGGGCTCTACCCTGTCCTTATCAATCTGCTCAGAACGCTTGGTGGTCTGGGGCCACATCCACACCTAGCCATCCTCATCTCTCCCAGACACCAGAGCCCTTCATCAGCCTCACTCAGCACTGCCAGGCTGCCGCCCATCCTCCTAACAGCTCCTGTCCCCAGATGCCCATCCATCTAAGATACACCACCTCCTGACCAAACATTACTCTGCCTCTCACCGTGGGAGGCGAGGGTCTGGATTCCTGATCACCAGTCACTGGAGGTCAGCCAGCTCCCAAGCCCCCTGAATAGCCCTCAGGGCCTGTCCAGGGTCCACGTTCAAGGTCGACCCAGATCTCACTAACCTTGAACCTCTGTCCAGTTCTCCCAACCTGTGCATGTAAGAAACAGATGTGACGAGTGAGCAGAGAGGTAGAGATGAGTCGGGTCCAACTGGAAGAAATTCCCCTACACCAGGGACAGAGGCATGGCCTCGGACTGGGTTGGCCAGACTCTGACCAGGGACGGAAAAGGAGATTTTTTTTGACTTGTTATCTTGAAACAGATTCCTTCTGCCAGGGAGAGCTCATGGAACCAGACCCCTAGAGTCCAGACTTTAATTCAGGCAATGAAAACTCAGAGGAAGGGCCCAGATGGAATCGAAAAAGCGTGACCACTCTAGAACTCTGAAATTTTGCAAAGAAGGCAGTGCCTAAGAGAATCATGGCATTTCTCAGATGTTGCCACAGATCATGGCCGTGTAGCAGGTGAGGTGTAAGTGAAAACGCAACACCCGAGGAGGGAGGAGACCGTGAGAGAGCCAGGTGGCCGTCTTCAGTGCCCCTGCTGCCTGGCTGCCCCCGCCCCTCAACACACATGCGCACACACACACACATGCACACACACATGTGCACAACCAGGCAGGGAAGTGCTACCCGGGAGGTGATTGAGGGAGGACAGAGAAAAGCAAGGGACGGAGAGACAGCTGAAAATGCAGAAACCGATGCTCACAAACTGCACTGTGAAGGCTCAGGTGGGGACCGCACATGCCCAGGACCACGGGTAAGATGGGGACACCAAGGCCCCTGGGAGTGGAAGGAAAACTGACTTGTTTGAAAGTTTCTGAAGTCACTCATCCGCTTTCCCATTCATTCCCTCAACAAACATTTATTGAGCATCTTCTAGGTTCCCTGGTGGCTCAGATGGTAAACAATCTGCCTGCATTGCAGGAGACTTGAGTTCGATCCCTGGATAGGGAAGATGCCCTGGAGGAGGGTATGGCAACCCACTCTAGTATTCTTGCCTGGAGACTTCCATGGACAGAGGAGCCTGGTGGGCTACAGTGATGGGGTCGCAAAAGAGCTGGAGACGACTGAATGATTAACACGTCACTTTCACCTTCACTAGGTTCATAGTCCAGCTCAGAGCCAAGAGCACAGACTCTGGGGCCAAATGGCCTGAGTTCAAATTCTTGCTCTGCTTCCACCCCCCCTACCCCACTACCGCCTGCCCCCCTGCCACCCGATTTATGTTTACTGTTGGAAAATATATATCACACAAAATCTACCATCTGAAGCATTTTTCAATGAGCACTTGATCAGTCTGTACAAAGGGATGGTCTATGCTCCTGGCTCCACCTAGCAATATGGTTTCCAGTGTTTTCTGTCTCCTGGGGGGCAAAGGCTGGGAGGGACATAATACTGTGGATAGAAATCCCGGGACCATGGGCTTGTCCCAGCTGAGCCTCTCTTAGGCAAGTTGGCTTCCTGTGTGTGTGTGTGTTGGGGGGGTGAGTCCCCAGGGAAGAGTCCCTGCACTTCATTCCCGCACCTCCCCAGCCTCCCCTCTAACTTTGAAAAGCTCAGAGGTTGGGCCACCTGTGAAGTGACTGGGGGAGGGGGCAGAGGCAGACTGGACCCTATGCTGACCACTCTGAGATGCAAATCCCCAGGGGGAAGTTGATGAGTGGTGGGGATCAGGGCTAGGGGGCTTTAGAGGAGCCAAGGCCTGAGGGAGGGAGGGCTGTGATGAAGACCTAAGAGGTGAGAATGGCCAGAAATACGAAGCCTGGAGGGACAAGGTCACCTCTCCCACAGAGAAGGGAGGGTCCCCTGCTCTCCTCTGCAGGGACAGAGCAGTGAGTGTTCAGGAAGGTGGGTTTGGCCTGGCTCAGGAGACAGATGCTCACCCAGAAGACGTCATGGGCTCTGGAATGTGGAGGGAATGCAATGACAGGGGCCTGGCAACAGGCAGGAGGCGATGAGGGCCCCGCCCCGTCCCCACCCAAAGCCTGGTCCTTCTCACAGGATCACAGGTGACTAGAAGGGGACTCTCCGAATGTCCCCACTGGAAATGCCCTTCCGGTGGACAAAAAAAAAAAAAAAAAAAAGACCGAAACCATCTGTGGTACAGACTGGGGGAAACTGAGGCTCAAAGAGGTGGTCCCAGCCCCTCCCCACTCCCACCCCGCCACCCCACCCCCACCCCGGCGTGCAGTCCTGCTTTGCCCCGCCAGGCAGGTCCCCTAAGGGAAACCCTCTTAAAGAGTTTTTCCTTTCGCGTGAACTCACAGCCTCCATCCAGCGGCGCGGTCTCAAAGGTGAACATCCCTTAAATGCGTTACAGATGTTCCTCCTCGCATTTTTGGCTACCGCGGCGCGGCGCGCCTGGAGCGGAGGCGGCCACCGCGCGATCCAGGCCGCGTTTTCCGTCCCGCCCGCCAACTTTTTCAAGCTGTAGTTATTTGATAATGATTTTTTTTTTAACCTCTCCCAATAATTGTTATCCTCCCCGCCCGCCCGGTGCAGCTCAGGTGATGGGCACAGGACTGCAGACGCCTCCTCCTTCTCTGAGTGCCGAGCTCCCGCCCCAGGCGAGAAGCCACTGTCCAGGCAGTTCGGCAAAGCCAAGGTCGAAGTCCGTGTCTGACCCAGCCCGGCCGGCAGGACGACCCCTGACTGCCCACAGTGAGGCCTCTGCAGAACCCAGCACCCTCCTCCTCCCCTGCTCCCCCGCCCTCGCCCTGCAGCCCACTGTTCAGGGTGTATGGCTGTCTGATGGATGGCTGAACAGAGAGGGTGTGCTGGGCCCAGCGTTTCATGCTGCAAACATTTATTAGGCACCTACTGTATTCACAGGCCCTCTAGCAGAGTGCTGGCCTCAAACACAAGCAAGATCCCTCTGCCCTCAGGGATCCCTGTCCAGAGGAGACTGGGGCCACACAGCCCTTATCTGGGAAGACTAGAGGGGCATCCAGGGTGGGATTCCAGACAGAAGCAGCTCAGAGGGGCAGGACTGTACCAGGAGGGCTCAGCTCCCAACAGAACTCCTCCCGGCCCCCATCACCTGCAAAGGGTCACCACCAGCCTGGAGGAAGGCTCTCTCAGAGCCTTTTCTAAGAAACTGCGTGCTCAGTCACTCAGTCGTGTCGGACTCTTAGTGACCCCATGGACTGCAGCCTCCCAGGCTCCTCCGCCCATGGGATTTTCCAGGCAAGAGTACTGGAGTCGGTTGCCAGTGCCTTCTCCTTCTAAGAAGCTACAGGGCTCAAAAAATTGGGTCCTCCAGGTGGGGTAGGTAGGGTCAGGGCCCAGGCTCGCTGAAGCCACCCAAGCAGACAGCTGAGAGGCAGGCCGTGGACAGAAGCACTGAATCTGTTTGGAGTTTGCCCCCCAAAGGGAGGAGCTGGCTGGGGAGCTGAGCACCTGCCTCCCCACCTGAGGATCACGTGTGTTTTTGATGCTAAACCACAGTGGTTTGAGTGGAGCCCTTTGCCGGGTTAATGAGTCCATGTTCAGCTTGGTTACACCCCCAGAGAGCCCGAAGTGCTTTCCTTAACCCTGGATTAAGCTTAAGTTTTAAAATGAATACATTTGAGGTGGAATTTGGGCATCCAGCAGCAGGGGGTGAAAGAGGAGGAAGTGAACGGTGAAAATGGCAGAGGTGCAGAGTTGGGGGTGCTGGGAAGACTGGGGTGCTGGCTGGGGGCTGCTGCTCCAGAAAGGGGTGTCCTTGGACAGAATCAGGGAGCAGGGTGGGTGGGAGGTGTGCCAGTAGTCCCAATGTCTGGAGAGGATTTTCTGGGGTGTCTGGGAGGGGCCCCAACTTGCTCACTGATGGTGGTTCCTCATCCTTTTCTAGGTAAAACCAGTCTCTCAGTGTGGCTTCATGGGCCTCCTCTGCTGTCCGTCCCTTACGCAGATCGGTACCAGCTCCTGCCTTGGCCTGGTCAGAGCAGTAGAGCTGATACATTCCCTGCCCAGGAATCACTCTGGGTTCAGAGAAAGCCACAGAGTTGTAACAGCAAGGCAATTCCCTGGCTGTCGAATGGTTAGGACTTGCACTGCTTTTCACTGCTGGGCACTGGGTTTGACCAGTTGAGAACTAAGATCCCCCATAAGGAGCAGGGTAAAAAAAAAGATTACCCCCGCCCCCTACCCTGGGTGCCACCTCCAGCCTGAGCACACCTCCACTGCTCCCTGGTCCTAACACCCCCCATGTTGCACTTTCTTACATCCTTCTGTGGAATGCCTCCCCACACACCCCCACCAGGAGCTCAAATACTCATTCACATTTTCTGCCCAATTTCCACTCAGCGAGTAACAGGTAACACCTGAACTTTTGCATAAGGCACCAGCAGGACCAAAAAAAAAAAAAAGACAGAAAAAAAAAGTTTGCTGAATTTTCCTTGCCCTAAAGTATTCTGAGATGATCAACTCTTCTTCGTATTTGTCCACCACTGCTAAGCCTCAAAGTAAATTCTGTTGATACTTGTGATTCCATAAATGGTATATTAAATTCATCATTTGACAATTTAACTGGCAGCCACCTAATAAATTTATTTTGCAGTTCTATTTTTAAAAATCCAACATTTTTGAATCAGAAAATCTAGAAAGAACTCTTTCATTCTTCACATAAGTTTTATGATTTAGGGTTTTAAATAGCTTTTACAATTTTCAATTTTCTATGGGCAGGGAGTATCACCTGCCCAGTATGGTAGTTGCCCAAGGCCCAGATCAGAGATGCCTCCTCCAGGAAGCCTTCCAGGCTCCCTAGGCTGGGTCAGGTTCCCTCAGCCCCTGGACTTCCACTGTTGCCACTCCAGCACACAGTCTGTTTGTGAATCTCTCTCCCTCACTGCAAGCCTGTGGGTGCAAGAAGTGGGGTATCATTCTTCCTAGTGTCCCCAGCAGTGCAAAGAAGCTGTCAGGAATGGTTGGAGAACTGAACACCCATCCACAGGATTTCCCTCCTGCCCCAGCTTGTGGCTCTGAGTCTTTCTGGGATTAGGTATGCCCAGCTGACTCTTTGCAAGCCTGCCCACCCCAACTCCCTGCACCCCCAGTGGGTGTTAGGACCCTCTGTGGAGCCTTGGACAAATCCCTGTCTTCCTGTCTCCCTGAGTCAGCCGCAGCCTTCACATCATCTCCCAGAGATGTCTCCCCTTCCAGTGTAGCCTGGAGGAGGGGGATCAGATGCAGGGTCGGAGGCCCCTTTGTCTGCACGGAGGCAGGATTTATCTCAGTTTGGGGAGGTCCGGGGCCCCGGAGTCCTAGATCATCATTAGTTCCATCAAAGAGGCGGCTGTGATCTGAAGGGGCAAGATGCATCGTGTCCAAATTGGAAACAGCCTGGTGGGCTCTGGGGCAGGAGCCCGGGCGGGGAGAGGGCTCGGGCCGCCCTGGGGGAGCCGGGACACCGGAGGAGTCCCACAGACAGTGCACAGGAAGAGGAGGAGGAGGAGGGAAGGGAAAACATTCCGCTCGGGCTCCAGGGAAGAGAGCCGCGCAAGATGGAGTGGAGCCAAGCCTGCAAGTCAGCACGACCTCCCCAAGGAGGCGGGAGGAGGTTGGGGTGGGGAGGAAGGGATCCCGCTCATGGGACAAGGGCCTACCGTGTGTCTGCCCCCCACCCCACCTACCGTGTCCACTCTGACTCCCCAGCTGCCGAAATGGAAGGCAGAGCTGGGGTGCCTCGCTGAAACAGTGGAGCAAAAAGGAATTTGGGGTTCATCAAGTTCTCCATCCTGGTACATCCCTGTTGGCGGCCAGCACGGAGGCTGCACTCTGATGATCAGCTCCAGGTTTAACACAGAGATGGAGAAACAAGACAGAAGTATCTTCTAAGTATTGGGAAGGGGCGAGATTAGCAGACAGAAATGAAAAGCAAATGACACGTTCAACTAGAAAAAGAAATTGAAAAGATCTTTCCTATCCTGTTGCTTTTTGCTGATAATCATGTTCTTTCTAGACACACACACCCCCGTCTCCAAAGGTGTCCTCTAAGCTCTGTACCCCAACAGGTTTCCTGGCATCTGACCCCCACAGTCCCCAACAAGCCCCTCTCTCCAGGGGACAGAGAGGCGCTGGAGCCAGAGCCCCTGTAATAACTAGTGGTTGGCCACTTGGCTGTGGTCCTGCCCCTCCCCAGGCTTCAGTGCCTGGCATGGGAGGGAGAGAGGGACTCTGGCTTAGCAAGTGCAGCCTCCAGTCCCCAGAGGGGCCCCTGGAGGGAGCCCAGGAAGGACACTAAAATGTCTGCAAGGGAGATGGTTCTTTAGTCAGGTGACGAGGCAGAGCAACACTCAGACTAGGAAGCCATCCGGATGGAAAGGGAACAGGAATGAGTGACAAGGCTTTTCTGCCCAAGGATGTTCCAGAAGCTTCCAGGCAGGCCTCATTTTATCCCACTTTGCTTTATGGTGCTTCTCAGATACTGCATTTTTCTTTTTTAACAAATTGAAGGTTATGGCAACCCTGTATCAAGCAAGTCTACTGTCGCCCTTTTTCAACAGCATTTCCTCACTTTGAGTCTCTGACCACATGTTGATAATTCTCAAAATGCGTGCGTGCTAAGTTGCTTCAGTCATATCCGACTCTCTGCAACCCCATGGACTGTAGCCTGCCACGTTCCTCTGTCCATGGGATTCTCCAGGCAAGAATGCTGGAGTGGGTTGCCATGCCCTCCTCCAGGGGATCCTCCCAACCCAGGGATCAAACCTTGTGTGTCTCATGTTTCCTGCATTGGCTAGTGGGTTCTTTACCACTAGTGCTACCTGAGAAGCCCAGTTCTGGAAATAAACATCAGCAAAAAGTTGACAATTCCCTGAAGCCTCAGATGATGGTTAGCAATTTTTTTTTTTTTTGGTCATGCCTCTCAGCATGCAGGATTTTAGTTCCATGACCAAGGATCAAACATGTAGCCCTGCATTAGAAGACAGAGTCTTAACCACTGGACCCCCAGGGAAGTCCCTGATGGTTAGCACTTTTTAGCGATAAAAAAATTTATTTTTTGGCTATGCACTATATGAATTTCAGGATCTTAGTTTCCCAACCAGGAACTAAACCCTGGTCCTGACAGTGAGAACGCCAAGTCCTAACCACTGGACCTCTGGAGAATTCTCTAAAATATTTTCAGAACTAAGGTATGTACCTTGTTTTTTTTAGACATACACTATTGCACACTGAATAAACTAGTATAGTGTAATTGCTCAGCCGGTAAAGACTCTGCAATGCAGGAGACCCTGATTCAATTCCTGGGTCAGGAAGATACCCTGGAAAAGGGATAGGCTACCCCTCCAGTATTCTTAGGCTTTCCTAGTGGCTCAGATGGTAAAGAATCCACCTGCAATGCAGAAGACCTGGGTTCGATCCCTGGGTGGGGAAGATCCCCTGGAGGAGGGCATGGCAACCACTCCAGTATTCTCGCCTGGAGAATCCCCATGGACAAAAGGAGCCTGACGGGCTATAGTCCATGGGGTCACGACTGAGTGACTTAGCACAGCACAGTGTGCCCTGGAAACGAAAACATTTGTATGACTTTACTGGTGTATTCGCTTAATTGGGGTGGTCCAGAACAGAATGAGCAATATCTCCAAGGTATGCCTGTACTATAAAGGTGAAAAATAGGAATCAACCTAAACTTCCAATAGCAGTTAAGTAATCCCATGTGAGGGACTATCATGTAGCCATTACAGATGGTGCTCGTGGATTTGGTTTATCGACCTGGAAGAAATGCTGTCGATAAGACATAACTGTTCAATAAGGTAATTTTCTCTCTCTAAAAAAGAAATTCAGGTTCTTTTCCTTTGTAGGTTATCATAAGATACTGGATGACTTCTCTGGTGGTCTCATAGTTGGGAAACTGCCCTGCAGTGCAGGGCACATGGGTTGGATCCCTGGTAAGGGAACTAAGATCCCATATGCTGCAAAGCAGCTGAGCCCATGCAGCACAAACTCCTGAGCCCACACACCACAACTGGAGAGTCTGTGCGGTGCCACGGAAGATCTCAATCCCGCGTGACGCGAGGAAGATCCTATGTGCCTCAACTAAGACCTGGCGCTGCCAAATAAATTAAGTTTTTAAAAAGATATTGAGTATCATTCCCTGTGCTGTACAGTAGGTCCTTGCTGTTTATCTACTTTATGCACAGTAGTGTGAACGTGGCAATTTTCTTAAAGGACCCATCGCAGTGCCTGCATGTCACAAACACTCAGAAACTGGTGACCCTGGCTGGATGTGATACAAGCAGGACTGAGAAAACTGCATACAGAACAACCCCAACCTTGTAAAACAAGTACTTCACACAGACACTGAAAAAGGCAGGAAGGAAACGCAAGAGAATATTGTTGAGTTGTGAGATTAGAGGTTTGGGAGTTCATTTTTCCATAGTTGCCAGATTTCAACAATGAGTAGCTATTTTTTAAATTCATTCTCATTTGTTAAATTTTTCCAGCATTTTATGATGAATGATTTTAAATATACCACAAAGTTGAAATGATGTCACACATACCTCTTCCTAGGTTCTCTCCTGAATTTTTTTTTAAGATTTTTTTTTTAATGTGGACCATTTTTAAAGTCTTTATTGAATTTGTTACAATATTGCTTCTGTTTTAGGTTTTGGTTTTTTGGCTGAGAGGCATATGCGATCTTAGCTCCCCACCTGGGCCTCGAACCCACACCCCCTGCATGGGAAGGCAAAGTCTTAACTACTGGACCTCCAGGGGAGTCTCTGAATTTTTTTTTTCAATAATACTTTATCCTGTATCCATCCATCCATCTATCCCTCCCTCTGTCCACCCATAAATCTATCATATTTTTTTCTTATGCATTTTAAATTGCAGACCACAGTACACTTCCCCCTAAATACTTCAATGTGCATGTCAGGAAAAAAACATAGTTTTTAATAGTTATTGAAAAGACAGACTCTGCCCTTACCCCTGAGAAAATCATCCCCCAGACCCTCCCTCCTTGCAGAAGGCAGGTTAGGAACAGCTGGAGCTTGGTTAGGTTCAGGCCCCACCCTTCTGCCTTACTCTCTGGGTAACTTGGTGAGTCCCTGGAGCACTGAGCTTTCTCCCCACATGGGGCAGGGGTAAAGAGATGTAAAAAACCTCTGCTCTCTCCATCACCTGGGGTTGTGGTCCAGATTCCAGAGATAAGGCCTGCCCTCACCTTTGGCTTCTTTCGAGGAGAAAGTTCTCAGATTTAGCAGGTAAAACTATGGGTGTGTGTGCTTAGTCACTCAGTCATGTCTGACTCTGCAACCCCATGGACTGCAGCCCACCAAGCTCCTCTGTCCATGGGGATTATCCAGGCAAGAATACTGGAGTGGGTAGCCATGCCCTTCTCCAGGGGATCTTCCAAACCCAGGGATCGTACCCAAGTGTTTTGCATTGCAGGCAGATTCTTCACCATCTGAGCTACCAGGGAAGCCCAGTGAAATGTAAACTTCAGATAAACACACTTTTTAGTATACTTTTTGTATAAGTATGTCTTTCAATATAAGTTTGCAATATTTGGGACACACTTATGCTAAAAAACATTATTCAGTCTGTGTTTTATCTGACAACCCTATGGACGACGGGGAAACAGAAGCCCTAGGAAGAGACACACGCCAAAAGTTCAGACACAAGTCGGGATTTGTGATAGAAATGCCTCACGTCTGTGCTGTGCTTCATATTTCACAGAGTGTTTTTCTGTCCATCATCTTGCTTAAGACTCGCTGTCACCCTCCAAGAGAGTAATATTTTATTCCCATTTATTTATTGAAGTATAGTTGATTTACAGGGTCACGTTAGCTTCAGGTGTACAGCACAGTAAGTCAGTTTTTTTTTTTTTTTCAGATTTCTCTCCTTTATAGGTTATTACAAAATATTGAGTATAATTCCCTGTGCAGCACAGTAGCTCCTCATTGGTTATCTACTTTATATATAGTAAAATTATATATGAGATTAACTATATGTTAATCTCATCCTCCTAATTTATCCGTCTCCTCCCTTCCCCTGTGGTAACCACAAGTTTGTTTTCTATGTCTGCGAGTCTATTTCTGTTTTGTAAATAAGTTCATTTGTATATTTTTTTAGATTTCATATAAAACAGTATCATATGATATTTGTCTTTCTCCTTCAGACTTCCTTCACTCAGTATGATCATCTCTATGTCTATCCATGTCGCTGCAAGTGGTACTATTTTATTCTTTTTAATGGCTGAGTAGTATTCCATCGTATATACATACCACATCTCCTTTATCCATTTCGCTGTCGATGAACAAATTGCTTCCATGTCTTGGTTATTGTAATCAGTGCGGCAATGAACATAGCGGTATGGATATCTTTATGAATTATAGTTTTCTCAGGGAGGAGAATGGTAGTTCTATTTTTATTTTTAAAAGGAACCTCCATAGTGTTCTCCATTGTGGCTGTACCAGTTTACATTCCCACCAACTGTGAAAAACCCATGAAAACACAGCAACCCATCTTAGAGTTGGAGAAACTGAGGCTCAGAGAGATCCAGGGCCCCCACCTAGCTGACCAAGTGCAGAGTCAGAACTCAGCCTCAGTGTCTGGCCTTCAGGGGAGGCTCTCCCCCACCCTCCTTCCTCTCTGTGACCCTGGAAGAACACAAACGTCAGCCCTGACACCCACCAGTGGGGAGTCAGGCCAGGGCCTGCCCAGCCCACCGCCCCAGTGCTCTGGGCCCATGTTTACCTCTGCGATGGTTCATTTCATGCATCAATTTGACCGGGATACAAGATGCCCAGATATTTGACTAAGCATGATTTCTGGGTGGGTTTGTGAGGTGTTTCTGGCTGAGATTAGCATTTGAATCAGTAGCCCAAGTAAAGCAAGTTGCACTTCCCAAGGCAGGCAGGCACCATCCAATCTGTCTCAGACCTGAATAGAACAAAAAGGCAGAGGGAGGAGGAAATGGCAGGTCAGGGCACCCTCAGGTGTGACACGTGGCTTCTGGGGGAGGGCACAGCTACAGATGGTGGCAGTGTGGAGTGACAGGAACTGCCTGATGAGGCTCTGCAAACGATAAAGTAGGCATCCCTGAGCTGGTTAACCTTGCAAAGCCCTCCTTCTAACTCCCCAAACCTGTCTTGTCCCATCCAGGGTCAGCCACCACCTGGAGCCCAGTGCAGAATCCTCAAAGGAATCAGACCCAGAGTCTGGAGTCTGTGGCAAGGAGGCTGGACCAATCGCCCTGCTACCCCACCATGCCTCCTGGGCCTGGGCTCTTTGCCTCCAGCCCACCAGACCATCCTGTCTGCCTGCCTTCAGCCACCCTGGAGACTTTCCCTGTCACCCATTCATTCATTCATTCATTTGGTAGAATCTGATTGAGTCTTTGACAGGCAGAGGATGTTCATGTACTGGCACGCAGTGATAACTCCCTCTCCAGCAAGAGAGGGAGTTGACAAGATGTCTCTGGCTCACTATTTTTTCCAAAAAAACGTATTTATTTTTTTGAGAACCTGTGCATATAGTTTCACAAGATAACATGGTAATTTCTAAATGTGTCCTCCCGACAACCACATCTCATTCAACTGGGCAGCCAGTTTGGGGAACTGTGAGTTAAGTTTTCAAGGGTAAAATATGGAAAGTGAGTCCATCCCAGGGCCAGCTTCTCAGAAGTGAGATGTAACTCACAAAACCCACCACCTCTCAGATGGTACCACATGGTTCTCTGAGGCACCACCAAGCTCCTTCATTTCCCTTGTTTTGGTAACAGCAGCTGCCCAGATGCTCTTAGTATCAGACCCCAGATCCATCACAGGGTCAAAAATGTACCTCCTCACCAGCCACAGGGCTTGGCCAAGCTGGGGTCAGGTGCAGAGCTGAGATGCAGGCGGCTCATGGACGATGGTGTAGACGCCCCAGTTGGGACAAGTCATCATGTCAGAGGTCGGGCTCTGGTGAGATTCAAGTTCTAGATTCATTCTTCCATCGGGTCTGCAAATGCATCCCATATGTCTGGCCATTGCTTCACATACTGGTTCATTGCATTTAAACAGTTGTTTAAAAACATAATTTGTTTTGCTGTAATCATTTGCTGAAAAGCCCGCCTTTAAATTTAGTAATACAGTAACCAAACCTTTATGAGTTGACTATTGTTGGATGCTGTTCTGACAAAACAGAGAAACATTCACCATCTGAATTTCCAAGACCTTCCCCCCACGCCACACACACCCTGCCCCATGCCAGAATTTTTCTTCTCTGAAGGGAAGGGTTTTTTCCCTTTTGTTTTGCTTTTACTTTGAACCCCCGAGATTAGTTTTTGGCAAGTTTCCTTTGCTCTCCACCAAATGGTTTTGAAATAGTCATCGTTTCTCTGAGATGATAAACACTACAAGATTGCTTTTACTTTTGAAGGCAATGAAAACACGTCTATGGTTTTGCTTTGAAGCTCATCAGAGGGGGGCGAAAAAAAAACCCTCCTATAACCTTTAGCATGTGTACAGGAATTCTCGTTTCATGGGCCACCTGTGTGTCTGATCATCATTTAGCAATGCTTCCAAAGTTTTGATAATCTTTGGGAACCCCTCAATCGCATCAGACAAAGCTGGTGTTGGACCCAGTCTGACTTCAACAAACCACTTTCGTGTTGCTTAGACCATCCTGTTACATGTGTTCTGGATAATAGCCAATCTTTTCCCAGACGAACATATAGCTTAGAACAGAGTTGAACGCAGTACGTCAAAGGTTCTTCCTGTTTCTGCAGTCCTCAGCATTGCCGTATCCAACTAACAGGCGTGATTTCTTCTTACGCCATGCTGCAAGGCAGCCAGGTTTTCCCCGTGATGTCAGTGGTGGATTTGACCCTCCCTTTGTTAGGAACCCCACTTTTAAAAAAATGTTATGTTTCTTTAATTTGTATTTTGGCTATGCTGGCTCTTTGGTGCTGCTCCCGGGACTTCTCTAGTTGTGGCACTCGGGCTTTATTCCTCTGCAGCATATGGAATCTTCCCGGACCGGGGATCAAGCCCGTGTCCTCTGAATTGGCAGGCAGACCAGCAGGTCTGGTAGTCCTGAACCCCTCTTTGATTTGTTGCAGATAACACCTTTTTTAATTGAGAAAGTATTTTTTTAATTTATTATTTATTTCGGCTGTGCTGGATCTCCACTGCTACCTGGGCTTCCTTTAGTTGCAGTGCACAGGCTTCTCTTTGCCGTGAGTTCTCTTGTTGCGGAGCACAGGCTCTGGAGTGTGCGTGCAGTGGTTGAGGCACCTGGGCTCAGTTGTCTTGCAGCAGGTGGGATCTTAGTTCCCGGACTAGGGATCAAACCCATGTCTCCTGCATTGGCAGGCAGATTCCTAACCAGTGGACCACCAGGGAAGTCCCGTGATGTGCTGCAGATAATTCTTTATGACCACATCTACGTTGATCTTCATCATCTTTTCAATACTACAAAAATCCATGCATCTCTATAATTGAGAAAGTGATGGGGATTTTTCTTACATAAGCTCCAGTGATTCTTTCACGGCCCAGCCAGTGGCCTTGTCACATGTTATTGAGTCAGGAACTAAAGATTTCATCTGCTGTGTCTTGTAACATTGCAGCTTTTATTTTTGCCCCTGATTTCATTTTGAATTTGCTAACTTCTCTAGGCATCAACTGATTTATAAGTTAGAATACTTCGCTTGATCTCTTCTAGCAACTCCCTCCAAATTGCCTTTATTCACAGATGAAATATACTTGTCACGACTTCTTAACGCTAAACACTGTTTTCCAAAGAATAAAATATGTTTAACTCCGAATTTCAGGTATGTTCGAATTTCCTCAAGCTGTTATGAGTGAACAGATAATAATTTGTTAGTGACAGTTTCACCAGGAAGTCTATATTCTCTTCCTCCCAACTGCATTGATTTCAGATGTCTTTGATGTCTCCTGTGTTTTCAGAATTTCTATAAAGATTTTTTTTTCCCTTCCAAACAGAGACTCCTTCTGAATAATTCTCCTCTACAGGTGTATTTTGTTGGCAAAACATTGACACAAAGTAGGGAGCATGCTTTATCACCCCAGTTCTTAGCCGTATGAATCTGAACACCAGGGGTCTTCAAAGCTTCCAGATTTACCTTAAACTCCTCATATATTGTGGCTTTCCTGGTGGCTCAGACGGTAAAGAATCCACCTGAAATGTAGCAGACCCAGGTTTGATCCCTGGGTCAGGAAGATCCCCTGGAGAAGGAAATGGCAACCCTCCTCAGTATTCTTGCCTGGGAAATCCCATGGACAGAGGAGCCTGGCGGGCTATAGTGCATGGAGTCTTTCAAAGAGTTAGACATGACCTAGTGACTAAACAACAGCAACAACAAGCTAAAATTTATTTGTTGTGTATGAGATGTGTGTGTGTTAGTCACCCCTGCATTGGCGCGTGGATTCTTTACCACTGAGCCACCAGGGGAGTCTAAATATTAGCTTATCCATCATAAATTTCAAACTATGTGTGGTCTCCTGCCTTGAAGTCTATTATTTTCTATATCGATATTGACATCATTTCTATATAGATTAATGGCTGGTGATAAGAAAATAAAGCCCAGGATCCCACCATCTGGACTCCGTCTTAGAGAAAAAGAAACAAACAAATAATATATTACTGGTTTCCCTAAGCACCAAGGGGTCAATACCCTCAGGGTCAGACCATCCTGTACTTGATGTACCCATTGAAGCCACTTTTTAACTATACACATGGTTTTTATTTTAATTTTATTTTTTACACATAATTTTCAGATTGGCCCAGCTGAACTCTTAGAAAGATGAACACAGACTTTGGCTTTCACATCTTTTTCCAATAATCTCACTTACTAAAGAAAGAAACCATAGCTGACCATGACCAATATATCCGATAATTGAAGGAGAGTAAGACATTTGTCTTGCTGGCAACACAAAGCTATGCACTTGTCAACGTGAACACAGGGTTTACTTCAGTGATCCGGCCGTCTTTGTCAAGGGAGAGGAGGTAATTGATGGATTCTGCTACCGTGCAGGCGGTGCTGTTGGCTTTCATCTTTTATCTTGATGAGAAGACGATTTTTTCATACTACGGCAGCATAAAGAGAAGTCTGAATTGTGTTTTCCATGTACGCAGCTAATTCCTTGTCTTTTGGACTCTATCACGTTCCTGACAGGTTAAGAAGTTTTTTCTTCTCCCTCTCTTCAGAAAATCGGAGTAGCTCCTGGAATGCTCCATTTATTCCCTTATTTCCATGCACAGCTGGGCTCTGAGCACACGAATGACCTATCCATCCATATCCTAGGACGCTCATAGCTCAGAGGGCAAGACAGATGCTAACCATTCTAAAGTGTTTTTACCAGCATCAAAGGTGTAGAGTTTTCCCCTGACACTAACCAACCTTCCAGGTGCCAACGGGGCATCCTACCATTCAATTCTGACACTAACTCCCTGGAGCAATGGCAGACCCCACAGGTTAAGGGCTCAGTCCCAGAAGACTGCTCCCCACTTCAGATGGGTCTTCAGGCAGGTAAAGAACCCGCCTGCCAATGCAGGAGATGTAAGAGATACGGGTTCCATCCCTGGGTTGGGAAGATCCCCTGGAGGAGTGCATGACAACTCACTCTAGTATTCTTGCCTGGAGAATCCCATGGACAGAGGAGCCTGAAGGGCTACAGTCCATGGAGTCACACAGAGTCAGACACAGCTGAAGCAACTTAGCATGCATGCACGTATGTATTTTTAAATCTTTCCATTGTGAAGATGTTTCATTTATTTATTTTTAATGTTTATTTATTTATTTGACTGTGCCGGGTCTTAGTTACAACATGTGGGAACTAGTTCCCTGACCAGGGATGGAACCCAGGCCCTGTGCATTGGGAGCCGTCTTCGCCACTGGACTACCAGCTAAGTCCCTGATTATGTCTTTGCTCATTCTGCTGCTCCACTTGCATACCCTTCCACTCCTTTTGTTTTGTGAACCCCTATGCATCCTTCAAATCAAAACACAAAATCCCACTGTGGAGCCCTCTGTGACTGCCCCGGGCTAGCTTCTCCATCTTCTTGTGTTCTGTCCACTTCCACACCAGCATATATCACACTGAGCCCTGAGCCCACTTACTGTCTACTTCCTCAACTAGACTGAGTTGTAGTTACACTTCCCAGTGCCCACAGGGCTGGTTGGTTGAATCAATGAATAACATTTCAAAAACAGTGATAGCAGATTTTTACCTGGGATCATCTTTGAGAATAAACACTCAAGACCACATGATAAAGGAGCAACCTGATTTCTATTTCTACCATCTTTCTTCAAGTTGTAAAGACTCACTAATGTTTCCAAAAAGGAAGAAAAATGTGAACAACTCAATAAGAGGTTGGACTTTTTTTTAAATATTAGAGACATAATAAAATAGAAAACCTTTTTTTGTTTGTTTAATTAGTCATTATGAACAGGTATTATGGAAACAACTGGATGTTCACACTCAAAATAGACAATCATCTCTCCATTGAACAACGTGTAATCAACACAGAAGTTGGAGCTTTGAGAGACAATCTTCATCCCTTTGATAAGTGCTCCTTGATCTTGAGTGATATGGTGAGAAATCAAAAGTCAATCCCTGGGGACTTCCCTGGCAGTCTGGTGGTTAAGAGTCTGTGCTTCCACTGCGGGGGGGCATGGGTTTGATCCCTGGTCAGGGAACTAAGATCCTGTAAGCCAGGATCTTAAAAAACAAACAAACAAACAAACAAAAATACCTCAATTCCTGCTTTCACAGGCACCACAAGTCAACAGGCAACGTCAGCCCCCCTTGTTCTGAAGGGAGAGGCGTGGTCAAGGGAAGGGGTGCCAGAGCATGTTTGCACACCAGAGGGGAAAAGACCCAGCAGCAAGGGAGAGGAGGTGAACCAGGTGGGAGAGAAATGTAGGGGCAACATCCTTGAGAAGATTGGGTGGGGACATCAACATCAAAAGGGAACTTCTTGGGATCACAGAAAGTTCTAGAACTCGATGGCAGAAAACTCTAGACCTTGGAGGGGTGATGGTTACGTAAGTGTATACAATCATCAATATGCACTTAAAATGGGTATATTTTACTGTATATAAAGTATATCTCAATAAAGTTTATTTAATAACATTGATTTATGTATCACAATAAAGTTGATTTATTTAAAAATACTCATCTATTTGTTTGTTTTTGGTTGCACTGGGTCTTCACTGCTGCCTGCAGGCTTTCACTAGTTGTGGCCAGCGGGTGCGGCTCTTGGCTGCGGTGCACACGTTTCTCATTGCAGTGGCTTCTCTTGTGGACCGTGGGCTTTGGGTGCACAGGCTTCCGTAGTTGCGGCTCATGGGCTCTAGAGCTCGGGCTCAGTAGTTGTGGTACACAAGCTTCGTTGCTCCAAGGCATGTGGAATCTTCAGGGACCAAGGATTGAACTCATGTCCCCTACATTGGCAGGCAGATTCTTGTCCACTGGACCACGAGGGAAGTCCAATAAAGTTGATTTAACAAAAAAAAGTCCTGGAGAGGAAGAAAATGGCTGTTCCTTATGAGTGTCCTAGGGAATGTTGCATGAGGGCAGGAGTAGATGTGGAAGAGAAGATTCTGAACGCGAATACGGTGAGTTACAGGTATCTGTGGTCTTCTGTTAGAAGTGCCATCTTGAACACTCAGCATCAGCTTCACCTGGTGACAGACAGTGTCTCCTTGACCAAAGTCTGCTCAGGCTCCCCGGAACTTTGTCAACTTGGCCCTGACTTTTGGACTTCCGTGTTCGTTTCTGTGTCGCCCAATTGTAGCAAGAATCCTGCTAAGTCAGTTTAACCAGAATCCCACATCTTCTGTGTCTGATCACCCTTGATATTTGACCAAATTCCTCATCCCCTTCCACCCTCCCCTGGTGATGTCTTACCACCCCTGCCTGCCTTCTGCAAGAATTCTGTGAGGTTGGTTTAACCAGAGCCCCCTGATCCCTGATGCTTCAGTTTAGTAATTTTCCATCGACTGAACTCCCTTGCCCCAACACTTGGCTACAAATTTCCACTTTCCTTTGTTGTATTCAGAGTTGAGCCCAACCTCTGTCTCCTGCAAGACGCCGCTGTAGTGGTCCCTCTACTGTTGCTCAATTGTGTCCAGCTCTTTTCGGCCCCATGGACTGTAGCCCACCAAGTTCCTCTGTCCATGGGATTTCCCAAGCAAGAATACTGGAGTGGGTGGCCATTTCCTTTTCCAGGGGATCTTCCTGACCCAGGGATTGAACATGGGTCTCTTGCATTGGCAGGTGGATTCTTTCCACTGAGCCACCAGAAAAGCCCTTTGCTTACAGTCTTCAGAATGGGTCATTGAATTATTTTCCTTTAATACTGGGAGCTGGTTAGGAATGACTAGATCTCAGGCTCCACCCCAGACCTACTTCCCAGAGTGCGCACATTAATGAGATCCCCAGGTGATCCTTGTACATGTCAAAGTCTGAGAAGAGCTGATTTAAGGGGGCTGGAATAGCTCCCATGAAGCACACACAGCTGTGAACACTTACAGCCACAGGAAAAGCAAAAGGGACAGACGGGGTGGTGGGCCTACATGGAACACCCCATTCCTTAGGTGGCAGGCTGGTCAGAGCAGGAGGGCAAACTGAGGAGTCCGGAAGGAGTGCTGATTTGGGTCCTGGCCAGTTTCCCAGGGAAAACCAATCTGGTCATCTGACTGTCAAATTCACCAAGGGCTTTTCATACTTTCGGTCTTATTTGAGTCTGGTTTAACCCTATGAGAGTGCATTGAAATCGGAATGGGCTTTGTCTCAGCTTTAGAGGTGAAGAAGCTTCAGTTTGGAGAATGCAGACACCCTCAAGAAGGCCCAGGTGGGTGGCCTGCGGTTGTGCTGCAAAGCTGAGAGGCTGGGCTGGGTGGCTTCATGGGCAGCTGCAGGTGGGCCCTGGGAGAATGGGGCTGGCTCTGGCTTGGAGGGCCTTGCCTCGGCAGGCCATTGCTTGCCTGAGCGCCTGGCTCGCAGCTGGCTGGATTTCCAGGAACTCAGGACAGCTCCCTGCTTTACCCCCGCAGACCCAGGTTTTCCGGGATCAGTCTGACCCTCGGGGACTGTACAGACAGCTGTGCCTGTCACCTGGATAGGCCGGGGCCCTGGGGAGCTTGACCTCAGCCACAAGTGCCCACTTTGAGGCTCACGCCTCCAGCAGCTGAAACCACGGAGAGGCGGGGGCTCTGGGGGGTGGGGGGGCACGGGGCAACACTTTGTGGCTGTAGCTGCTTCCTGCCCTCACCCTACCCGTAATCCCTCCACCACAGTTTCGTTAGCTGGTTCCAGATTTCAAGTTCATCTGTGTTAGTTCATCTGTTAGTTCAAGTTCATCTGCACCCTCGGAGTGCAGGCCAACCCTTCATTGTGCAGAGAGAGAAACAGCCAGAGGGGGAGAGGGAGCTGTCTTGGTCACACAGCAAGCCAGTGGCCTAGCCAGCCCCGCACCCAAGCTTTCCCTTTTCAGAGCCTCAGTCTGCTTGTGTGCCCCAACCTGGATGTAGCCAGAGCCTTGCTCACAGGAAGCAATTCCTGAGCAGCATCTGTGGGCCACACTGTCTCCAAATGCCTCCTCAGGGCCTTTGCACTTGCCATTTCCTCTGTCTGGGATGCTCTTCCTCTCAACATCCCCAGGGCTTATTTTCTCAGGACACGCTGTTCTCTGCTCACAAATCAGCTCGTCGGCAAGACCCTCTGTGGTCCCCGTTTGTAAAACAGCCCCCCTCACTGTGCTCTTCACAGCTCTGACCATCCCCTGACATTTTCTTCTATATTGTTTTTATTTTGTTTATTTTCTGTCTTCCCTGGCCTGTGGAAAAGCCAGAATGGCAGGGACTTTGTTTTGTTAATTGCTGTATTCCCCAGGACCCAACACTACTCGACATTTGAGAAGTTCTCACTAAATATCAACCCACTCCAGTGTTCTTGCCTGGAGAATCCCAGGGACGGCGGAGCCTGGTGGGCTGCCGTCTATGGGGTCGCACAGAGTTGGACACGACTGAAGTGACTTAGCAGCAGCAGCAGCAGCACTAAATATTCATCAAATAAATGAATTAATGAATTCAACTTGTGCTGTCAGGATCAGAGAGTAATGAGGAATTCCTTCACTAGTATGTTGGGATTTAATTTTGGTGAATGTTCCCTTTTTTCAAAGCTATGGTTTTTCTAGTAGTCATGTACAGATGTGAAGAGCTGGACCATAGAGAAGGCTGAGTGTTGAAGAATAGATGCTTTCGAATCGTGGTGCTGGAGAAGACTTGAGAGTCCCTTGGACTGCAAGAAGATCAACCAGTCAGTCCTAAAGGAAATCAAACCTGAATATTCTTTGGAAGGACTGATGCTAAAGCAGAAGTTCTAATCCTTTGGCCACCTGATGCAGAGAGCCAACTCATTGGAAAAGACCCTGATGCTGGGAAAGATTGAGAACAAGAGAAGAGGATGAGATGGTTGGATGGCATCACTGACTCAATGGACATGAGTCTGAGCAAACTCCAGGAGATGGTGATGGACGGGGAAGCCCGATGTACTGCAACTCATCAGGTCATAGCGTCAGACACGGCTTAGTGACTGAATGGCAACAACACTTGTTTCCACCCTCTATCTCCTCCGTGGTTTGCAGATTCAGCCTGTCACACTTCACTTTTCCTGGGGAGGTGGGAACCTCATCTTCCTCTTGACCTTGGATGGCTGATCTTTCCCTTGCACACGTGGCCCTGACCAGCAGCACTACCTCCATCCCCAGGGTCCTTCTAATTCCTCATCTGAGAAAGTTCTCTCCTACCTCCCTATCAAAGTGGCAGATAGCTTGCAATTCTGTGTCATTGCTTCTTTAATCTTCACAACCACCAGAGAAGGCAGACATAATTACACTCAGAATCACAGCTCAGGAAGGTTAAGTAACTTCCCTGAGGCCACACAGCTAGTAAAGAAGCAGAGTGGAGGGACTTCCCTGGTGGTCCGGTGGCTGAGAATCTGCTTTGTGATGCAGGGGGCATGGGTTTCATCCCTGGTTGGGAAACTAGAATCCCACTTGCCACAGGGCTACTGAGCCTGCACTCCACAACTGGAGTCCATGCGCTGCAAGAAAGATCTTGTGTGCAGCAACTAAGACCCAGTGCAGCCAAATACATAAAATAAATATTTTTTTTTAAAAAAGAAGCAGAGTAGAGACTCAAACCTAAGTTTCCTGAATTCTGTCATCTATCTGTCCCCATGGATGCCAGTCCCAGGGTCTGGGTGAGGGCCTGAGAACCCAGACAGGGCTCTGCTCATGGAGTTTGCCCTCCTGGAATGTTGTCTGACAGGTCAGGCAACGCTCTTGGGTCCCAACCTTTAGAACACCCACCAGGAGCATGTGGGACACGAGTCTATGTCAGACCACACTGGGTACCTCTCTCCCGGTTTGTAGATGACTCCAGTGGTCAGGAGCAGAGGCGGGGCTGGGTGGGTAACCGGGCAACCCAAGAGGGGTCCAAGCCAACCATCCCAAGCAACCTCTCTCCCTGGGGTCCTGATGCTGCAAAGAATAAGTCCAGCCCTACCTCCATGACTTGCTACTTCCTGTCCTCAGCCTCTGCAAGTAAGCAGTGACAGACATGTTATTACCCCATCACATTTCTTGACAGCTCTGATGGGAAAGAATGTTCTTGCCTACAATGAACTGAAACCCTCCTTCCTGGAAGCTTTGTGGCCTCACAGAACAATCTTTCTTCAGGGAAGGGAGGGTCTCTTGTCCCTGAGTTTTCTCCCAGTGAAATGATCGTGGGTCCCTTAACTGTTCTACACATGACACAGCTCCTGCATCACCCTGCTCCTTCTCTAAAAACATATTCTAGACAACAGGATTGTCACCTCCCTTTTTACAGCCATTAGGCCTCTCGTAATGTAGCTTAAATTCACATTTGCTCTCTGGGCAGCCATCTCCTAGAGCCTGAAAGCTAGGATTCTGAGCTTTGAAGAATTGACAGGATTTTAGTCCAGCATCTAACACAGAGATGAGCAGATTGTTGTCCTAAAAAATACATAGAAAGTAGGTAAAGAGATGAGTTTGGCCAAATCTGTGAAGCTGGGAATGACCACGGCCTTCTTGGAGGAAAAACAGGTCTGGCCAAGCCACGGATTCATCAACAGGGAAGTTGGGACAGATCATGGGATGCCTTGAATGACAGGTTTGGAGGTGTGGACTTCTTGCAGGTCAAGGGAAATGACTGAAGGCTTTTTAGCAAAGTCTTTGATACAGTAAGTTTATGGGATGGACCGTAGGAGTAGGTAGAGGGGAAGGAAGCCCACATTAACAGGCTGCCCTACCATCCAAGCGGGAAATGAGGAATTAAAAAACATCACCCTGGGAGGATAACAAATGAATGATCTATATCTCCTATCATCCATAGGTGAGAAAATCAGGGCCCGGAGAGGTAAAGTGACTGTCCCAAGGTCACACAGCTACCAAGGAACACAGGCTGGCCCAAATATGATTTTTTTTTTTAAATTTTTCAGCCCAGATGTCTTTCTGCTACATGGGCCCTCCCAGGGGGGCAATTCAGACCTTGGCACCCAAAAGATTTTCAAAAAATAAACGTGGACTTGGTTCGATGTGCTGCCTGATCTAGGTTGGTGGTGATAAGGAGGCATTCCAGAACAGGCAGCGAGGAGAAGAGATCAGGGCAAGGTTCCAGGGTAGGTCTGATGGAAGGGGAATTACTCCAGAGCATTTCTTCCAGGGGTCAAGATGCTGAGGGGCCCTATGGATGGAGATGGCTTCAGACATCTCCCTGGTCCACAAAGCTGGGGTGCAGGGACACCAGGGAGTGGTCCTCCTGACCGCTGGAGAGAGGTGATGCACAAAAATCCCCAGGGGGCCTGTAAAGAGGGCATCCTGGGGATGCTCTGCCACCCTCCCTCCAAGGTGGGGGACCCAGCACAGGAGAATGGACTCCACAGAGTCAGCTGAACCAGTGGGCTCTCCGGGTGACCCTGAGCTCATCACCTCCCCGCTTGGTGTCTTGGCTTTCTCATCTGTAAAATGGGAATGATGATACTTACCTACCTCATCGCCGAGTTATGAGAATTAATTAATGTTTATAAAGGACTTAGAGATCCACAGATGAAAGGTGCCATAGAAGTACAAAGTATCATTACTGTAATTACATTACACTATTATATCTCAGGCCAAGGGCTTTCTGCAGCTTTGCTTATTATCAAGATTGGCGATGGGGTGGAGATAAAACCCAATCTCCCTCAACCATCGCTCCAAACTCCAACCCAGCTCAGTCCAGATCTCAACTCCCAGAGATTCCATCAGCCTTGGAAGACATGACAAGCGTCTCCAGTCCAGAATTCCCCAGGGGCAGGGAGACAAGTCGTCTCCTCCTAGGAGCAGCAGTTCTGGGGGGTCTGAGGGGGTTGGGGGCTGGACCCCAGAGGCCAGTCTGGCTCTGGGTCATCTGGCCAGCTTTCCCTTTGGGAGGACCCTCTTTGTGTTAAATTGGAGTCCTTCCCACAATGCCCCTGGCCCCAGAGTCAGACTCAATTTCCAGACCGAAAACAACAACCAAAAACAGGCCGCTTGGCCTCAGATGTCGAGCTCCCCCACGTTATTGAACCACCGATAATTCCACGCTCCTCCATCATCGCAATTTCACAATACCCTGACCTGACCGGGTAAGCGAAAGCTAGATCAGAAAGAAATATAATTACCTTTTTTTACGAGCTTATGACATGGTTGCACCCTCCTCGCCTGCCAGCTTGTCCAGTCACTCACAAATGATGATATACATACTATAAATTATATCATTATCGACCTATAATTACAGGCAACATCTATATGAATCCCCCTGAAGGAGACTGAGGCTCCAAGATTACGTACCCTCGCCCCTCAGTCCCTTGGGAAAAGAGCTCAGTTGCCAGGAGGAGAAGCTACTTTCTTCCAAGTTTCATGGACACTGGGTTCAAACAGAGACCCCCTTCCCATCATCATACACACAACCGCAGCACCCCCCCACCCAGGTTCCCCCAGAATGGATCAGGTCTCCCCACAGAGCACACAAAGCCTGAGAGAGGTTGGCATGGACAAATCAGGACATGTGAGGGCATCTCTCTAGGGGAGACCGAGAGCAGAAGAGGACCTGGGTATGGGGAGCTCTGGGGGGAAGGGACAGAGGGAGGAGACCCTCGGAGACTCCAACTCAGTGGGCTGGAAGCCTGGTGGCTCCCCTTGGGGCTCAGAAGACATGCTCAAGGACACCTCTGCCTTCCAGGACTCACCGAGCAAGGGTGCCCTCTGAGATGACCTCACTCATCTGGGCAATACCCAGGGCCTGACCATGGTCTGGTGATACCCACAGCTCTGCCTGGTCCTGGCTGAGGTGGGCTGTGGCCCCTTGGCTGATGGCAGAGAGCAGGAAGGTGCTGAGACCAGCTCAGTTAGAAGGGAGATGGCAAGCTGGATGTGAGGAGAGGACAAGGACTGCTTTTCCAGGTCACACCCTCGGCTCCCCATGGGGTGCAGGAGACTGACATCCACTTCCCTTTATCCCTCTTTCCTTATTCTCCTTCCTTCCCCCCTTCCTTCCTTGGGCCTCCTCTTGCAGCTCTGAGCCAGGCTCTGGGAGGCAGCCATGCGTAAGGCACAGGCCCATCCTTAGGGAGTTCATAGCCAAAGGAGCCCCTGTGTGTGTGCTAAGTTATTCGTCATGTCTGACTCTTTGTGACTCTATGGATGGTAGCCCACCAGGCTCCTCTGCCCATGGGATTCTCCAAGCAAGAATACTGGAGTGGATTGCCACACCCTCCTCCAGGGGGTCTTCCCGATCGGGAGATCGAATCCACTTCTCTCACACCTCCTTCATTGGGAGGTGGGTTCTTTAACGCTTGCGTCACCTGGGAAGCCCTAAAGGAGACCCTACGCTGAGATAAACGTGGGACCTGGTCAGGACTTGGGGGCAGGACAGGGGGTCCTGGGGTGGGACTGGTCAGGGAAGGCAGAAGCTGGGATTTAAGAGGTGGCTTCTGGGTAACCAAAGAGATTATGAACAGAGGGAGCACGCCCCCTCCCAATAAAGTCATAAGGGACGGAGGAGAGAGTCTGGTGTGTTCAGGCATCGGGGGACTTCCTGCAGGACACACGCAGCGCAGTGCGGGGAGGGGGCTGTCTCCCGCCGGCCCACCCCGCCCACCTCACCGCCCGTTCTTCCTCTGCGATGCTCCACTTGACCCACCCGAGTCCTCCATGTCCCCTCCGTTTCCCAGACGCTCCTCCGGTCCCTCTCCCTTCCTCCTCCTGTCAGTCCAGCTCTGGGTCCCCCTCCCCTCTCCAGCTCACGGAGCCCTCCTCTGTGACACCCCCTCCTCTGGGTCCCACCAGAAGGTCTGGTGACACTGGGTGTGCAAAGGTCTGGGTCATTCTCTACCCTGATCTCCAAATAGCCAGGTCCTGCTGGATTCTGGAACCAGCTCCCAAACCCATCCTCCCCGCCGTAAGGAGCAAGTTGGGAGTTGGAAGGGGTGGGCACCAGGGCTCTGCCCAGAGTCCCAAGTGTCAGGTTCAAGGCAACAAGGAGCCACCTCCATCTGGATGGCAGGTGACCCCAACTGAGGCTCATCCTTGAATCACATCTTATAAAGAATCATTTGCACATTTGAATTCAAAGCCCCTCAAACCAGTATAAACACCACCACCCTGAGTACCATAAAAACCACGTTGAGCATTTATGGAAACTAAAACATGTGTATTAACATATGGCAAAAATTTCACTTGCCGCATCTTTTTAGCATTGGGCTGATGCAGGAGGCATCTGTGCTGAAGGCGTTCGAATGGAAGCTTCAGAAAAGAGCATGGTGAGAAAAAGGCTGTCGCAGACTGGGCTGCTTGGCGAGGCTGCGAGGAAGCCTGAGGATGGGTCCCTGGCGACGGCGGGGGGTGGGCCCACCAGGGTGTACATGCAACATGCTTCCTTCGTCCCAGGCCCTCCAGGTCTGGCTCGCCTCTCCTGCCTACCCCTCTCCTTTTCTCTTTCCTCACTCTCTTCCCCTCCCATCTCAAAGAGCATGGGTCTCAGGGCAGAGGTGGTCAGGGTTGAGAACTGGAGAGGGATGCTCTCTTGGCTCTTTTTTCTCACCTCAGGTCCCAGCAGGAGAGAGCTGAGTCTTCCAGTTCCCCGTCAGCCAACTCTGATGGGGTCCTGGAGCAGGGCTCACACCAGCTTCTCCCTGGAACCAACAGCCCAGAGTCCCCTGCAGCTCTCCGAGGTGGGCAGCCTCCCTGGTTACTCCATTCCAGACAAGACAGCCCATCTGGACTGGGAACCTCCATGGATTCTTCTGGACGGCAACTTTTGGGGTCCACCCTGGAGATTTGTTCTGCACCAGCGTCCTGTTTATCATCTGATGAGACAAACTGAGGATTGCTGGGGCCTTTCGAAAAATAGGGAGGCCCCGGCTTACAGAGAAAGAAGAAAATTAACCCACTGCCCCCTGACCTGTAAGAGAGCTCCAAGCTGCCCCTAGAGGCGCAGTCTGCAAAGCTCTTTCATATACATGGTTGAGATGGGCAACCACCCTGTGGGGAAGGAGTCAGATGGTCATCTCTCTCTCACGTGTAGGAGACTAAGAATCAGAGATGAGAACTGAAGTGAGCAGCCCAAGGCTGCATGGTGGATGGGCAGTAGGGACAGCCCTCAGAACTTTGAACATCGGGCCTGACCCTTGTTCCATGGGCCCCTCTCCCCCCAGATGACCACAGCCGGGAAATCTTGACCCCTCCACTGAAAGCCTATCTCCAGAGAGGGACCCCACCCCCGTGTCTTACACCCTGGATGCTAGCTGGGTGTTTGCTGACTCCTCCCCAGAAAGTGACTTCTTTTAGTCAACCCAACTGCCTGGTCCTCCATCTTGGGAACCATCAGAATCTGAGATCGAGACAAAATAATATCTGGCTTTCCTATCTTCTTTGATAAAGATCAAAGCTCCAGAGACTTCCCTGGTGGGTCGGTGGTTAAGACTCTGGGCTTCCACTGCAGGAGGCGTGGGTTCCATCCCTGGTCAGGGAACAAAGATCCTTCCTGGTGTGTGGCATGGCCATAAAAAAGAAAAAGATCAAAGTCCCAAAGGTAATGTCAAAAGTCATCAACCTTGCCCCAAGCCAGCATCCTGGATTTGGGGTTTACCCCCAGGCTGGTGGGGGTTTATGGCCAAGCAGAAGAGACACAAGCCTTCCCAGCTCACCCCTCCTTTCTTTTCTGTTCCTCTTAAAAGAGAGAGAGAACAAGCAAGCCTGCGGCACAAACTGTGAGGAGATAAGATGATAGCCACTTGCCACCTTCCTGGTATTTTGACGTCCAGAGATGGCATCCCAGTGCTCGCCCTGGCAGAGAGAGTGGGATCATTGATCTCCCTTATGACATCTTTCAGAATGGGCTCCTCCCTGCTTTAATTTCAGCCTCAAGATGTGGAGAAGCAGGTTGCTCGCCATAAAACAAGAAAAACACATCCTCCCGTTAACTAGTGTTCAAAATGGTTGCTAGCCTTTCCCATACCTGCAACCAGAGAGGAACCTCCCCCCTCCCACGCCCAACAACTAGGGGCCCTGGATTGTCCAGGGACCTCTTCATCTGGATCTACCCCCAGCTTCTTCCTCCTGTGGATGAAATTCCGGGTCCTTCTGTCCTGAGTGGCCATGGAAGCCAGGCTGTGGCCTCTGGAATAAAGGTCCCAAGACAAATGCATAGAAAGGGAAACACAGTCATGGAGTACAGGTTGGATGTTTCTGACATTCAGTGCTCCCTGATGGGAAGAAGAGGCCCTCCTGATTTCCCAGGGGAACTTTGGGTGGCCTCCCTTGGAAGCAGGCATTTGGGTGTCCAGTGGATATTTGCCAAGAGGCAGGACCTGGGATGGGGCTTCCCTGCTGGCTCAGCCGGTAAAGAATCTGCCTCCAGTGCAAGAGACTGGGGTTTGATCCCTGAATCTGGAAGAAGGGAAAGGCTACCCACTGCAGTGTTTTTGCCTGGAGAATCCCATGGGCAGAGGAGCCTGGCAGGCTACGGTCCATGGGGTCGCAAAGGGTCAGATATGACTGAGTGACTAAGCACGCACGCAGAACCTGGGATAAAAGGCTTGGAAAGGGGGCTGCTTCACAGTAGTGAAGAGGAGTGGAGACCCAGTCAGAACGTTTAGCCCACACCTGGGGAAAAGGTCACCTAGAGAACCTGACCACTACTGGCTGGATGACCTCATGCTGTCGCTTCTGGTCTCTGACCTCAGAGTCCTGCTTTGTTGTAACAGGTGATAACTGACCTCCCAGAGCTCCTAACAGGTCAAGTGTGAGGGGCATACAGAAGCCTTGTTCTCCATCAAGCACTCTTCAAAAGTCAGGAGGAAGCCACATGAGTAGACGTTGGTCCACACCGGAGTGACATTTCTGAAGTTCCCCTGAGTATCCCTCACCATCTGCATTCCTTTGGGAAGAGGCTGCATCTTAGAACAGCCATTGAGGAGTGGACGGGAGTGGGTATATTTATCATTTTCAGAGGGGAAAAAAAAGGATCATCTGCACTGGCTGGCTCACGGTCACACAAAATTTCTGGGTCCTTCCCAAGCAAGCAATGACATCTGGTAACCCCATTGTCTGCTATCTGCAGGAAAGAAAGTGTTAGACACGAGGGGCAGATGGAGTTTGCCTAACGTGTCTGTTCTCTTCTTTGCTGCCTTTTCAACTCTTCTTGGGAATGCAGCAAAATAGCAGCTGTTCATAATTTCATGAATAAAGAACTATGTAAATTTCAACTATGAAAATGTGTTGCATCTCTTGTGGGCAAAGTGTGGGGTAGGCTCCCGCTCCGTCTCTATGCATATCTTGTGTGCATCTTGGGGTTTATCTAAACGGCATTCTCCAGGCAACTGCTCAGTTTCAGAAACCATCTTGGCTAATTGATGACAAAAGGTATTACTCTCTGTCCCTCCTGGCCAGAGCAAGAGGCTTGTCAGCCAGGTTCCTGGGTCCCACCTTCATCGCTTCTGAGAGTCAGTCTCTATGTGTTTCTTTTTACTGATCTGTAAAATGGGTATATGATGCTTCTGTCTTTCATGGAACACTTGCATAACAATTACATATTTGTGAACTACCTTCCTGCAGCCTTGGAATGGGGAGGCCAAGCATGTTCACAGTCTTCTTATAAATACCTGTACGTGGTAAAAACGTGTCAGCAAGGATTCCATCTTGATCAGGTCCAAAATCCCATTTTCTCTAGTCCTGGGGCTTCCAGGAAGCCTCCAAAAACTGTATTAACACTATGTTTCTGAAAAGCACGCTGTACTCATTAGTAACAATCTTACCAGCTCAGCTCAAAAATGGCGGGAGGGTCCCTCTAGGTTTGATGGGTGTCATATGGAGAGATAGCAAGCCTCTTGTGAATGGATCCAAGGTGTGGAGCTAGAACCTGTGGGTGGAAGCTGTAGTGAACCCAGATGCAGCTCTTTAAAAGGGAGTATTTTTGGTAGTGCCATAAGACAGTGGTCCCCAACCTTTTTGGCCCCAGGGACTGGTTTTGTGAAAGACAATTTGTCCACAGATGGGGGTAGGGGTGAGGGGCAAGGGGATGGTGCAGGCTGTAATGTGAGTGATGGAGAGCAATGGGAGAAGCAGGTGAAGCTTTGCTCGCTAGCCTGCCGCTCACCCTCTGCTGTGCAACCCCGTTCCTAACAGGCTGTGGCCCAGGGATTGAGGATCCCTGCCCCGAGGTGGACCACGTCCCTCTGGGAGGATGGCTAGTTGATCAGAATGCTATAAGCAAGTGCCACTGTTATCCTTCACGATACACGTGACTCACCTGAAGGAAGACCTGGTTAAAAGGCAGATTTGACCCAGCAGGTCCAAGGGGGGGCCTGAGGTTCTGCATTTCTACCCAGCTCCCATGTGAGGCCAAGACTGCTGGTCCCAGGACCACACTTAGGACAAGCTGATCTCTGACCTCTCCTCCAATCCTGAGTTCCTACACTTCTGTGATTCTATGATCAGATGACCATAGAGTTAATTGCCCCCAGGGTCCTGGTCAGCTTGGGCAATGGAAGGCAGCCATGGAACATTCAAGGGCCTCCCTCCTCCCTAGGAGCGGTCTTTCCAGTAACTCCCACTTGCATCCTCGTAGACCAGGGGCTTTCTGTTTTTTGATTAATAAGAAAGACATCCCTGGTGACCAAGTGGCTAAGACTTCACGCTCCCAATGCAGGGGGCCTGGGTTCGATCCCTGGTCAGGGAACTAGATCCCACATGCCACAACTAAGATCCAGCACAGCCAAATAAATAAATAAATACTGGGGAGAAAAATGAGAAATCAGTTGCTTCTGACACTCCTCACTATGGCCATTTGAGAGTCATAGATTTGGGATGCTTTGGAAAGCTTGGTCTCAAAAGGCTTCCGTGGAGACTGGGGGCCGGTGTGGTCAGTAGGTTTCAGAGACAAAGGTCCTTTCTATAGTCAAGGTGAATAAAAGAGAGCAAGTGACAAGAAGGTCATTGTGCCCACAGGTAACTGGCTGGCCCAGCCAAGGGACTTAGTGAGCATGACCTTGTTTCTGCAACTTTGTCTTGTTGCCCGAGGCTCCCTCCCTATCCAAGCCCAGAGCACTTCTGCTCACTCCCAGAGACACTGAATTCCATCACATCGGGCCCAGCATGCAGTTTGCTAGGGTTTCACACCTTTGGCCAGATAGCAGGATTGGCTCAAGGGAGCACAGAGGTGGACCAAGCACAGGTTGGTACCCTGTGCTTGTACCATGAAGACAAAGCAACCAGTGCACACAGAGAGAGGAAGACCCCTGTAGACTGAATTAATCAGGGAAGGCTTCTTAGAGGAGGTGAGGTTTTAGGTAGAATTTAAGAATTATAAAGATAAGGATCATGGAAGTGGGTCAGAGGTAAGGATGGGGAGGGGGTGAAGAATGCACATCCTAGAAAGACCCCCATAGGAAAATCCTATTCAAGAAGCCCCTCAGCCTTTGGAAAACAGTCTAAAGTTCCTCCAAAGTTTAAATATAGAGTTAACCTTTAACCTAGCAATTCCACTCCTAGGTATGTACCCAAGAAAGAAGAAAGCACACGGTCTGTTCAAAACTTTTACATAAACGCTCACGGCAGGGTTTCCCTGGTGGTCCAGTGGTTGAGAATCCGTCCACTTTGCAACACAGGGGACACTGGTGTGATCCTTGGTCCAGGAAGATACCACAAGCCTCGAAGCAACTAAACCCATGCGCCACAACTACTGAGCCCATGCTCTAGAGCCTGTGAGCGGAAACTAGCGAAGCCCGCACGCCCAAGAGTCTGTGCTCCACAACGAGAGAAGGCGCAGCAACTGGGAAACCACACACCACAACCAGAGAGTAGCCCCTGCTCACGGCAACTAGAGAACACCCACGCAGCAAGGAAGACCCAGCACAGCCAAAAGTAAACAAATTAATTGACTGATTAAATTATATTTTTAAATGTTCATAGCAGTCATTACTCACAATAGCCAAACAGTGGAAACAGCCGAAATGTCCCTCACCTAATGAATGGATAAACATGATATGATTATATGTGCAATGGGGTATTATTCAGCCATAAAAAGGCTTGGCCTCACAGAGAAGGCAAATTTAATTTGAAAGGACTGTCTTAGGATATTCTTTAAAAATAGCTGCAATAGAGAACATTGCTGCTGCTGCTGCTGCTGCTAAGTTGCTTCAGTCGTGTCCAACTCTGTGTGACCCCATAGACATCAGCCCACCAGGCTCCCCCGTCCCTGGGATTCTCCAGGCAAGAACACTGGAGTGGGGTGCCATTGCCTTCTCCGATGCATGAACGTGAAAAGTGAAAGTGAAGTTGGTCAGTCGTGTCTGACTCTTAGTGACCCCATGGACTGCAGCCCACCAGGCTCCTCCGTCCATGGGGTTTTCCAGGCAAGAGTACTGGAGTGGGGTGGCATTGCCTTCTCTGATATAGAACATTTCTAGAACCCAATTCTTGAAGTCTCTTCCATTCTTTCCTTGTTTTCTTTTTTTTTTTTTTTAATTGAGATAAAATTCACATACCACAGAATTATTTCTTGTTTTTAATCTTTTCTCACCTTCTACTGTTTGAAGGCCTTTGTAGTACAAGGCTCACCCTTGAAGGAGCAACACCTCTGACAGTAGAGAAATAAAGACCAACAGAGCACTTAAAATGGTGATAATGACAGTCAAGAACTGACCTGCTACTTATTGGAGAATTGGGAAGTCACTTCTTATTCAAAGAGCTGGGATTCTTAGAAAAGTTATATACTGTGTCTCTTCTTGGTTATGTATATAAATCATTAAAAACATCCATGGGAAATAAAAAGAGACAGGCTTTCCCTTTGAATATTTTTTCAACAAAGAAGAAGGGAAACTGCAACTTCCCTGGTGGCCCAGTGGTGAAGACACGGCTTTTCAATGCAGGGGGGCTTGGGTTTGATCCCTAGTCAGGGAACTAAGATCCTGCGTCCTACTGGGCATGAAACAGAAGCAATATTGTAACAAACTTAATAAAGACATTAAAAAACAGTATACATAAAAAAAATCTTTCGGACATTTAAATTAAAAAAGAAAAAGAAGAGAAATTGAACTTAGGGTATTGTAGCAGCTTTAGAAGGAAATAACATACAATGTTCTGTCTCACAAATGAAAGCAAGTTGGATCATCAAATTGCCTGAGTCACCTGAGAAGCCACCTTTCGATACCCAGAGCTCCTATCTCCAAATCAAATTAAGCAGAAAAACAAGTTTAAAAAAAAAAATCCTTAAATAATTATGGAAGTGGGCAGAGTTTCTTTTTCATGATCGAAACGGCTGATAACGCTTGTATGAGGAGTGAAAAACATCTCGTATAAAAATTTAATCTGAGTGTTTTTGTTGTTAAAAATCTCATGTGAATCATGAATTATGAAAAACACGACTGGGGAGAGCTGTGAACAAGTTGATTCAAGTATTTCAGGCATCCGATGATCTCACGCCCCAGTCCGGCTTGGCTTCTGGGATCGTCAGGATTTTATCAGGTTCAGAGCTTGTTGATGGCCTCATGTTGGCTCCAAGCCTTGGCTGGCTCCTTTCACAGGCTCAGGGAATCATGGAGGACCAGAGCTCAGGCTGGTCACCAGTGACCATGGTGGTTGGTGGCTGGTATTCCTCTGCTACTGTTAAATATGAAGAAAGCGAAACCCTGGAAATGAAGGGCATGGTAAGATGGACTTAGACCTCATGACCCTTGACCTTTGACTCTTAACTCGGGAGTAAGCCAGGCTCATTCCTTCCTTCATCATACATTCATTCAACCCCTACTATGAGTCAGGCCTGGGAATACAAAGAGAAATAAGACAGGTCCATGTCCTCAGATAGCTTAGTTTGGTGGGAGAAACAAACAAAAAAACACAAAATGTGGTCAAACAGATTGCAGGTAACATTTGATTCTGGGATGGAAGCTGTGACATGGTCTGGGGCACCAAAGGATGGCCTTGACCTCAAGTGTCACGCTGATGGCTGCACTGCCTGGTGAAGGGGCCAGCAAGGCTCGCCTGCCCCTTGCATGGGTTGGTTAAACTCTAGGCAGAGAAAGAAGTCAGTGGGAATTCCCTGGTGGCCCAGTGTTAGGACTGTGCTTTCACTGCAGAGAGCGCAGTTTCAAACTCTGGGGAGATAACTAATAACCCGCAAGCGTGGTCAAAGAAAAAGAAAGAAGTCAGTGACAAATCAGCAAATCTGGTGCCTTCGTGTTAGAGAACTCTAGCAACTCAAACAGAATAGATGGGCCCTGACCCATCAGACTGGACACTGGATCATCAGAGGACTAGCCAGGCTTCACTTGGGTGAAGGTTCGTGAAGCAGGGAAGAGTCTGGTGTGGCTGGAGCATTGACTACAGAACCAGGAGAAATGGGGGGAGGCTGGGATGGTGGGTAGGGCTGAGTTAATCTCTTAACTCAGGAGCCGATGGGGGAGAGCCTGAAAGACCAGCAGAAGAGAGACCGGAAGAGAGTGTTTCAGGATGCTCCCCTGGGTGGCCCCGTGTTGTGCCAAGTGGGTGAACAGGTCCCTACGTCCTGTGTATCTGAGAATACTAAAGCCGTGGTGGACGGGATGAAGGGAGGTGAAGGGCAGAGAGCTGCGAGTCATCAGTCCCCATCTTCCTCTCTTTGTAAAGTACCAGGCACTTTTCACATATCACTTAAGTTTTAAGTAGGCCCTCCTCAAAATCACAAAGTCACATATTACATTCCTCAAAATGGGTCCACAGTGGTGGGTGGAGTCCAACAAGAATGTCAGGCCATATGCTAGGTAAGTCTTTGGCAGGGTGACCAGCTCCTGCGCGCTTGCCTGCTGGCCTCCAGTTAAACTGCAAATTAGCCTGGACCAGAGACCTTCAGGGCTGGTCCCAAATCCTGGGATCCACGAACGTTAGGTCCACCTGTGCTGAGGGTCTACAGAATTATCACCACTTTAGAGATGAGGAAGCTTTCCTTGTAGTGGAATCTTTCCCATTTCCCACCTAGGCTTAGAAACCACAAGTCTCCCTGGAGAGCCAGGTGGGGCACACCGGTGTCTCCTGTAAGATTGCCTAGGGTCCATTTGAGCCATTTTCAGGAGTCTAGAATTCTTAGCTGCCTTTTCCACTCTCTGTGTGGCAGGAGACAGATTAAGCCTTCCCACCTTTGAGAACATTGGCTAAGTAGCTCCTCTTAATCCTTGCTGTTATTGTTCAGTCGCTAAGTTGTGTCCAACTCTCTGCAACCTCATGGACTGCAACATGCCAGGCTTCCCTGTCCTTTGTTATCTCCTGGAGTTTGCTCAAACTCATGTCCATTGAGTCGGTGATGCTATCCAACCATCTCATCCTCTGTCGCCCCCTTCTCCTCCTGCCCTCAATCTTTCCCAGAATCAGGGTCTTAATCCTGAATTGATGCTTTCGAATTGTGGTGCTAAAGAAGACTCTTGAGAGTCCTTGGACTGCAAGGGGATCAAACCAGTCCATCCTAAAGGAAATCAACCCTGAATATTCATTGGAAAGACTGATGCTGAAGCTGAAGTTCCAATATTTTGGCAAACTGATGTGAAGGGCCAACTCATTGGAAAAGACCCTGATGCTGGGAAAGATTGAGGGCAGGAGGAGAAGGGGGTGACAGAAGATGAGATGGTTCGATAGCATCACAGACTCAGTGAACATAAGTTTGAGCAAATTCTGGGAGATGGTGAAGGACAGGGAAGCCTGATGTGCTGCAGTCAATGAGGTCACAGAGAGCCGGACGCAATTTACCAACTGAACAGCGACAACAACAAATTCTGCATGCCAACAAGAGGGGACCAAGTGAACCCAGTCCTAACTGAATTCCACCTTGCCGAGTTGTCTGTTTTCTTTATTCATTTTCATTCACTTTGATATAAATTAAATATATATTTTGAAATTCCTGCTATATCAGTCAGAGACCTAGCAGGAAACAGAATTAAATGTAGATGATTCAAGGGACATGAAGAAGAGACAAGGGACCACATGTGGACAAAATAAAGGGGGTCAACTAGGGGTGTAGTGGCCCCCAAGATCAGTAATAACAGTAATAGCAGGAACTTCCTGGTGCAGTGTCTAAGACTCTGGGCTCCCAATGCAGAGGACCCAGGTTCGATCCCTGGTCAGGGAACTAGATCCCAATTGCTACAACTAAAGATCCTATATATTGCAATGACGATCAAAGATCCTGTGTGCCACAACTAAGACCTCGCACAGCCAAGGAAATAAAAATAAATATAAAAAAAAAGTAATAATAGCAGAAAGCACTACCCCTAGGCCTGGGCAGGGGGGCGTGGCCACAGGGGCCTGGTGGAAGCCATAGATGTAGGAAGATGCTCAAATTCCAAACACGAAGACAGAGTGGGGAAGCAAAGTTCCAGTCTCTCCTTCCTCCAGTCTCCACTCTCGTACCTCCTACAAGGCAGGCACCTCCATAAGCCCAACCCAATGGGAAAAGAGTGGAAGGGAAACAACAAGAGTTGCCTCCCTGGGGCTCAGGTATGGGATTCAAGGGCAGACGGTGGCTGCAGGTGTGGAGGAGGTAAACCAGAAGACCTGTGAACCTCTCAAGGATTTCAAGGATTGGCGGGGTGGCGCGGGACTCCTCAGGGAAATAGACGAAGGTGTCCAGGGCGAGAGCGTTCCATAGGTGAACATTGCAGAGACAGCGGTGTTGTTGATAAAGTCTTATCACAGAAGGAAAAGGAAAGTTAGGTTAGCTGGTTAAGATTTAGTCTCAAGATGGGAGAAATGGGAGGGAGGGGGTGGTGAGTGCAGTAGCTCCTCTCCGGCCTGTCTGTATTGATCAACCAAACCGATAACCGCCAGCTGTCCCATCCCTTTGTGCTGTGAATTCACAGCCATAATGTGTGTGCATCTGGCCCTTGACGAGAGTTCATGGAGGCTGAGTAATGTTTGGATGGAGGGAAAAAAAAATGATTGCGTATGGCAATATGATCCCCGGCAATCGACAGCTGGTGATAGAGGCGCTTTCAATCTTTTATTTTGTCTCGGGCTGAGCAGCTAAGTCTGGTGTTTAGCCGTATTTTGTATTGATTTCCAAAATGACAAAGAAAATTTCCAAAGCTGTCAAACAAACACGAGATGTTTATGAAATGAAGTGACGTTTCCCTGCCATTTCTGCTTTCTTCCTCATCTATTATGGATATTTCATTAGCGATTAGTCAGAAACTTTTGAAGCTAGCTTTGGAGTTTGTCATTTAGAGCTTTCATATCAATTTCCTTAAAAACACGAGAAATATCACTCCTATAAATAAAGCACAAGGCTCAGCACAGAGGCAGGGAATGCAAGACAGAAAGGCAAACATGATTTTCAAGTATATGCAATTATGAAAAATAGAATAACAAAGTAGGCAATATTTCAAATTAAGTTCCTAAATGTACATTTCATTTAAGCTCAATAAAATATCACTTAGATTGCAGTAATACCACTTAATTATTAAAAATCCTATCCAACCAGATTAATAACTATCTAAGAGATGCTTGTCTAAATTCTAAATTTCCCCTCCACTCAGCAGTCCCTCATTATGAAGACTATCCCTCATTTTAGAAAGAATTTTCTTCTGTCCCTCAAAGACCTGCTGAGAACTCATTTTTAACACTGTAAATTATTTACATCAGGAGCTTGGAAATGCAAAGCAAAACAGGAATGTTGTCACAGATGCATCGGTTAATGTTTATTTTTCAGCTACTATATCTTCTTGGGCTCAGGCGAATTTTAAAGAAATGTCATTCCCAAAGATCTACAACTAGCCTGAGCTGGTACACGTGCTAGGTACTTTCTCAGACTGTGAACATCTGTTATCTTAATTACTCTTTGCAAGAAGTCTGGGAGGCAAGTATTACTGCCCCCGTTTTACAAATGGGAAAGGAGAGGCTTGAGGAGGTAAGGTGGTCACTGTGAGTAAGCAGGAGGGCCTGCTGACTTGTCCTGCCTCATCATTTGAGCTTTGGAGAAGATTCCCTGGAGTAGGAAGTGACAGCCCACTCCAGTATTCTTGCCTGGAAAATTCCATAGACAGCGAAACCTGGTGGACTATAGTCCATGGGGTAGCAAGGAGCTGGACATGACTGAGCACGCACATACACCACTAAAACACACGGCTAGGGCAACTTGCAATAGTTACCACTATAACTCTCAGCACCGCTGTTCACCTCAAATTCCATCGCCTTGTGGTCTGGGTCAGTAGCGACCTTAGCGGCTGATAACAGCAATAGGGCCAACCCCCTTTCTTGACACACTGTGTGAGTGTCTCTAAACTGATGCTTTTATTAACCAGTGATTCGCCATGGAAGTTCAATCTCACAGAGAAAGAGTTTGGGGACTTGGGAAACAGGACATGCTGAGGGAAGTTTCTGCCTACGTTTACATTTTGTTTTTGAAGTTTCTGCTGTCCTTTTGTGGTTGCCTTTGACTTGATGGTTATTGTAATCTCAGCCTCGGGACACTAAACACTCAGATCTCAGTTGCTCAGTGAAATCTGCGTTGGATGGGGAGTCTGTTTTTATTCCACGGGATCCATTGCTTCTTTTGTTGACTTTGGGCTTCAGAGCCTTTGGGCTCCAGGGAAGCTTCAGGATTCACTCAACTATGGCACCATGCTGACAAGTCAGGGTGATGAGGCCAGTGGTTCAAGAGTAGAGGCCCAGATACTGAGGAAGGCAAGGCCATTACCATGGTTACAGCAAAGCCCAGAATTTGACAGATTGTATAGTGAGGGTGCGGAGAAGGCAATGGCACCCCACTCCAGTACTCTTGCCTGGAAAATCCACAGAGGGAGGAGCTTGGTAGGCTGCAGTCCATGGGGTTGCTAAGAGTCGGACACGACTGAGCAACTTCACTTTCACTTTTTACTTTCATGCATTGGAGAAGGAAATGGCAACCCACTCCAGTACTCTTGCCTGGAGAATCCCAGGGATGGGGAAGCCTGGTGGGCTGCCGTCTATGGGGTCGCACAGAGTCGGACACGACTGAAGTGACTTAGCAGCAGCAGCAGCAGCATAGTGGGGATGGGAGGGAAGGATGGTGGAAAATGACAGATGGTCCTTCCTCCTCTATGAACTGGGAGACAAGGAGACAAGGGCCATCCACTCCCAGTACTATTTACCCCAGAACTTTCGAGGTATTGAAGGAACCTTGATCCAGAGATTCCTGGCTGGGCCTGAGAAGGTCTTCTGTTTGGTTCACTACCTCCAGGGATAAAGCTGGCTCATTGTGGATCATTAGCATATGACTTGAAAACAAGATAACAGTTGTTAATTTCAGGTCCTCCAAGAAGAGAAGCTGTCACTTCCTGGCTGCGACTCATTATTTGTCAGTATGTTAGGAAGGCCAGGGGCACGTAAGAGCACTTTCTTTACTTTTTAAAAAAATACACTTTAGAACAGGGTTTGTTTGTTTGTTTGTTTTTTAATTTTTTGACTGCACTGTTGGTCTCAGAGGACCTTAGTTCCCCGACCACGGATCAAACCCTGGCCCATGGCAGTGAAAGCACCGAGTCCTAACCACTGGACCACCAAGGAGTTCTTAGGATAGTATTAGATACGCAGAAATACTGGGCAGATAGTACAGAAGTTCCCATGTTAGGAATCCCATTAACATTTTGTGTTATTATGGTACATTTGTTACAATTAATGACTCTTATTGGTGTGCGATTATTAACTAAAGTTCACAGTTTACATTAGGGTTCACTCTTTGTTTTAAAGAAATCATTATTATTTAAAAATTTTTCTTGAAATAGAGTTGATTTGGGGGCTTCCCAGGTGGCGCTAGTAGTAAAAAGAAAAATCCTTCTGCCAATGCAAGAGACTCGAGTTCGATCCCTGGTTAAGGAAGATCCTCTGGAGTAGGAAATGGCACCCCGCTCCAGTGTTCTTGCCTGGAAAATTCCACGAGCAGAGGAGCCTGGTGGGCTACAGTCCATGGGGCCACAAAGAGTGGGACGTGACTGAGTGACTGAGCACATACATATTGATTTATGCTGTGGATTTGCTTCAGGTGTACATTAGTGTGTTATCAGTTATACATGTGTATATATATCTGTGTGCATGTGCACACTCGGACTAAATCTCTTCAGTCGTGAATGACTTTCTGTGACCCTGTGGACTGTAGCCCGCCAGGCCCCTCTGTCCATGGGGTTCTCCAGGCAAGAATACTGGAGTGGATTGCCATTTCCTCCTCCAGAGGACCTTCCCAACTCAAGGATCAAACCCATGTCTCCTGTGTTGGCAAGCATTTGTTTAATACGGAGCCACCAGGAAAGCCCGATATATATATATATATATTTTTTTTTTTCACGTTCTCTTCTCTTATAGGGTATTACAAGATATTGAGTATACGACCCTATACTATACAGTAGGTCCTTGTTGGTTATCTGTTTTATACATGGTGGTGTGTATACATTAATCCCAAACTCCTAATTTATCCCTCCCCCTACCCAGGGTTCATTCTTTGTGTTATGTATTTGTTGCGTTTTGAGATGTGCATAAGGGCGTGTGTCTACCACTGCAGCATCATTCAGAATAGTTTTCCCCCTTTAATCTGCAGTGCTGTGGACCCACTCCTCAGGCATTTTGATCATCTTGAAATTCAACAGAAACCGTACTCCCGGAACAAGAAAGTGTAGACAAGTCTCTTACTCCCAGTGGGCTGTGAACATTCTACAACGTGGAGCTGGCGAACAAACACTGTGATAGCTAGGAAAAAGTTAGAGACAGAAAAGTATAAAATGGAGTTGTCAGGGGAGAGGGGAGCCAAAAATTCCCTTCTGGAGTGAGGAATAAGGAAGAGGAAGCATAACACTTTACTGAGTGATGTCTGTGCCCATGTCTAATACTTTCAGTGTATTAATTAATTCTTCAATCCTACACAGTAGGTACAATAATTCTTTTCTTTCATGGCTAAGGAGGAACAGGCACAGCATTTAAGCAGTGTAGGTCCAAGGACATAGAGAAAGAACATGTAGGAATTAGGATTTGGATCCGGGCAGCCTGGGAATGTGCTTTTAACTTCCATCGTGAGGCAGAAGTCAGTACATCACTTCATCTGTTGTTCACCACAGACTTGTGGGATTTATCATTGTTGTTTAATTGCTAAGTCGTGTCCGACTCTTCGAGACACCATGGACTGCAGCGCACCAGGCTTCCCTGTCCTTCACTATCTCCTGGAGTTTGCTCAAATTCATGTCCATTGAGCCTGTGGATGCCATCCAACTATCTCATCCTCTGTCTCCCCCTTCTCTGCCCTCAATCTTCCCCAGCATCACGGTGTTTTCCAATGTGTCAGCTCTTTGCATCAGGTGGCCAGAGTTTTGGAGCTTCAGCTTCAGCATCAGTCCTTCTTTCACCCTATAGGATGGGTTAGTTTTGATTCAGATAATCCAGGAGGGGACACGGAGGCTCAGAGAGGTTAAGTAAGCAGCTCAGCTACTCGCCTAGCTACGAAGCTACAGAGCCTAGGGTTTGCACACAGGTCTGTCCCGTCTGAAGTCCATGCCCGTGACCTTCTCTGCCCCTTGGCCGGATCTCCACTGAGGAGGGTGGGTGAGGGGTTTCACTTTTCTGCTCCTCTGAATAGCGGTCGCTGCAATTGTTCCAGGGAGCTCAAGAGAAGCAGTTTTTAAGAGAAGCAGCGGCAGGAAATTTGGTCTATTGTTTGAAACAAGAGGTGCAAACAAGTCTCCTCTTTGAAGTGCTGAATAACAGATTCCGCTGGGAATGGAAAGGCGAGAAGCTACAAGATTCTTGAGCTGGTATCAAATGAGCTCGGCCGAGGGCAGAAGGGGAAGAGGCGGCCCTCAGGGAAACTGGGGCAGGGTTTATTTGAAGACAACGTCTTAAATAGACCAGGCTACAGAGGACAGGAGCGGGGAGGGGAGGGGGCGGGGGGGGGGTGTTGCCAGCGATCATTCCTTTCCGCCGCCCCCCCTCCACTTAGGAGCCTGTTTTTGAAGGAAAACATAGCATCCAAAGGTGTTGGGGGAAGGCGACCGGCTCAACGGTAAAATGCAGAGCTGTTTCAAAAGAAAACAAAACCAAACCCCACCACCTGGTTCGACTCGGTTGGTAATAAAAAGCTATCGGATGAGCGGAGCTTGTGTAAACTAATCCCACCTCCCACTCACGAGTCAGCATTAAATTTTGGAAGGAGAGAGGGGAAGATACCGAACTTGGAATGACTTGTAATCACTTTACTAAACTGCACGCCTTCAACTCTGATAGAGTATCCAGGACCCCACCCTCCCAGCCAGACTCGAAGCCGGAATGGGATTGTTAATCAGATCCTTCCCCAGACAGTCCATTAGACCAGACTCCCCGAAAGTGAGGAAGTCAGAACCCTGGGCAATTAGCAAGGAGATTCCCAATGATGACTAGGGAAACATACCCTTCTCCAACTGTTTAGATTGCCAAACATCCTGTCTTCTTGTACTTAAGGGGGACTTTTGACTCTGCCCATAGTCTGTCTGTTTGCAATCGATGACTCATTCAAGACCAAGGTCAGGTGATCGATCTTTATTATAGATGCCCTGGACCAGGGTGTCTGGAGCCTTCACTGCTGCAGAGAAATGTCTGGAGACGATAGCTCCCCCGGGAAGGACTACTGGCGAGCGGGCTGCTGCAAGGTAAGATGGAGGGAACCCATCCTGGGCAGGTAATACCGGGCACTTCCTGAAGGGGTGGAAGAGAGGCGACCTGTCCGACCTTCCAGGTAAGTTGTGACCAATTTGGGGCTCAGGTGTGACGGAGCATCTTCTTACATGTAAAAGGGGGAGAAGGCTTCTTGCTTTGCACACCTGCTTGGGGATCAAAGATAAAGCCGTGTGTTGGACAGGACAGAGGGCAGATGCCGGATGGATAATGATTGTTGTTATTAGACGGTTTCACAGGCAAAGGTGACTCTTCCAGGCTTGTGACTTTCAATCTGGCCTTTCCACCCTCAGGACATCAGTAGATAATAGGATGCTCTGCATGGCTCTCTCATCCCCTCCCAAGAGTTCCCATACATGTGTTTCATTTGGGGGAGGTAGGACCTCAAAATTCCCCAGAGGCAAACGATGTCTAATAGAGGTACAGGACTGAGGCAGAGTGGGGCTGGGTGCCTTGGACCCTGATGTCTCATGAGTAGCAATACACCATCGTATGGTTGGGGTTTTCGGGGACTTTACCTCCACCAGAGACTATTTTCCTGCGCCTATCCAATAACCTGCAAGATGGAACCAATTGTGTGTTTTTAATGTCTTCTCAGCAAGATTGTAAACTCTCACCAAGGCCGGAGCTGCTGTATTTCACAGGGCTTTACCTACATCCGCTACCTTGCCGTCTCAACTCCAACTTGGTGCACATGCCCGTGTGCACACACACACATATTTTCCTTTACTTTTATTAAAGTGGTCCAATGTTTCCCTACCATTAGCTGCTCCAAGATAACACTAGAAAAGCATCCTGTTGCAGTTTTATATACCTTAAGATGTGTTCTAGACTAGCATAAGCATTTGATGATGGGACAGTGGGCCAATAAATCCAATATCATGTACAGAATACAAAGACAAGTTTATTGAACAAAATTAAGACCTTCACAGTTCATAGTTCACTGAGGCTAAACAAAGGCTAGGTAATTTTTTAAATCCTTTACAAAAATTTCACATATGCATCCCCTTTCCCCCCAGTGATTAAAATAGCATGCCCAAATGTTGTCAAAACAGAATTGCTTCGGGAACAATTGCAGGTTTGGATTGCCTTTATTTCATGGCACGTTTGGGAAAGCTGGAAACTTTGCTTCGCTGTTGGTGGTTGTGGTCTCAATTCTGATGCACAAAATGAAAGATTCCCAGGTAAACAGGCCTGGAAGCAGAACACCAGGTAGTCCTTGCCAAGGTCAGGCCTATCAAAGGTTTTATTCTGGTAATAAGGGCTTACGTTGCCAAAACAAAGAAGGCTGAAGGATCACAGAGCTCTGTGGCAAGAATAATGAAAGTCAGGAAAGTGAAAGCTGTTTAATAACCAGCAACAATCTGGCAAGAGATGGGAGGGCAGTATGGGGAGGTCCCCCTCACTTTGGGATTTCTTCTTGTGGTGCTCAGGTGGACAAGGAGCAAGGAACACTCTCAGGCTCCAAACCTGGCACACAGCAGGCCCTCAAAAATAATTGCTGTAGGAATAAATAAATAAACTCATCAATTACTTCTGAGAGGCATTTGGGAGGGGGCAGCTGGGATCATGTCATTAAATGGTGATCAGAAAATCAAGCAGGTGCTTGGCAGCTTGGTTGAAAAAAAAATCCAACCTCTTCATCAAATAGCTTTTGGGTGCTCTTTTGGGTTCACTTCAGTCTGCTTGTCTGTAAAATGGTATGAAAATATGAGCAGGAATGCAAAGAAGCAAAGTTAGGGTAGGTGGTTATATTGCAGTTGAAGGAGATTAAATAACGACAACTGACTTTTATGGGGTGCTTAGCGTGTGCAGGTAGAGCTCGAAACATTTTATGTGATTTTCTGCTTGACATGTGCAGATAGACTCGACAAGGTTAGATAACATGCACAAGGTCAAAGCATTTTTCACCAGGATCTCAGCCCAATAGGACCATGTAGCTATGTGCTTCAGTGCAAACTGCTTCTCCTTAATGCTGCTGTTTAGATGCTACCAATAGGGTAAAGGTCTTTTTGGAGATGACGAGCTGAAAACGGACTTTGTCCTGGAAACGGGTCATTCTCTGGAACAGCATGCCACTTGGCAGCACCATGGCTCATCATCCAAAATGGCAGACTCCCACTTGCTTCTCCCCAGATGCCGCCAGCTTCGTCCCACTTGGCCAGCCTTTAAGATCCCAGCCTGCTCTCCGCCTCCTGGGCTTCGAGCCAAACAGTCCACTTGCTGTTTCCATTCCTTTTGTGAGCTTTCTTCTGGGCTACCTTGTGCCTTCTCCTGACCCCACATACCATCCCTGTTTCTTTCCACGTCTTACATCCTGCCCTGTCCAACACCCCATCATTTCTGAACTCTTTCACTCATGTCAACTGATAACGAATCTCAGTTCATTGCTCAGATCAAAACTAATGCTCTGGGCGCAGTCAGCCTTGTATCAGTTCCTTCCCTGGGTATTGTCTTTTGCTTAAGTTGAATCGTTGTCTTCCCTACTCCCCACATGTTATTGCTCTATTTCCAACAAAAGTGTAAGCTTCTAAGTAAGGGCAGAGGCCTTTCCCACTGTTTCTGTGTTTCTTTATAGTGTCTGACCCAGTGCTTTGCTCAACAGATTGTGATTGGTGATGAGACAGTGGACATCCCAGCATGACTGGTACAACCCTTATCTGCCCCCACCTCTCAAACCTTTTTTAAAGAACACAGAATTCTACACCCCCAGTTTGGCATCTGGCCTCATAATTGTGGTCCCTTTCTCCACTCGACCATAATGACTTCAATTTCTCTCAAACACCTCTATCTTTTAATATCCACTTCAATTAGCAATAATAGAATAACACTTTGCACCTTTATATGATCTTTCCTTAGAGAACGCAAAAGCATTTTACAAGAAAGTATTAATTATTCCCATTTTACAGGCAGGAAACCCAAGGCAAAGTCAAAGAGTGACTCAGTGGCAAAATTAGGAGAGGATCTTTCCCTCTCTGTTTTCAGTGGTCTGTGCAATCATTAGATCATGCCACCTCTTCTAGTTTAGAGTTAAGTTACTGTTGAAAGACAATATACCAGGCCTTTTCACCATCCTTTATTTTACCATCCTAATATTTCCTACATTATAAAAGTACTATATGCTTATATAGAAATTATATCAAATAGAGAAATATTAAAGAAAAGAAAATGTACTCATAAATTCATTGTCCAGAGACACTCACTGTTGTTTTAGCAGTCTATGTGTCTATGGAACATTCTATTCTTTGTAACTGAGCTCACTGTATATCCTATTTTCCTCTTAAATAATAAATGTTTCACCATGTCACTACACATTTTACTAAACATAATTTTTAGTGGCTACCCAATATTTCACCATTTATTTAATAATTTCTGTGTTGCTCAGTTATGTTCGACTGTTTGAGGCCCCATGGCCTATAGCCTGCTAGGATCCTCTGTTCCTGGGATTCTCCAGGCAAGAATACTGGCATGGATAGCCATTCCCTTCTCCAGGGGATCTTCCCAACCCAGGGATCGACCTAGGGTGTCCTGCACTGCAGGGAGATTCTTTACGGTCTGAGACACCAGAGAAGCGTACGGTTGGACTTTCATGTCGCTCCACTTTGTTGTTTTTGGTTTGTTTGTTACCAGAAAAATCTCTTTGATGAAAGTATTTGCATTTTATTCTTTGCTTTAACATGTATGCTTTCCAGATTATGTGTGCGTGAATACTCCCATAAGAAAAAAATATTGCTAGATTAGAGGCCCACTTTCCTGGCATCTTCCCTCGATCTGACAAACAAACAAAATTCTGACATCCTGTGAGATCCTGCTACTAAACCTCTAAAGATATCCTAATACAGATTCTCAAAGCTGACACTAGATCGAATATTTAATGTAAATGAGCGAATGAAAAAACTTTCTTACTCCTTGCTAGATATATCAGATTCCCTCTTTTCCACTGGAACAAGTTTTCAAAATCTTACAAACCACACTTACCCAGGAAAAAATAATATACAGTCTGACAACGCTTATGACAAAAGAAAATCTAATTACATTTCAGAAAACAAATCTTCATTCAACTCCAAGTACAACTGCAGAGATGTGTCATCAAGGATCTTGCAGAGAAACAAAACAATATTTTGCTTCATGACATGAATAGAATTTCAAAAACCGTGTCCCTGCCCTAGAAGTCCTGGCACCGGGGACATGGATGTGTGTTTAAAATATTGGATGGCAAACTGATATTTTAAAAGCAATATTAATAAGGAAAGGTCAGTATAAATAGAATGCATAGGGTTCATGTCTCCCAGGAGGAAAGAAAAGGAATTAATATAGGGCCTTAGCACAGAACATGAACTTTGCATTAAACAAGATAATAATAATATTTATATAGTCCTTGACATATATCAAGCCTTTCAGACTACTGACGATATACACTATTAATTTCTAGTGATTCAGCAGTGACATCAGTGAGAGTCATACAGGATGGCGTTTATTTCAATAGCATACAGGAAATATGTAATATGACACATATGTGGGCCTCTAATGAGAAAGAAGAGGCAAAAAGGGAATTGAGATGTGATATTCTAATAAACTCTGAACTTTAAGAAAGTTTATATTTGAACATAAGTTTGGTAAAAAGAGACTGAGACAGGGGCCATGTGGCTGGTAAGATGGACTTTGGGAACTTGTGGGGTGATGAGGAGTCCTGGATCCCTCTTAAAGGGTTGGAAGTCCCAAGGTTGTGAGCCCTTGATTCCATTGTGTTAGTGATTCAGTCACGTGTGACTCTTTTTGACCCCATAGACTGTAGCCCTCCAGGCTCCTCTGTCCACGAAGTTCTCCAAGTAAGAATACTGGACTGGGTAGCCATTCCTTTCTCCAGAGGATCTTTCTGACCCGGGGATTAAACCCAGGTCTCCTGCCTTATAGGCAGATTCTTTGCCATCTGAACCACCAGGAAAAGCTAAATGTATTGTCTAAGCATATGATGGAGCTCCATCTGAAAGATCCAACAGCAAGCCTTTTTGTTTGAGACATGCAGAGAACACAACGTAATCATTAGAGGTGTGGAAAGATACCTAGAGCTAGTGACATTGACATATGCTGTCCAGAAGTGGAAAGCAGACTTAAGTGGTGGGCCAGAAATTAAGTCTTTGAAGATTCCAAAAAAGGGTCTTGGAACTGAGCAATGCTGTCACCAGAGAGAGGGGCTGAGGGGGTGGTGAATAGGAGAGTCTACTGTTTAGAAATCATTATAGTTTGTTCTTACAAGTTTGGCAGATTCTTGGTACAATTATACAACTACACATACATTTGGCGTATAGAGATGAATTATGTACTCTGCAGGTAATTACATGTAGCAAAATGTGTACTTTTATTTGGTGGGTATTTACATAGTACAGTGAATCGTGTACTCAGAAATAATTAACATAAAGTATTATTTAGAAAAAACAAAACAATTAAAAGTAGTTTGGTTTTCTTGAGCTTCAAAAAAAAAAAAAAAAAAAAAAAGAACCTGGAATCTTTCTTTCATTTATTCCAATAGTCCATGCCAAATTGTTCTGGAAGGCCGTTGCCAGAGAAAAGGAAGATGCTGTAATTTCCCTCTGTTATTCATAATCTTTTGATTTAAAGAAAAGGCCTTTTCAAAGTTAAGTGTCTCAACACTGCTGTCTGGACTGAGATATTCTTAAATTTAAAACATTTGCAGTTTCAGTCAACTTGAATGAATACCTAGATATCATTTTTAGCTTCTCTATTTGTAAAACTGAGATTCTCATATGACTTATTAGGAGTATGACTCGTTTTTTTTTTTTTTAACTAGACATCAAAAAGTAGCCATGTCTTTATGTTTATTTATGAATAAATTATAAAGGACACATTTAGCCTTATGTATTGTCTTTGGTTATCCAAAATATTTCTTGTTGGAAACTATTCAAAACCATTTCTAATTTGAATGCAAAAATACTCAGAAAGTGAATTAAGGTTTTAGAACTGAATCTCTTAAGTTTTGTTTTTAAAACTATCCCATGGGACACAAGATTTCTGAATTTTTTCATTATTCTTGGAGTTGGGTTAAAACCTATTCTCCAACTTTTTCTGGAGATAAAGTTTGTAGGTGAAACTTAATTTTAAGAGTTTGTTATAAATAAGATCTTAGAAGATAGGGACTCTTTTGTGAGGAGTAAAGAGAATGGCTTTTTTTTTTTTTTTTTTTTAAATAATGGCCTACATTGTAAGACATTTTTCAGTTTGGAAGAAATTCTTGATGTTTAATTCCTTGAAGGAATCAGGTTAACTATATCAGAATGATTACTAAATTAGAATCTTTAGGAAACAGGGTAATATATTTTCCTTTATTGGGGCTATCAAAGGAGGACCAATTTAGTAATAATCAACCCATATGGCATTTTAGAGAATTTGCCAATTTTCACCTTAATTGATTTAATCAAGTATATGTAGCTGTCGGGAGACAAGAGGGTCCGCCAATGCCAGGAGGGTAGGAAAGTGTGAACTTCTGAAAGTGTTTTATAATGTTCTGTAAGTTACATTCATTAGTATTATCACAACCCCATTATGGCCCCTGAATTTTTCTGAGGCAAGATAAAATGGGTCAGAAAAGAAATTTAGGCATTCTGGAGTCATATTTCTTTGTCTGATCTGGTACGAAACTGTAATTGTTTAAAGGTTTCAGGAACAAACATCATTTTGGTCAGTCCTCCCTTCTGATTACTTGGGGCTTGATTTTTGAAAGATTGAGATGGTGAATTAGTCATATACTCGGGAACTGGGAGTTTTCTTTCCCTAAAGGGAGAGCCTGAATATCAATGTCTCTGGGTTGTTTTTTCTTGTGCTTCATTCTAAGTAATACCGTTTTCAAGTCAAGATGCTTCTTGTTTCCTGGGCCAGTTATCTTGCCAGCCTGTCATTGTCTCACACTTCGTTCTAGGTGCTTATAGCCATTACTCTTGTAGATGCTAATACACTTCTAGGTCCTAAAACCTTTCCACTTTCCGAATATTTTATATAGTACACAGTTTATATATCTACTATATTTGGATGTTAGCAGGTCCTCATGATCTACTATGTGGAGGTTGAAAGTCAATCTAAAAAAAAAAGGAAGAAATTAACCTTTTAAATTAGCTCTAAGTTGTTCTTATTCTATGTCTATCCTCAAGAAAAGTAAAATGTTCTTTAAAAAGTTTTTTCAGGTCTCTGCTGATTCTTTCAGTCAGCTAATTTTTGATCAGTGACATATCTATAGTGCTTTTCCTTTGAAATGGTAACATGTTGTGGTGCTGGCAAAGTTATTCTAAACTCCCCCTCCCACCCCAAAGAGCAGTTTGCCTTGTGTAACTTAAAACGTTGGTAGAAGAAATCTAAATTTTATTTTAAATAGAGCTTAACATCTGGGCCAGTCAATGTAATGTTTTTTTGCCTAAGTCCAGTTAACATCTAAATAACGTAAATATTACCAGAAATGTGACCAGGGTATTTAATACGCATCCAAATTTATTTCTGAAATATTGCCGTGGATTCAGAATCTTGAATTCTAACCAGATGTATTTCTGGAGTATTACACAGGTCATATATATTTCACTTTATTTTGGTTCAAACCCTGGGGATCGACACGATAATTAGATTGAGAACATCTGCACCAAATCCAAACCGTTTCCCTGATCCTTCCTTGAGCCTTCCCCACGGGAGGGTTTTTGTGTTTTTTTTTTTAACCCCTGCACATTTTATTTGTCTAGTCACCTTTAGGGCAATTCCGAGGTCTCGACTGTCTGCCACCGCACAAATGGGAGGGAAAGGCAGACGTATCCTCAAGTGTGGGATACAAGAAATCTTTAGATGTGGCATTTCGTCGGGACAGGAGTCGCCAGAGGTGGCCATGCCTTTTCCCGCCAGGGGCCTGGCTCTGGGACAGGGCGTGGCCAGGCGCGGGTCGCGCGGGTGGGCACGTGCGCAGGGACCCGAGGACGCGAGTGTCGGGGCGCCGCTGCCCTCTACCGGGCAGCGCGGTCGGAGCTACAGCGCGGACGCCGGCCGACCGCGCGCGGGCTCGGGCGCCCCACACCGGGGCGGCCCTCTGCGTCCCGGGGTCGACAGTGCCCTGCCTGGCGCGGCGTCACTGCATCTAGGGCCGAGGCTCCCGGCGCCCGCGCGCTCCCACCCACCTGCTTCCTGCCCCCGCCGCTGGTCAAAGCTGCGGCCGAGACGCCCAGGGAACCCCCCTTTGCGGACCTCGGGAGTCGTGCGTTGTCGAAACTGACGCTCGTGGTCGCCAGTGCCAGACTTGGGGGCGCGTGTGTTCTCCAAATCCTGGGGACTTTCATTTCCAGTCCCTTCATTCAAAAATGCAGAGTTCACTCCAACGATCAGCGTTAAAACTTTCGAACTCAGTTGAAAAGCAATTATATCCCGCTTACATATTTTATTTTGTATTCCCTACAGATTTTATTTACATATAATTTTCAAGATTAAGGAATTTGGGGATTTGTTTTAACTAATTACACGTTAAATGAAGTGCGAGAGAGTAAAAGAACTGTATTCCTACTAGAAACTCAAACTCACACGTGTGTGTAATCAATTAAAGATGACGATCATAAAACTTGTGCTTTTTGCCAGGTTTCTGCGAAGAAAGAAATCAAAAGAGAATTGACTTTGGGGTTTTAGCATTCCTGTAAGCCGGGGACCATGCTTTTCCTTCTAAGTGTACCCACACTTTCCAAGTTTTTGCACCCAAACCGATGTGTCTGAACCACAGGAAGTTTCTGGGGCTGTTTCGCTGAAGCGGTGCGGGGGGATACAGAACTGGGCTCCAAGACTTTTCCTGTCGTGGCCCAAGCTGGCACAGCTCGGGCAGGTGGGGGCCATTGGGGCCCCTGGCCACCGGGGGTGAGGTACGGCGCGGCTACCGCGCGGCCACTGTGCGGGACGCTGACGGGTGCAGCGAAACGGGGGGTCAGTGCTGCCTTCTCCCGGCTCCGGTATCCCCCAACGTGAAACGCTGTTCCCGGCTGACTCGGTCTCTGAATCCGGCTGGGGCGCAGCCAAGAGGGGTGTGCGGCCGCCGACCGCCGGCACGCCTCGTACCCGCCCCGCGGCCGTGGGCCCGGTTCTCGCCGGGTCGGGGCTTGGGCAGGTGGTCGCGGCGGCTCCGCGCGCTCAGCGCCCCGCAGGAGGGCGATCGCAAAGCGGCGCGGGGCCGGCGCTCGCCAGACCAAACGGCCGCCTGCTCCCTGCCCAGGATCCAGGAGGGGCTGCGCGGAGTCGGCGACTGCGACCCCCGCCCCCCCCCGCCAGCCCCACCCCCGGCGCGCCCGAAAACCGCCCCAGGTGAGCCAGGCTCGGGGGGCCTCCCGCTGGGGGCCCGGGGGCGCCCCGCTCCCGTCGCCCTCCAGCGCCCCCTCGGGGCCGGGCCGGCGGCCGTCGCTGCCGCCCCGCCGGGGCCGGGGTCTCGGGAGGGGCGGGGGTCGCGGGCCGGGCGGCGGGCGCCGCGGGGGAGCGGACAGGGGCCGCGCGCGCGCGCGCGCGCGAGGGGCCCGGCGGCGGCGGCCCGCCGCGCCCTCGGGCTCCGGCTCCGGCTCCGGCTCGGGCTCGCCATGGCTGCGGCGGCGCCGTGAGGAGGAGTCCGCGTGCTCCGTGGCGGCGGCGGCGGCCGGCTCCAGGCCGGGTTTTGGCGCCGCCCGCCTGCTGCCTCCTGGCGGCTCCTGAACTCCAGCCCCCTCTCTATCAGCCTCTCACTCCGTCTCAATATGTCTCAAGATGGCGGCCAATGTGGGATCGATGTTTCAATATTGGAAGCGCTTTGATTTACAGCAGCTGCAGGTCAGGCTTCTCCTCGCTCGGCCTCTCGCCCGGGGGTGGGGGCTGCGGGCGGTCGCGGCCTCCCCCGGGGACCCCGGGCCGCCTGGCCGCCGGGGGGCCGCGGCGGCGGGGAGGAGGGGGGTGCCGGGGGAACGCGGGGCCGAGTCGGGGACAAGTCCCTCTCGCTCCCCGGCCCCCATTGATAACTCGCTTGATCAGAAATTGATCCTCTTTGTTCAATTCATCGATCAGCCCAAGATGGCGCCGGGAGCCGCCGCCGCCGCCACCGCTGCCCCCGGTGTCGGCCCCCACCCCGGGGCGCCCCCCCCCCCCGGCCCTGCGCCGCCGCCGCCGCGGGACCCGGGGAGGGGGCGGCCCCGGCGGCCCGCGGGGCGCGCGCGCGAGCCGGGGGAGCGGGAGGCTGGCTGGCGGGCGGGCGGGCGGCGGCGGCGGACGCTGCGCCGGGAGGGGGCTGCGGCCCGGCGGCTGCGGCGGCGGCGCCCGGCCGCGCGCCCCGCGCCCCCCGGCCCGCCGTATTCCCGGGGAAAGTTTGTGGGGAGTTGCTGTGGGGGTGAAGCGCCTGCCTCTCCAGGAGGAGCCGCCGGCGCGGCGGAGCTGGGGCTGGTGGCGCTGTGGTGCCGCCGGCTCGGGGGAGGGTCAGAGCGGCCACCGGCGGCGGCGGCGGCGCGGCCCGGCTCGGCTCCGGCCAGGCGGGCGGGTGGCGGGCGGGCGTCCGCGCTCCCCGGGCCCCGGCTGGCTGGGGCCCCGGCCGCCGCCGCCCCCCGCCCCGCACTCCGGGCTGTCAGCGGGCCGGGACCGCGCCGCCACTCCCGCGCCCGGCGTGGGGCTCCTCCTGCGTGGACCCCGGGGTTTGTTTACGTCCGGGCGGGCGCCCGGGGGGCCACCCGCAGACCCCGCAGCCGCCCCGCTCTTTTGTGTGCCTGCACCAGCGGCACGGACTGGCCCCTCCGCGGCCAGGGACCCGGGTAGGGGCGCTCGGGGAAACTTGCGGGAGGCAGCGGGTGCCCGGCACGCGGACCCCGGGGGTCGGGTGCCCCCGGGGCGCGGGTGCGGGCGCCGGAGGAGGACTACAACTTTCCCCGAGCGCAGGCCCGTCTCTGCGCCTGGGTGCGCGGTGTGTCGCGGCCCGGGGCGCTTGCTCCCGCTGCCTCTCCGGGCGGCCTTCGCCCCGTGCCCGGGGCTTCCTGCGGCTGCCAGTGACCCATCAGCTCCTCTCGGACCCTTTCCTCTGAGGTCCTGCCCTCCTAGCAGGGTCCGCGGCGGCGGCGGCGGGTGGAGGGGGGTGGGTGGGCAATGGAGAGCGCGGCGGGTCCGCTCCGAAATGCCTACCCAGATCGTGTTCTCGAAAGCAAAGCCCCGGGTGTCCCACTGGACAGTGGTGTGCCGGGCCGTGGTCCACGCACCCAACCTCAGGCGCCGAGAGGGGATCGTGCTGGGGCTCCCCATCCGTCTCCCGAGCCGCAGCCGTGCCCAGGGAGCGCGTTCCTGCCTGCCACCCCCCACCCAGGGGAGCAGCGCGCCCTCGGGGTCCGCCTGGGACCTGCCAGCTCCGCGCTGGCGGCTCCTGGACAGCCCCGGGACTCTGCCAGGTGGATGTTGTGCGTAGCTGGAGCCAAGTTGAAGGTGAGCTGAGTGTGGGCCCGAAGCTCAGCGAGCGCTGGCGTTGGGGGTTGGAGAGGTGTCTGCGGTTTCGAGGGGCCCAGGGCGGCCAGGCGCTCCGGGTTGGGGAGGGTCCCTCAGCGTCCCTGTGGGACAGCTATTGCTCTCAGCTCTAAGGTGTGCTTGAAGGTAAACTTGGCCGAACTTTCCTAACCCGGAGCACTGGTGATAGTGACCTACAGTACTTTTAGGAGGAAAGGAAATGAACTCCAGATGCAGACTTGCATGAAATGCAGTGGATTGGATTAAAACGTATGTAAACGGAGTCTGACAACTTTAATTGTATATGCTTGTTTTCTGCTCTTGCCTGCGTAGTAAGAGCGATAAAGCAGACTCACGGCCGTTATGAAATTTCTTCAAATTTCTCACTTAACTAGGAAGAAGACTATGTGAAATATGTATTTCCGATAAGATTAAAACTTAAAGGAGTTTGAGTGTTTATTGACTAAAATAGATTATTCCGAAGTGTCTATTGTGTAAATTAGATTCCTGAAGGTAATGAACACAGCCGAATGGCATTTTTGATAAATTGGTCTACCCTGTTTTAGTAAAAATAGCTCCCTTTTACCATAATTTAATTCCTGAGCTTACTGTAAAACCCGTTGTGGAGTTTTAGGAGACAAACCTTAATTTTTTTTTTTTCCCCTTGTCTTCCTAAATGTGACATTCTAGTCTAATACCAAGGTGGTTTCTTCCTTAAGTGTCCTGGCAAAAACTGCTTGGGAGATGGATTCGATTTCTCCGGAGTTATTAGATTTTATGACCTCTTTGATGCCCTCACCCACTCCTTGGTGATTAGTTACATCTTCACTGGAGCACTTGGTGGGGGGGTGCATTTAGGTGTATAACTTTAATGAAAAGTTTCCCTGTCAGTTCATGTTCAAGAACTTTCAGATGTTGATCTTGAATTTAAAAAATTCTTTATCTGAGCCTCGTTCTCTTTACTGAGCAGCCTACTGGTTTTTGGTGGTGGATGGAAGATTTGGCCTTAGACGGTTTTCGATTGCCACTTCATCACCTGTTTGAAAGCCTTCAATTGCCTATGGGATGCCCATGTTCTAGAAGGTGAAAGTGGTTCTTTCTTTGGGCCCTGAAGAGGCCTTTGGAGTTGATATCTGGTTTAGCGTCGTCTCTGTTCCCACAGACAGTGAGTGAGCCAGGGCAACTGCAGTTTGAGAAGAGAGAATCCATTAGTTTCAGACTCCTCTCGTCTTTCCAGAGCCCCTTATCCTGAGCTCAGGTTGCCTGCGGAGCCAAGTGAGGGTGGTGGTATTGCTACCTGCGGATAGAGAGACTGGGTCCCTGAGGGTCCAATTGGGAGCTCCTCGCTTGACACAGGGACCTGGGGCTGAGCCCTGGGCCCTCTGCTCGGTCTGCCTTGAAGCTGCCTTGGGTCGTGGAGTGAGTGCCCAGGAAGAGTTTCTGCAGACTGAGCTGTATTTTGTTTCCTTTTTAGTCCCAAAGTCTTGTGGTATGGGAGTTTCAGGGCTCTGGCCTTGCTAAGACTAGTTGGACAAGTTTTTTATCCTATCCCAGACTTGTAAAAACCAGGCTTTTTTTTTTTTAAGTAAGAAAAACACCATTGTATAAATTTGCCTTTTAAATACACGTTTGGAAAGAGGACACTTTTCTAAAACAAGCTCATGTAACTCTGTATGTTAGGGTAGCTTTTTGCCAGTGCCTGGCTTCCCTTCGGAGCATTATTCCTACATGGTGACTAGTCTTTCCCTTTAAGGAACCTCTGCAGAAGTAACCTTTAAACGTTTTCCTCTTTTTTTTTTTTTTTGTAAAGAAGAAAGCAATTTCATTTTTGCTGCAAGTCCATTTTCTGGTTGCTTTTATTTTGTTTTCTCCTGTTAAGGAAGTGTGTACATTACCAGCCATCCAGGATGCTTCCCCAAACGAAGTATATTATTTTGATTATAATTTGTATCTCATCTAGGACCGTTTAAAATAAAGAGTAAACAAATGGGGGACGGGGCTCCACACAGCTGCTGCCTTTGTTTTTTTGGTTCTCTTAATAATATCAGTGTCTTAGAGATTGTGTGTGGGAAGGGGTCATTATCAGTTGATTAAAGTTTTTGTCCCCCTCTATGAAACTATGCGTAGGTTTTTTTTGAGGGGGAGGGGGTAGGGGGAGTTGTATGTTTGCTTGCTTTTTTAAAAAAGTGTAAGTCAGGGAAGAGGTTAAGTTATGCAGCACCTCTTGCAGTGGTGGGTCCGTAGAGGCCCCCTTCTCCCTTTTCCCCCAGTTTCCCCCATCTGCCTGTAGTTAGCGACATGAGAAAGTGGGGAAGGGACAGATTGCCCGTCCTCAGGAATAGCTCTCCTAATCAATCCACTGAGCTGACCTTAAAAATGCTGTCTGGTGAGTCAGTTGAGCCCAAGACCTTTAGTGACTGTTGCAAAAGTCCTCTGCCCTGTTGTATGCAATTCAAACAAACCCACCAGGGTTTGCTTGGGGTGGGGTTGGGGGAAGTAGGCTGGGTGGGGGCATAAGGGGTCCCTGTTCAGAAGCACCAGGCTGTACCTTGGGACCCCCCAACTTTGCATCTACCTGGAGCAGTCAGTAGTCTAAACTCCTTCTGAGGCTGGGATCACATCCTGAGAGGAAAAACCAAGGCTCCCAGTAGAAAAATCCGTGTGTGTTTCAGCTCATCTGTAAAAGCACAAGGAACATCCACAGTGAAATGAAAGGAGGACAAAATTGTTGAAGGAAAAGTTGTACATTTTTTAAAAAGAGAAATCCATTGTGTGAAAAATCCTGCAAGGGCTAGGCCGGATTCCTACCTGTGCTTCCATATTTTTTCAGTTCACATGATTGGCCTCATGTCAGTTTCACCGATTTAAAAGACAGTTGTATCTGATGGACTGTATAACACAGCGATAACAAAAAGTTTCTATAAACATTAAATATATAGGATCTTGTATTTTTAGAAATTATTTAAAAACCCACTTTAATGTATTATATACATTATATAACATAAACATCCGTATATGTATATATACATAAAGTAGCTTTCCCTATGAAAGGTCTGATTTTTACAAGTAATTGTCAAAGACCGAAATTCGTGTATTTCATCCTGTTGTTTTGTCTGAAGCCCTTGCGTTATGGCTGCAGAGAGATAGTTTTGGTTTCAGCTGAAATTCTCCTGCCTCTGATTGTTTAAACCAGACCCTTAATCTTATTTTAACATACTTAAAATGTTCAAAAAACCCAGAAGAATTGTTTTGTATAAGTAGCAAGTGAATGTAGTTTAAACACTCAAGCAATTCTGGTATCTAATTGAAAACAGGTGGAATTCTTGGAATCCCGTGTTTGAATCTTATTATAGCAAAGCACAGAGACACTTCTTACGTATGGCCATTCATTTTGTCCAAGCCTTTTGAAGAGGGGCTCTGTGACCTCTCCCTGTGCCCCACTGCAGTTTATACCTGGATGTTCAGTCGTGCTGGGCACTTTAGGGACCGGATGCCCGTGTGTGCTTGGACACTGAGAGAACTGTGTGAAGGTTGATCATGGAGTGAAAAGGGAACTTTAATGGCATAATTAGACAAGCGATTTGATATCTGTATTATACAACTAAAAATGGCACAGAAATTGTGAATCCATTTGTGATTTCTGATTTAATAAACATTTGTTGACATGAGTATTTGGATACATTTTATTACACCCCGATAAAGATTTAGAATAAATTAACTTTCCCTAAGCACATCTAGGGGGTCCGTCTAGTCAAGGCTATGGTTTTTCCAGTGGTCATGTATGGATGGGAGAGTTGGACTATGAAGAAAGCTGAGTGCCGAAGAATTGATGCATTTGAACTGTGGTGTTGGAGAAGATTCTTGAGAGTCCCTTGGACTGCAAGGAGATCCAACCAGTCCATTCTAAAGGAGATCAGCCCTGGGTGTTCTTTGGAAGGAATGATGCCAAAGCTGAAACTCCAGTACTTTGGCCACCTCATGCGAAGAGTTGACTCATTGGAAAAGACTCTGATGCTGGGAGGGATTGGGGGCAGGAGGAAAAGGGGACGACAGGATGAGATGGCTGGATGGCATCACAGAATCTATGGACGTGAGTCTGAGTGAACTCCGGGAGTTGGTGATGGACAGGGAGGCCTGGCGTGCTGCGATTCATGAGGTTGCAAATAGTCAGACACGACTGAGCAACTGAACTGAACTGAAGCACATCTAGAGATGTAACCTGAAATACCAACAAAACCAAACAAAAAGCCAGGTTAAGGGGATATGTCAATAATATGTCATGGTGGGGCCCTCTAGATTATCCCAGTCATTTTTCCTCTTTTACTTTTCCCAACCAGCTGATAGCCTTGGTTTCGTTGTATATTTAAGAACCAAGCTTCAGTTGGTGTTTAGGTGCTGATTTGTATTGACCTGTTGGTTCTGTCAAAGTCTTGGATTTCCTGAGGTGTAGTCTACTTTTCAGCTGTGTTCTGAGAAAGTTGGTGGAGGAGAAGGGTCTTGGGCTGGGCTGAAGGTGTTCCGGCAGGGGGCTACCTGGGATTGAGGGGGGACCTGTGGCATTGCACTCATTAGTACAGTGGCTTGAAGCCATGGCTTTCAGACACCTGGGCTAATGCACCTGGGCTGTGACTTTAAAAACTGTGTGTGCTACCCTGTTCGTTTAATGCGACACAGTTAAAGAAACATAATGAGGGCGAACAGCTCTTCCTGAAAGACATCTAATTTGTTACAGAACCCATCAAGAACCTTTCCTTTGAAAAGTAAACAACTCTCGAATAAAAATAATTCTAATTCTTGCTATAATTAAATTCTGATAGGGTGATGTTAATGCGCAAAATAAATGTTGTCAGTTTTCCTCATTTGAGTCTGCAGACTTTTCCTTCCTGCAGGAGGCCCCAGGGCGGGCAGGCAAGAGGCAGAGATTTTGTGTTTATTAGAGCCCTGGGCCAGGGGCAGCCCTGGGGAAGTTCTTCAGATGTGATTGGTAGGATCCCTGCGCAAGAGGTCTCCCCCTACCCAGTTCTTAGGACCACCACCAGGGGACAGGTAACTGGAAAGGATTGGGGATGGGAGTATTCAATCCTCCCAAGAATTTACCCAGCACTGCAGAGCGGCTGGAAGAATAGCCAGGTAGGAGCCCGACATGAAACTGACTAGATTCCATTTCCTCCTCTGAGGCACTTGTGAAGTTGGGAAAGGTGAGTGATCCCACCTTTTATAAAACACGAGAGGCCACGGTCAGGGCTACCAGATCTTCCTTGTGGCCAACTCAGTCAGCTGACAGTTGAAATCCTGGATGCTTCTGACTGTGATTTATGAAGTTCATGTCGGAAGAAATTACCAGAGCTTGCTCAGAAGCTTGTTCTTTCTTAGCATTGACCCGAGTATACCAGCATGGGGCCTGTTTTCTTAAAGACATCATTCTCTTTGACTGTGTTTATCTAATAAGTTAAAGCAGTTAACTTTTTTTTTTTTTTTTGAAGTTATGCATAGTTGAGGTGTCTTGAGTTTGGTTAAGGGAAAAACAAATTGACAAATTAGCTCTTTCTTAAGTGAACGTTGTGAAATTGTGAGAAATAGAATGCCATTCTTACTGTCATTAAAATTTTATTTGGGTGTTGACAGCTTTTTGCTAAATGTAAGACGTTCAGATCCTGTCCACCCAGCTGTAAAACAAACAAAAAAAATACCCAAAAAACAACCCAACCAGTTCAAAACCTTCTTTTCCAATATCCCCCTAAAAGCAAGGTAGTCTCTCTTTAACATTGGGTCTTTCCCCCTAATGAATTGTTAGTATTTTGTTTTCTAACATAGTTGTATATCTTAAGCATCTTGATTCAGTTGTTATTTTGGACCTGCGAGGGTCTTTGGTTTGTTGCCACTGCCCCTTGGGTTTTAGAGGAGCAGTCTCTGCTTAGATCAAAATAGTTTGATATAAAGCTAGTAAGTGACACCAAAGGTAGATCCTTGTCTTGAAGATGCAAACAGAAGCAAGGCCTGTGGGCTGTTGACAGAGGAAGGGCTGGTTCGGAGCCGCCCTCAGCCTGGGCGCTGCCAGCCCCGAGCGCCTCCTGTCACCCTGCCTGCCACTTCTCGTCCCTCCTCCGAGCTCCTGCCCCGCCACTCCTGTCCCCTCCTTCGTTGTGACAACTTTTCTTTTTTTTTTGGTTTAAAGTATTTGTGGAACTCCATTATTTTGAGATTCTTGGAAGAAAGATACTATGTAAATGAAAATTAAAAATAAAATTCTTGCTGGAGGGAATTGTACATTTAATTTTTTGATTAGGTTTGGAAAAGACATTTTTTCCCCCTCACCCTGAAAATAAGAACATTCTGTTGCTCCTATCACCATTTTTGCTTCATTCTGAAAGGTGCGGCAGATAATGGTGAAGCATGTCCTTTATTTTCAGTTTTTCCCCACGATAGTTGACCTATAACTTGAACCCATGCAGCTCTGTGTACAGTGAATTATTTCTGTTTCACATTGTTCTGCTGTGCCCTCGCCGAGCGTGTAGGTAGCAGCTGCCCATGGAATGCAGACCTTTCAAAGGGGAAAAGATTTTGGGTCACCAGTGTGCAGAAATTACAACTAAAATTGTACATAGACCTGCAAATAAAATTCCATCTTCCCTTCCTGTTCACACAGCAGAGGTGTTGTAAGCTGTACCCTTTTGAAACAGAAAGCTCGAGAACAGGAGCGGTCATGTAAACCAGTGGAGAAACCTTAATTTGCTGGAATTGCTTCATTTCACTTGTACCTCAGCTCGTCGTTACATAACACTGTGTGCTGTCACACCACGCAGCCAAGTAGGAGACAAGGTCAGGTTCGGAGTCGTGCTTCTGCTCCCTAGGCATGTGTGGGACCCAGGACCCAGACAGGAAGCCCAGGCTGCTGCCAAGATGCCCTGTCCAGGTGCCCTGGTCCACCAGGGACCTCACGGTCACGGGCAAGCACAGAGGATCAGTGCCGTGGCCAGGGTCTGCCGAGCCCTTCCCTCGCAGGGCAGTGTGATATGTAGTCAGGAAGTTGTCACCTGGAGCCTGCTAACCCTGGGGCTGGGTGGGTGGGGCACACGGGCTTCCCCCCGCCCCCACAGCTCCTCCGCCCCAGCACCCTAATTTGTCAGTGTTGACGTAGAATTGGAAGAGGAAGGATATTGCCGCTTATGGTTGAACGTCATTGTCAGCAGTAAGGAATGGTTTGCGATTGTTTTACATTGCTCTGTGTTGGTATGTAATTATGCTGTCATTTTAATACACACTGATACTTTAATACATCTTGTGTGTGTGTGTGTGTGTGTGTGTGTGTGTGTGTGTATGAAGTTAGTTTTGGGGGGGGGGTGTTGTGTGTGAGAGCCAAATCTTCCTAACACACAGGAGCTGGGAGTATTAGCCTTTACCAACACAGTTTCAGAACTGCCTGTCTGAAACAGGTCGTAATCATTATAGGTGCGACAGCCAGATGAACCTTCCCCAGTCATTGATTCCATCGTCTCATGCCTCTCTTTAAACATCCGCGGTGGCTCCCGCTGGCACAGGATGGAGAGCACACTCCTCAACAGGCAGAGTTCCTGAAGGGTGTCTGTACATCGCCTACACCTTTTCCCTGCTGTGGAAGGATCCCCGGGTCGGTGCTCCATGGAGGGGACCTCCCCCTCCTCCCCCTGCACATTGGGGTACCCAGCCTGGTTTATGCACCTCTTTTTCATCTTAGCCAATGCCGCAGAGGGAGCCCCCTCATGCACCAGGCACTGTGATGCAGGGCCGGAGAGCCAGCAGCCCAGATGCGCAGAGAGGGGCCGGGTGGCTGGAATGCGGCTCTGCTGGTGTGTGCCTGTAGGATGGTGGAGGGCGGCAGAGGAAGGGCGTCCTGACTGTGGTGGGGTGGGCAGGGAAAGTGTCCAGAGCGGGAGAGGCTAAGCTTGAGCTGAGTTCTGTGCAGCTGGGGAAGCACGGGAGAGGGGGTGGCTGGTGGTCTCTGAGTGCCCTCCTTTGCTGTCTCTGATGGACCCCACATAACGCCCTCTCAGCTTCTGATCGCCCTTCCTGGGTGCCCGCCTTATGCCTTCAGTGCACCCACTGAATACCCTGCACTCTGGCATGCATCCACCCCAACTCGGGGCTCCCAGTGAGTCCTGTTGTAGGAGAACTTTGGGCTTCTCTTAGCAGGCAGACCTGTGTATTCCTGATTTGAGGCTCACTCAGCTAGTTAATTTCAGAACTGCAAATGGAAGTCTTCTTCCGATTGTGAAAGGTAGGTAGAGTATGTTCAAGTGGCTGTGTTTTGAAAGCTACTGATAGGTACACAGGGCTAGCGCATGTATTTCTTTTCATTTGTTTTATTCCCGTGTTATTAAAGTCCTCCATTGCCAAGTGACATATAGGTTGGTTAAGATACACATAATCGTATTTGTGGCACATAATGCAAAAAGTTCACATTTTTAAAAATAGAATTGAGCAGAACAATTCTTTGACAGAGAATTTATTCTCCAACTCTGCCCACAGCCTGAATGGGAGGAAAACTTCCCCACATGAACCGGGGGAAAGTCAGTATTGTAAGGATCAGAACCCCACCAACGCAAGAGAAGGCAAGTGGCAAGCAACACGAAGGCTTGGGGGTCAGCACCGGAGAAACGTCTCGGGAGTGCTCGGCACCCCGGAAGCTGGCCTGTGGGCGTGGGTGCAGCTTGACCGAGTAGCTCCCTTTCAGAGCAGTGGCCTTCACAGCCTGCGTGCTTTCTCTGCTTCTTCATTTACAAAGTACCTAGGGTATTTCTGTAGGGGTGACGTCACCGTCTGGCTGCATGAACATTTGCATGGATTTGGGGAAGTGAGGGCTGCCAGGCCTTCCCTGAGAAGGGGTGCGAAAGGAGCCACCGTCCCTGGGGTCCAGCCTGGGTGGCCGATTGGGGGGTGGGGCAGGGCCTGGCATCCACGAGGAAGAAGTGGATGTGCTCCTTTGCTGGGCTACGGGCACTGGGGGGAATGGCGGGGGTAGGGGGCATGGGGAATTCAGGGGCTTAGCCCCTGGCAGAAGGAGGGGTGAAGTGTAGTAGAGAGGTTTTGGTGTTGAAGCCTAGAAGATGGGTTGAAACCCGGGGTTTGAAGCACCCGGAGGATTTGTTTGCGTTTTGGTTGGTGCCTACGAGTTTGCCATCATTTGTGGCAGGGAGGGCTGAAGAGTTCATCTTAGCGTGGGGATCCCCCCTCCTACCTTGTGTTGTAACTTCGTCAGTTCTGGAGCTGGGACTGCCGTGCGGCTTCAGGAAAAGGCAGAGAAGAGAAGGAAAGCATTGCTGGGAGTGCTTGGATTCCTCACGTTCTGGCTGGTTTTATGTCCGCTGGTGACACAGCAGATGCTTTACCAACATTTGTATGTATAGATAGATGCACACCCACAGTGTGTGCTTAGTCGCTCGGTTGTGTCCCACTCTTTGCGACCCCGTGGACCGTAGCCCACCAGGCTCCCTCTGTCCGTGGGATTTCCCAGGCAAGACTAGAGGAGGGGGCTCCTTGGGGCTGCCTTCCTCCTGCCTTCCCTCTCCCTGTCATCCCGGCTGTCCCCGAGAATGGCTTTCCCTTGAAGGAGGGTCATCATGATGAGGCTGCCAGGGGATCAGAACGGGTTCCCTGTCCACAGGGCACCCAGGGTGAGCTTGGGGGTGGGTGAGTCCTTTCACGTGAACACTGAACAGAGCCTGTGTGGTGGACGTGGAAGCCACCTGGGTGCCCAGTGGACAGACACCTTTCTGGCCGAGGCCTCGCTAGATCCGAGACACTTTCTCGAGCCTCCCCTGCTGTGAGACTTCAGAGTCAGCGCCCAGCATTGGAGCTCCAGAGAGAAGGACTGTCTGACAGATGATCCTTCCCCAGGAGGTGAGCACTCAGGTTAGCAAACCGTATCTAATAAATAGTTGGAGTGCAGTTACAGCATCGGGCTGAACATAACCCTCCCTGTGTCACCTGCTACCCTCAACGTCCCATCGGTGCATAAAGCAGATTTGTGGGAAGGGTTGGGGGGAATTGGAAGGCAAGAGAGACGCCCAGGGGTGGGGCCTGGGGTGGGGGGTGTGGGAGGGAACTGGCTCAGGCAAGGCCGTGCCCTGTCCAGCATGCAGTTCAGCCGTGAGCGCTGGGCTGAGGAAGCGTCTCTGACCAGCACTGTTCTCTGACACCCCTGGCTTGATACTGGTACAGGGGAGCCATTTGCTGTTAGATGCTAATATTTGTGTTTAACCTGGAGACGGCCAGGATGAAACTCCCTCCGCTTTCGGCCTAGTCGATTTAGCCCCTGTTGTGATACTGGACTCAAATCCACTCATATCACCGAAAGGCACCCAGGACACAGGGATTTGTTCCCAATTGCACATGAAGGTGTGGTGCTGGGCCGTGTTCACTAAGAGGGCAGCTCTGTAAGGGTCCTCGGGAGGACCTCCCTCCCTTGAGAAGACGCCTCACCAGATGACACTCCTTATTTTCCTCAAGGAGTCATCATGGAACAGCTGAGTGTTTAGGTTCCTCTGGACTCAGATGATTGTTTTTTTGCACGCCTGTTTGTTTGGGCTGATACGGCTCGTTTGATAATGAAGTTGTACATTTAGTAAGAAAACACGCACAAGGGTGCGCTGCCCTCGGAAGTAACACAGCAGGTTTGAATGAGGTGGTTTGCAGTCTTGTTTGTTTTGGGGGGACGAGTCATTTTTCTTCATAGAGTGTTGGGGCCCCTCATTCATTCCTTTATTGAGCGGGTCTCCCTGGTGCCTGATGTCGGCCCTGGATCCTGGTCAAGCCCCTGGGGTACCAAGAGGAATGAGCCCCCGCAGGCCACACGGCCCCTGCAGATGTCAGCTTATAGGGGCTAGGGATGTCTGATGTGTGCGGAGGGCAGGACAGGGGTCTGGAAAGATGGGAAGTGGTATTCCACTGACCCACCTCCTCCCCTGGCAGCCAGGCGCTGCTGTAGCACAGCCTTCCAGTGTCCAGAGCAGCAGGATGGCCCTGCCCTCGAGGGACTTATGATCTAGCAGGGGAGATGGAAAGTGAACAGAGGAGGAATAAGTGTATTACAGCGTGGGATTGCCCGGGGCCTGGGCCCAGACTTCTCAGTGCAGAGTCCCGCTGAGTCACTTCTGTGTTCTGAGGGCCCCCTGAGAGAGGCTGCTTCTCAAATGCAAGAGGGACCATTCAAAACTCATATTTGTGTTCAGGAGGATCCAGAATGCAAGGGGAAGGGATGGTGAAGGATGGCGCCGGGAGGGTGGGGAGTCATGGTCCAGAACGAGATGGGGAGGGACTGGGCAGGGAGAGAAGGTGCCAGGCTGCGTGCTGGCAGGCGCCAGGCCCTGGCGTGACCCGGGAGGCCACTGGGGTCGTGGTGGCCATGGCAGAGATGGGCTGAGCGAGTGGCATTCAGAGACGTGGGAGGCCTCAGCAGAGGGGACTGAGGCCGGGGCGGGGCGGGGAGCAGCGCCTGGAGGGAGGAGAGGTCTTCTGTGTCAGCTGGGGCCTGGCTCTGGTCCCCCCCAGAGGCGGCCCGTGTGTACAGCCGCCAGGCTGGGCCCCAGAGGTTTATTAAAAGCAGGTGGGGTGCCAGGCGCTGTACTTGAGCGTTGGGTGTGACTCAGACAGGCATGGAGTCAGCCTGGAGTTTCTTTATTCATCCCTATTTGCTTTTTGTCGGTAATCCTTTGTAATTCCCCAGTTTCATGATGTAATTTTAATGGAATTACACTTGAACACTTCAAAATTATGTAATTAATTACGTTCGGCTTCAATTACAATGACTAATTACAGTGTGATACCTGGTGGCAAGTCAGGTATGTCCTGGTGGGGGGTTTGTGCCTGCCAGCTATTAGGACGGCCACTGTCTGTCACCAGTGGGTGCGGCTGCCATGGGGGCTTCTCGGTGCCTCTGCCCCCCTCCCCTCCCCCAGGAGCAGCTCTGGGACCTGTGAGGTGTGTGATGGGGAACGGGGGTGTGTGCAAGGGGTGGGGCATGGTGGTGGCGATGGGCATGGAGGCCTGTCGTAGGGCACAAAGGTTTGAACTTGTTTGCAGGTAGAAGAGCAGGACTCACGCTAGGAAAGCAAGTTTGGGGGACTCGGGCGGGAACCAGGGTCCTGCCATGGGATTCCTCTGTTCACTCCGGGATGTGGGAGGGAGGCTGCACTGAAGTCACTGTGAACACGGCCTCAAGAACGGGTAAGACGGCTTAGGGAGGAAGGAAGAGGTGCCACGAGCCACCAAGGGGTCAAAGAGGAGGGTGAGAGCCAGAGCCTGGTTTAGAAATGTCACTCTGGGAATTATTCCCAGCGGCTAGTGCGCAGGGCTCCGGGAGCAGCAAACTGCGCCTCAGACCCCAGGACGGAGCTTTGTGTTCGTGGGCTTCCTCTCTGCACGTGGCAGTGGTTGTATTTTGTGTCAGGAGGAGGGGGTCTGACTGAGAAATCTTTACGCCGAGTGGCCGTCGCCTCTGAAGCGAGGCCCTCCCGTTTCCTTCTAGGGTCGGCAGCTCTTCCGAGCTGAGTGTTGGGGGAATGCGTGCTCACAGGAGGGTGGCCCCCACTTTGCCCTGGTCCCCATACAGCCTCAGGCCCTGGTCTCCCTCCTTCCAGGGAAGCTTCTGGAACAGACTTTGAACAGCAGTGCCCACGGGAAGCACTCAGTGACCAGTGCCGCGTTTCTTCCAGATGCCTGTTATTTATTTGAGAGGTTCAGGGCATCCTTTCAAGAGCCCATTCTTAACATTTGAGACTAGGGAGGTTTCCTGACCCTCTCCTGTGAGTTTTCCATCGTTTCCCGTGGGGTGTGCAGAGTGGACCGTTGCTGGCCAAGGAAGCTGGTTTCAGAAGCTCAAGCTGAGGCGGAGGTTTGGGTTCGGCCTTGAGGGCACCCCAGAGTCTTCTGGGTGTCTGCTCTTTAAGGGAGAGCTCGTTTCACCCTCGGGGAGGGGGCTCGGTGGTGCCCCAGGGGGCTTGGAGCCCTTCCCTGGGGGTCCTGCTGCAGAGGGTGCTCCCTCGACACAATGCCTGATACATTTAGTCTGTCACTTTTTACTTTTTTAAATAATATGCACACAAAACTCATCATTTTAACCTTTTGAAAGTGTGCCATTGGTTATTCTGTGCCATATTCACACATTGTGAATATGTGACGGCCACTTGGTGTAACCATCACCACGATCTAATTCCAGAGTGTTTCTATCACCCCAACAAGAACCCCATACCCGTCAGCAGTCACCCTCCTTTTTCCCAACTCTCCCCAGGCTCTGTTTATAGCCTTTGGTCTGCGTCCTATGCCTCCGGGTTTGCCTGTTCTTCACGTATAAACGGCATCATACAGCATGTGTGTGGGCTTTCACGTCTGGCCCCTTTTCTCTCACTGTGAGTTTTGCTGGTTCATCCATGTTGAGGTGCGTATCAGCGCTTCAGTCCTTTTTATGGCTGAGTAACAGCATCCTGTGTGCGGATATATACAACCTCTTGTTTATTCTTTCATAAACTGATGGGCGTTGGGATTGTTTCCGCTTTGGGGCTAGCATGGAGAAGGTGCTGTGGACATGTGTGTGTAAGTGTTTGTGTGACTGTAGGTTTTCAGTTTTCACATTGATGCTTAGGAGTGGAATTGCTGGGTCCTAGGTAGTAAGTCTGTGTGTAACGTTTTGAGTCTGCTACTTTGTGGCCTCTTCTGTGTAACTCCTCTTTTCGTTTTAAGGCCCAGACTGTGGTTCCATCTCATTCTGTTCTGCTCTGGTCTTCCCCTTGACTCCTCCTCCTCAGGTGCCTCTCTGGTGGGGGTGCCCTTGGGGACCACGGTCACGTGCAGACGGACTGTGGAGAGCCTGGGAGCAGTTTGAATGAGCACACACACTCTTGGTAGCCCACCCGGGGTCTCTGCCCGTTCCCGCCTTCCCTCCTTACTCACCAGCAAAGGGGCCTCTCCCCTGGCCCAAGTGCGATGCTCATTTCACTTTGTCTTGGCTGGAGAGATAGGGACTGTCAAGCAGATTTGCTCATGGTGCTGCTTCTGAGATAAAAGGCGATGAGCCAGGACAAAGTGCCATTTTCTGCCTGTGAACACACCCGTGGGAGAAGAGGCCGTCCAGGCCTGCTGATAGGTGGCAGGAACCTGGGCCCTCTGTCCTGCCTGCTGCCCTCCCCCAGCCCTCTGCGATGCAAATCCAGCATTACAACCGACATCCCCCTGACTGCTCTGGCTGGGTGTGGATGAGAAGTCACGTTTCTGAGATGTGATGGTCCCTACTGAAGGCAGAGCTGAGCTGAGGGTGTGAGATGAAAGTGAGCGCTGAAGCTCTCTTCCGAGAGCAGGCAGCATCCCATTTGCCAAGCCAGATGTCCCGCAATACTTCAGATGCTGCCGATAAAGCATCGAGCAATTAGAATGGTTAATATTCAGTTAAGTATAATTAGCAGCTGGTGTAAATTGTGAATGAAATTGACAGGTTCCACAAGTTACAGCAAAATACCAAATCTCCTTCAGTTGTGTGTATGTATCTCTGTGGGTCTGTCAATTCAGACAGGTATATAGTCTTACCTCCTAGGAATCGAAATGAGGGCCTGCTGTCAACCCAGTTCACTATAATTCTGAAAGTTTAGGAACTTCTTGCCAGATGTTTTATGTTAAAAATTGAAATCCTTAGGTCAGAGCTTTAACGCTCTCATTTCTATGCTACGGGCAGGAAAAACTAAATCCGTATTTTCTGCCTGCCTTCAGGGCATGTGTGTGTGTGTGCGTGTGTGTGTCTTGTATGTGTGCATGTGTGCACACATGTGTGTTTCTCCCCATCCCTGAGTTGCATTCATCACTTCTCACTTCACAGCACATCATGATTTATCTTATTTTTTTCTCCGTTCTGCTCCATCCCCATGTCTAGTCCCCTCCTCTTCTCATTCTAATGTGTTTAGTGTACCTCTATATGGGTGTATTGTAAAACATGTGGCCTGTTTTGTATGTATAAGTAGCTCTAATCCATAATTGTGGCATCGTGCTGTAAATCTTCCCTTCCCTTTCACTCCTCACTGTTTCTGAGATCTGTCCATGTTACCCCCTGCAAATTTCATCATTCATGAGTGCTGCATTGGATTCCAACTGAAAAATCCACTTGTCTTAGCTCAGACTGCTGTGTACCATACACACAGGGACTTTAAGCCACAGACATTTATTGCTCACAATTCTGGAGGCTGGGCAGTCCAAGATCAAGGTGCCTGCCGTCCAAGATCAAGAGGGTACCTGGGGAAAGCGCTCAAGTAAAGTTAGGGAGCTAACTTGCAGACAGCCCTCCTCTTGCTGTGTCCTCAACACGATGGTGGGTCTTGAGACTGTGAAGGAGCTCTCTTTTCATAAGGACACTAATCCCATCATGGGGACCCCTACCCTCATTACCTTATCTAAACCTCCCAAAGGTCACACCTCCAAACACCATCACTTCAGGACTGAGGCTTCACCGCATGAATTTGCGGGGGTGGGGTGCAACACCATTCAGTCCCTAGCACCAACCCTAGCTCACATGTCCGTTTCCCCGGGGATGACCCTGCTCGGTGGCCTCGGGCATCCTGACACGCGTCTCCTGACTGTTGCCCAGGGGTAGGATTGCTGAGTCCTAGGGTGAAGAGTGTTCTTCATTTCACTGAGTGCTCCAAGGTTGCTCCCCCGCGTGGCTGGCTACACCACTTTGCTCTCTCTGCCTGTCTCATCAGCGCTTCCCGGAAACCTTTATCCTGATGGTTTTAGAGTGGCACTTGAGGGTTGTGATTTTTCTCTGATCACCCGTGTGTTTTCTGCTTGTTACCAACCTTGTTTTATACCTGTCTAGATTTTCAGATTTACGTTTTCATAAGTCGTCTGGTCCTGTGTCTTGTCCCTTGTTGATTTGCAGGAGTTCCTAACCCTTTGTTGGTTTTTACCTTCCTAAGTCGCTTCTCCCCATCTTTCACTTGTTTGTCGATTTGTCTGTCGTGTCCTTCAATAAACAGAAAAACTGAGCTTTGATGAAGTCAGATCTATCAGTTTTTCATTTCAGTTTTGTTTGAGAAAATCTTTTCCCCACTCAGGATCACAAAGATACTCATACTTTGACAGCCGTAGAGATTTGTCTGCCGTGTTTAGATTTTTAGGTTAGGGATGGTTTCCGTGTAGACTGTGAGGGAGTCAGTTTTTCTCCAGCACTGCCTGCCGAGCAGTCCAGTCTCCTACCCAGTGATTTAGGAAGTTGCCTCCACTGAATGCCAAGGCCCTGCATATATGTGAGTGTGTTTCCAGGTCATTCTTTTGTTCCACTACCCCGTGTGTTTCTTCTTGCACGGGTGCCTCACTGTTTGATTACTGTGGCTTTATACAATTTTTACTTTCAGATTGGGTGAATTTGCACTTTGCCTTTCTCTTTCAAAATATCTCAATTCCTCATTGTCCATTATTCTTTAATGCTGATTTCCATCAAGCTCTCCTTAAGTCCCACTAGATTTTCTTTATTGGATTTGGAATAAATACACAGATTAATCTGGGAGAAAAGTAAGAAATTTCAAGTTTTCCTATCTGTGACTGAGACCGTTTCTCCATTTACTTAGGTCTTTCTTCAGAAAGGTTTGGTACCTTTGTCACGAGGTTAAAGCCGAGTTCTGTGTAGTTTCTGTAGTAGTGTGAGCAATGACTGTGTGTTTTTTTCTTCTTGATTTTTTTTTTTTCTTCTTGATTGACTATTCCGGTGTGGAGGAAAAAACTGGTTTTTGTTTACTGATTTTGAAACTGGCCAGGTTGCTGAGTCTCTCGTTGGGTTTGCTAGTTCACTTGAACCTGTTGCATCTCGGGAGAGTATCATAGGCAAAAAATGGGACGCTTTTGTTTGTCCCTTTCCTTCCACTCCTCATGCCCAAGAGACTTGTGTTGTCGGCCAGAAGGCCAAGGACTCTGCTGCAGGCTGGTGATGGGGCTGTGTGTCTTCTTTCCTGGTCTTAGAGGGAATGTACCTGATGGAGATTTTTGGTAGCAGTTTTAATCGGATTAATAACTGCATGACTCCATTGTCTCCACTTTTCTGAGAGCTTTCATCATGAGTCAGTGTGGACCTTTTCCTTTAAATCTATTCGTATCTGGGTGGTTTTAAACCCTCAGCGATGAATGTGGTAAATTACAGTGATCAGCACTCCGATGTTGAAGTGTCCATTGTGTTCCTCGATCAACTCTTCCCTGTCTTATATTTTAAAATATTGTTGGATTAGATGTATAGTTGCCACATCTGTGTTATTAAGTAAAATGGCCTACAGTTTTCTTATTTTTATCCAGTTGGAATTGAGGTTATACTAGTCTCATAAAGTGGGTTAAAATGGCTTTGGAACCATTTGTATAAGATGAAGATTATCTGTATCTGAAATTGGATAGGGCTCACCTGTGACCGTGGGGCCTGAGCCTCAGAGTGGGCTCAGAGGAATTTATCATTTCATTTTCTTTGTTATTCTATCTGACTTTTCTGTCAATAGACTTATTTTGGCATTTTATAATTTTTTAGATATGTGTCCATTTTATCTAGGCTTTAAAATTTATTGTGTGATTATTTGTAGTATTTCCATTGTTTTTTAAAAAATTGTTTGTTTTGATATTCAAATTTCTTCTTCTTTTTGTTCTTCCCTTCATTTTTTAGTTTCTATTTGCCTGATAAAGCCTCTCCTCTTTCATCATTGCCACACTTTCCATGTCCTTTTACTGTGTCTGCTATAGCTACGTGATGCAGGATCTTGTTTTCTAAACCCTGGTTGAGAGTCTGTCTGATTAGTGAAATTAAATGGTATACATTTATAATAATCGTGGTTATAGTAGGACAAATGCAATTTTATGTTTTCTATTTTACCATACTCTTCGGGGAGGGTACCTTTAAAAAAATATACATATATATATTTATACACACACACACACACACTGGAGTATAGTTGATTTATAAGGTTGCATTGGTGTCAGGTACGCAGCAAAGTGATTCAACTGTACATATACATATATGGAGCTGACTTTCAGGTTGAAATTTCTTCTGCTGGATTTTAAGATTTTGTGATTCGTTTTATTCTTCCGAAATTCAGAATCTGAATTATTCCTGAGATTATTAAGACCCATCCATGTGTTTGTCTTTTTTCCTGTCAGTTTCTAAAGCTCTTCAGCACCTCTGTCCTGTTTCCGGTTTCACCAGCCTCTCTCCTCTCTGCTGGTTTTACGAGGCTCACTTTACGTTCTTGCTCGTGAACGCTGCTTTCTCTCTGCAGGTTGTTGGACTAGTTGGTCTGTGTCTTCAAGTATTTGTTCTCCTGCTGGCTCTTTTTCCCTGTGACCTGTGGTCACCTAGGCCCCAGGGTATCAGCTGATCCCTTGTCCCTGGGGGTAGGAGTTTGGTGGAGAGAGGTGTGTCCACAGGGTCGAGGGCTTAGGTAGGGGTGCAACCAGGCCCCTGGGGCGACCTCTTGGTGCCTTACTCCAGCCACGCTGGTTCTCTTGGGGCTGCTGCCCTCTCTCTGATGTTACTGCCCGAGACTCATTGCAAGATCTCCTGGGGGAAGGGGTTACCTGCAGAGATTTTGATCCTGCTAGTCTGGGGTGGGCACTGATGTTTTTTCAAAGCTTCTCACAACAGGAGTGGGGTGTGGCATAGACTGGCCATGAGCTGATAAATGTCAAAGCTGGGAGATGGGGGCTTAGGGGTACATGGCAGTCTTTGTGTACATTTGAGGTACTGTCTGTGTATAGCTGCAAGTCTGACTACGTCCTGGCTGAGACCCACTGGCACTAACGTGGTACCATCCTAGGTAGAGGTGAGGAGGGAATGAAACCTAGCAAGACCCTATGGGGCTCCTGGGCATGAAAGCCTTTCAAACAGTTGCTAAGCAGGGGAGGGAGGGGATGCAGAGACAGAGGGGGAGCAGCTAAGAAACAGTAGTGCAGCCTTGGGGCCTGGTTCCACCTCAGGGGATACACATAACAATATCTTTGAGCTCTTTACAGAACTAGAACCCCAACACATAGAAGATGTTAGCACCCTTCATTCCAGAGAAGACCACAGTTTAATAATCTTGAGAAGCTCATTAGGAGGAGATCACCTGAGGCCAGATTAAAGGAGTATAGGCCCTGCACACACCCTAATCTTTATTAGCTACCCCGCCCTGAACCATTGCTATAAAACGCCTCCTCTCCAAATCCTCCCAGGTTGGGGACATACAGTTTTGGGGGGCATGAGCCCACTGTGTCCCCCTTTGCCTGGCAAAGCAATAAAACTTTTCTTTTTGTGGTTGTTTAGTTGCCAAATCGTGTCCGATTCTTTTGCGACCTCATGGACTGTCAGGCTCCTCTGTCCATGGGATTTCCCAGGTAAGAATACTGGAGTGGGTTGCCGTTTCCTTCTCCAGGGCATCTTCCCGACCCAGAGACTGAACTGTGCCTCTTGCACTGGCAGGCGGATTCTTTACCACTGAGCCACCGTGGAGATGCTACTTCACCCACAACTGTGTCTCTGAGATTCGATTCAGCACCAGCATACAGAGGTTGTTTTCCATATCAGGAACAGAGAAGGCTTGCTAGATAGATCTGGGGCTGACAGAACACTGAACATGGCTTATGGGGCATGTATTTTATTTCTCTTGGAAAGCGCCGTTCTAATCTAGACCCTCATACTCCAGTGCTCTGTGAACCAGCAGCAGCAGTTAGGAGCTTGTTAGAAATGCAGAACCTTAGTCCCCATCGCAGACCGACTGAGTGAGAATCCACAGTTTTGTGAGATTTCCCAGGTGATTCATATGCACATTTAAAGTTTGAGAAACACTAAGTCCAGATCTTTTTTAAAGGGATGATTGGCTTTATTTAACTCCTATTTTAATAGAGTGACTCCTCCTCCCTTATCACTCCAGTTGAGCTTTTCCAGGACAGAGGTAGCAGCCAGTGCTCTGAGGAGCTAGAAAAGGTTCACACCCTCAGTGAGGTTGTGCAAGGGAGGCCCCCAGGCCCTCTCCCAGACCTGTTTTAAACCTAGCTCCTTTTTGATGCACAGTTCTCATAGTATCGGCTGTCTGCTTTTCAAAGTCCTGTAACATATTAAAACGACAAATCGGAAGAAGGCAAGGCAGATCCTAGCGGCAGGACTAGCGGTCTGCTTGGGAGCTAGAGACCAGAAGACAAGTCTTCAGTCGGGGGTGCTGTTTGCTGGAGAGGCAGCCCCACCCACCCACATGTGGAGGTTGCTGAGGAGCATGGGGATTCTGCAGGATTCGGCCTTGGCCTTCACTATGGTCCATCTGAACCACTGGGAAAGGACCAGCAGACATCCTGATGAATATGCCTGCCACAGCCCTCATGTGGGGAGGGCAGTATTGTCACCAAGTCCAGAGACAAACACTTGTTTGGAAGATGCGCTTTGGGGAGCATCTCCTCCGCTCCTTCCATCCCCTGGCGGGGGGCGGAGGCGGGGAGGGGGCAGCTTTCAGTGTGGGAACATGGGGTTCCTAGGTGGCCTGCCTTTGGGTGGCCCCGACCCGCTCGCCCATCTGACTTGGGATCTCCACTTAGTGGCTGTGCGACCCGGGCCCTTGACCTGCTTTCTGTGCACAGTGGCGATGATAAAGCTCCTTACTGTCTGGGATCTGGCTATAGGACAGTGCCTGATGCACTAGCCCTAAATGTCTTTTAGCCTCAAAATGACAAAGTCAAGGAAAAGGCATGATGTTGGCAGCTGACCAGCGAGACGGGCTTCTAGTGACAGCGTCGCCCCGTGGCCAGGTGATGTCCCGTGTCCCAGCGCCAGTACCAACACCTGCACCGTCCGGGCCACGGTTGCTGTGTTGTTTTCTACTCTTTTTTCTTTTATGCTTTTCCCCAGAGGTCATTTTCCCCTTTCTATGGTTAAAAAGAAAAATACCCGCTTACACGTTAAACCCACCTCAGTTTGAATAACGTATTTTTAAGGCCAAGGCCTGCCCCTGGATGTGAGTAGCTTGCACAGTGAGTATTCAGCAGGCAAATGAGAAATGTGAGTCATGCAGTACTTGGCATCTCTAAGCTCCTGATGTTTGGTGGCAGACTTCCTACAGAGAGGAGGAATTGCAGAGTGGAAACCCTCTCAGAGCCAGACAGCCAAAGGATCCTTCAGACGAAACGGGCTGACTCTCAGTGTTGATTGGGACGAGTGGTTATTTGAGTTTTTCTCCTCCTCCTGTTTCCTCAGCCTGCGAGGCCTCCATGGGGGCCAGATTCATCCTAGATTTACCACTTTTGTGCAGAGTGAGGCTTATCCTAAAGATGACAACCATTTCTGGTGCCTTTTGCAATGCACAGTAGATGGAAGCCCCGGAGTGCCTGGACCCACAGACACTTGCAGGACGTCTCCCTGCCTGTGCAGAGAGCTCGGGTTTGCTGTCGCTGGTGGCTGCCCGCAGCCGTCAGCAGGAAAAGCCACAGTGCTCCTTGACTTACCTGTCGGGCTCCAAGTTCTGTTTTCTTGGCCAAGATCTTGAAGACGGTTTCCAAGTAGGTGTTTCTTCCTTGGCAGCGGATTTGGGCTCTCAGTCTCGTCAGCCCTGTCCTTGTCTGCAGGGGCACCGAGCTTGGGGTTTGGGCGCGGGGCAGAGCGGCTAATGTGACTGCTCTGTCCTCTGTTGTGAAGATTCGAACAGAGCGGCACCACTGGCCGAATTTCAAACGTAGGACATTCATATAAAGCACACTTTGATCTGACTTCTAGATAGATAATAACTGAACTATGAAACTGGGAGAAAGTGGCCAGATAGTGGTGCAGAATATGCATCAGCAAGGGTTTCAGGAGCAAAGTCTGAAACATCTGGTAAAAAAATCTTGGATGACAAGGAAGAAAGGACTCGACCCTCAGGGGTCCATGGTGCCCTGCTGTGCAGGTACCCCAAGGGCCTGCCACTCCAGAAGTGGAGGCCGCGGTTGGCTCATGTTTTCTGGCCTCCTGCTCTGTGCTTTCAGGCCCTGGTCAGTCTCCTCCACCTGACATTTTCAATTTGGGGGCAGAACCCCAAAGTTCAGACATTTAAGAAGGGGTCATGGATGAGAGAAGTATGGGAGTGGAAAGAGTTATAAAGCAGAACTAATGCTTTTCCACGTGGCCCCTGTGGTTATCACTTTTTAAAATGATCCAAGGTACTACCCCCCCCCGCCCCGCCCCCGGAAGTAGTTGTACATCTTGAATGTTTTTAATTTTAAAATAAAAATTGTCTAGAGGTAGTCATCATTTTTGTATATTTTCTTTCTTTCAAAACACTTTATTTTCACTTTTTATCAAAAATCCTCTAAGGCTTAGTGTTAAAAAGAACCAGCCCCTGCCCACGTCTTCAGTACCCGCAGCCTGGAACAGTGTCTGTGGTCTGAATGCTGGGTTTCCAGCTCTGGGCAGTTTGCTTACTGATGTGGCACCGTGAGACGCGTGTGGGGGTTTAGGCCTTCCCAGAGCCATCTTCCCACCCCTCCCATCACAGTCTTCTTTTTGGCTCAGTCATTGTCCAGGGATTCAGCATTGATAGCTGTGACTACATAAATAAATACTAACTTTCTGTGAGATAGCTAATTTATCCCCGAACCCTCCTCCAGCAACGTAAGTCTCTTAAGACATGGGAACCTATCGTATGGGTAGGGTTTCATCTCTTCTTGTCGTCACCGGCTCCTGGTCCCCGTGTTCTGCTCTGACTGGAGTGGCTGCTGCCTGGTCCAGGTCCCCTGCTGCCCGCTGTGTTCCTTTCCTTATCATCCTGGGGCCTCCCTTTCTGTCTCTTCTGCTCTGTCTCCCGAGTTCCGTGGTTTTGTCTCTCTCGGTTAATCTCTCGCTTGGTTGGGGTGGATCTCCAGCAGCTTCCCGACGAAGGGTGTCTGCCTCTGCGATCCGACAAGGTCTTCATCTCGCCCTGTGTCATCCGAGCTGAGGGTGGAATTCCAGGTTGGAAAGTGCTGCCCTCGGGACTGGAAGGGCCCAGCCTCATACAGGAGCCTGTTGGCGGGCATTCTGACTTCCTGTCCTCTGCCGTCTCTCTGACACCTTTTAGAGTCGGGTCTTCCTCTTTTTTTTTTTTTTTTCCCTTTTTTCAGGCATCAGGAAAACTTGCTCTTGTCTGGGTCCTGTTTTCCTGCCTATTTCCTGTCCCGTGGATCTCAGTGTTCAGACAGTGGGCCTCCTGTACTCATCTGCTAATTTTTCTCCCCTTTCACTTTCCATGTCTTTGTCTTTGGGGATATATCTTCCTGGAGAATTCTCAGCCTCCCAATCTTTATAAACTTGCATCTGTCACATTTTTTAACTCAGGTGTTTTCTCTTGTTCCTTGAACGTTCCATTCTTTGGACCTGTTCTTATTTCAAAGATTCAGTATCTTATCTCACTGGCTGCATTCATCACCGTTAAAAAGAAAAAGTTTTCTTCTGTTCCCTGAATTGACTTTGCTTCATTTTTACTTTTAAAAATCTTTAAGAAAACACTGAATTTATGTAAACAATTGTATGTAACGCATTTTGGCTACAAAGTGTAATAATGTAATTAACACCTGTGAACTCTCCCGCCACAATTCAGGAACCAGACCTGGCCAGGCCAGTAATTTGCATCCGCCTGCATTACCCTCCCCGCTCCTCGTTTCCCTTCCTCCCTGAAGGACAGGTGGCCACTGTCCTAAGTACTGTATTTATTATGTCATGACCTTAAAATAATGTTTTATCACAAATCTGTGCATGCTTAAAGTGTTAGTCGCTCAGTCGTGTCCGGCTCTTTGTAACCCCATGGACCGTAGCCTGCCAGGCTCCTCGGTCCATGGGATTCTCCAGGCAAGAATACTGGACTGGGTTGCCATTTCCTTCTCCAGGGGATCTTCCCAATTCAGAGATCGAACCCAGGTCTCCTGCATGGCAGACAGATTCTTTACTGCTTGAGCCACCAGGGAAGCCTTGAAGGCTATATTATTTACAACTGCTTGGTTTTGAGCTGTATTAAAAAAAAAAACGGTATTATTCTGCGGGTAGACTTCTGGAACTTGCCTCTGTGACTCGTTCTGTAAGGGAGAGTCATCTGCTGTAGTCAGTGTGGTCTCCCTTGTCTCTGATGTTTAGGCCCAGTGCAGTGACCAGACTCAAGTTTATTTATCCTTTCTCCTTCCTGTGGGTTTGTCTCTGCTCCTTCTCTCTCCCTCTCTCCCTCTCGGTCCCAGTTAGAGATTTCTTCAAATGTCGGGTGACATTTCATCATCTGTCTCTATGTAAGTGCAAGGCATCAGCATGCTGATATGGGAGCTCGTATGTGTGTGTGTGTGTGTGTGTGTGTGTCTCTCTCTCTCTCTTTCTCGAGGGGCTGGTTTAGGGGGCAGTCGACTGGTAGCCTTCACTGTAAATACTCAGCCCAGGTGTTTTACTCGGGGTGGGGGCGTTTGCTGTTTGCTCTTGGGCTGACAGCTTCTCCTGTAAACGCCCTGGGTTCCCTGCTGGGTGGGATGGCTCAGGCTGAAAGTCTGACGGCCTGTCCCCAGCTTCCTCTGGTCTGTGCAGGCTGCTGTGGCTGGCCCAGTGGCTGGGAAGCTTCTAGGATCTGGTGGACTTTTCCTTTGCTCCCGGCTCCTGAGAGACTAGACCTTGCTGTTCTGGAGGGAGCAGAGAGAGCTCGGGTGTCAAGCTGCCATTTTTAAGCTGGAAGTCACATGCCTTCAGAATGCCCCACTTAACATATGGGGTTAGGCTGTTACGTCTATGATGACCCCAGTTTTCTAGGAAACACGTCGGTTTTCTTTTACAGCCATCTTTCTGGAGCACCTTCCAACCAGGTTGCCCGTGAGTGACACGTGCTTGACGCACTTTGAAGATCACCTTCAGAGCGACTTTGTGAAACACAGTGAACGCTGGGCTCACTAGCCTAGGAGCCTTGGTTGTGACGGGATGGAGGCGGCTGTGTGGGCTTTGGGACCGGAGCCTGGGGTTCAGATCCTCCACCACTTCGTGGTTGGATGCCTCCACTCCCTCATCTGAAAGCAGAGTCCTTCCTAACTGGGTTGTTACAAAAAAGAGGGGATATATGTGAAGTGCCTGCTGGCAGCTGCTCTGTAACTGGGAGCTATTATTAACTATGGCATCCTTACTGGACTAAGAAATGGTACCCCCATCTCGCATTCATGTAGCACCTCATTCTCAGTAGTGCTTATTCACACACACACTCAGAAGGACTAAAAACAGACTCAGCTCGGATTGTGCCGATCAACTGCAGGGTGGGCTCCCTCCCTCCCCACCTCTCGCCTGTAATCTTCCCCAGCACATGGACGTCCAACTTCCTGCCTCAGAACTCACTCTTCTCCCCTCTTGCTGGGAGGCGGACTCTGTCCCTTGGAGCCCCCAGCTCAGGCCTTGCCTCCCTGAGCAGCCCTTTCTGCCTTCCCAGCCCCAGCAGCTCTGTCTCCTTGGAAACCCCTCCCTCCTCTGGTGACACTGAGCCCCACTCACCTGGCCAGGGGCCTTGCCTGCCTGGGGCCACCCTGAGGGGTGAGGTCTTCTCCTCCTCCATCCAGGCTGATCATTTCTAGTCAATTGACAGAGAAGACAAGGCTTGGGGAGAGGTAGGGTTTTACCTGCATTTACAGGTGTCACGGTGGGAGAGTCGCCAGTGGTTTTGCAGGAATTTTACCATTTAAGTCATAACATTCAGTCTGGTACTTCCGATGTGTTCTCCCCCTGCCTTAAGAAACAGCTGAGGGGACTTCCCTAGTGGTCCAGTGGCTAAGACTCCATGCTCTCAATGCAGGGGGCCTGGGTTTGATCCTTGGTTGGAGAACTAGACCCGCATGTCACAAGTAAGCATTTGCATGCCGCATTGAAAACTGAAGATCCTGCATGCTGCAGTAACACCTGGTGCAGCCAAATAAATGAATATTAAAAAAAAGAAGAGAAAACCAAACAGCTGAGGTCGGCAGGAAATGTGCAAGGAACCATCCATTTTAAGTCATCAAAGATACATAAGGACCAGAATGTTATGCCTCAGTTGCAGTTTGTTGATTTCCCTGGCCTTGCTTCACCCTCCATCTGCCACCCCAGCCTTCGTGGTTTACCCGAGCCAGTGTTCTCCATCCCCTAATTGAAGGCCCTAAATGTCGGCCTGTCCAGGAGTCTGGTGGGTCTAGAAAGTGAGGGGGACATCACAGAACAGTGACCGGAGCAGACTTCAAGCCGCCTAGATGGAAACCCTTCCGAGGGCGGGGCCTCTCCCAGCCGGACAGATGCAGCCATGCAATCTGCTTCCTGCAGCCCCAGGGCACACTTCCTCCTTGCGGTCAGTGACTTCAAAAGCTGCCCCAAGTTCAACTGTTTCTCCAACTTGGGGGACTTTGGGGGCAGCCAGCCGCACGTTGAGGGAAAGCCTCCTCCTGACCCCTCTTCTCTCGGGCTCCCTCTTCGTCATTAAACTGAAACTGCTTTCTTGCAGTCGGATGAATTGAACCCTGTGACCCTTCCTTGGACCTCGTCCTCTGTGACCTGCCCTGTTCCCTCACTCTGTGCTCCCACGCCTGGCAGCCGACCAGTCCCCAGGGTGTAGAACCTGCCCTCCCCGGTCAGGGTCTTCTCCCGCTACGCCCCCTCCCTCCCTCCCCATCCTTCTTCCCTTGGCTTCTAAAGCCCTGCCCCTGCCCGGCTCAAGTTCCTGTTTCTGTTTGAATGAAGCCCTTCGGATCCCCTCCAGCAGATGGACTCTGTCCTCCTCTGACCCCCAGGGGCGCTCCGGGCCTGCCCTACATTTCTGCCCTCACCGCACCTAGGATGACCTGCCTCTGGGTCCTTGCTTTGTGCCTGGGGTCAGCTTATCAGCAGAGTGGCTGTGCCCGATTGGGGACTCAGCACCTCCCACGGTGCCTCGCAGAGAATAGGCATAGCATTCAATAAATGTCATAGTTTTGAAATATCTGTTGAAATAAAAAGAAACGCTTTTTTTTTCCTCCAGGAGTCAAAATGCATGGCTTTCATCCACTTTCAACACATAAAAGATGTTTTCAACACAGAAAGGCCTTTCACCGCTCTTACTTAATAGTCGGCTTTTGGAATGATGTGGACTAGAATGAAAGATGAGGACGAGCGCCTCTGAAATCAGCTGTTTTGAATTAAATAAAGCAAAGTAAGGTTGGAGTCAGGTGAAGCGAGAGGATGGGATTCAACCAAGGGAGAGTTAACGTGTGTGTGGGCACCTGGGAACTCTGAGGGCTTGTCTTCCCACCTACCTAGGAGGTGGCGCGGGAGAGGAGGGTGGGCTGTCCCCACGCCTGCCGGACCAGCCTGTTGCCCCTTACCTTGACTTAGATCAGAACCGCTTAGCCCTCCTGTGGCTTCTCAAAATCGCAAGGAGGTTTTTAGGTTTTTTTCTTGTTTCTTTTGGGGTTTTTCAGAGGCAGAGGTGTTTTTTTTTCCCCCTTAGTTATTCCTGGTAACTTTCAGAGTTCAGCTTCCTCAGTAAGGATGCTGAGTCCAGGGAGCGAGGTCATGTGAGCCCGTGTGGAGGCCCTCGCTGCTCCACTGGCTGGGCTGTGCGTCCACGTCACGGGCGCTCAGTTTCCCTGCCTGCTCCACCCGGAGCACCGGAGCTGGGATGCTCTGTGTCCACAGCCAACTTGGTGGAGTCTGCATGTTTAGCTGTGCCTGTGAGAACCGACTGAAGACACTAAATGTGATAGTAGTCCCCTGGCAGTCCAGTGGTTAGGACTCAAGTGCTTTCGCTGCCGGGGTCCGGATTCAGGCCTGCCTGCCGCACGCACGGCGCAGCCAACAAACAAAAACACTTAATTGTGAAGCCACCCTTACTCAGGCCCCACAAGACACGCTGATCTGAATTCTGTCTCAGCGAGGCCAGGCAGCCTCTGACTGACATGGGGGATTGGGGGGGTGGAGGTGATGCCCCTGCCCGAGACAAGCTGTGTCATAAACTTCACCAAGAGATGGGGGGTTCTTGTCTCCATTCTGACTGAGGCCAAGTCAAGGCCTTGGTGTTGGTTGGTCAGCTGATAGAACAGACCCCGGGAGATTCTGGGGCCTCCAGGCTGGCTGACTTGCCGTGGATTGTGTGGCCAGCTCTGACTTTGTCTGCTCCCACATGTTTCCTCCAGTCAGGCTTGTCCCCCGTGGGCGGGTTGGCACTGGGCTCTGGCAGTTCTCACAGGAGCTGAGTGGCCCCCTCAGGGCAGCCCTTTCTGAGGTGCTGTTTGGAGGGTCACCTGGGGCCATCCCAGGGGTGCGGTCCAGTGTGGATCAGCGTTGGCCTCCACCTCAGGTCTGACGTTTTAACTGAGTGCTGAGCGCACAGGACACAGGCAGCTCCACTGGGTATGAGGATTTTCAAAACCCGATACTGTGTTTCAATTGTTACCAAGGAGGACTGCTCATTACCAGGGAACTGATTTTTTTTTTTTTTAAAGCTGTATCTAGATTCCTCAAGGTTATGACAAAGCTTAAGCAGCTTGTAAGCAGGCAAACGGATGAAAGTCTCTCCCACAGCGTTTGGTTTCTCATCTGCGGGTGCTGGGGGGGTTCCACTATAGGGGCTGGCTTTGGTGGGCTTTACTTTGTTGAGGCCTCAGGTGCTCCCTTCCTGCCCTTTATAAGCTAACACCCCCTCTTGACCCTGAACCTCCCCTCCCTGGACCTTTTCTTCTACAGTGACTTACTGTCACGTGAAGCACTATTTATAAAAGCTGCCCCCTCCCCCCAGGTAAACTGTGGTGCCTTAATGAAGGTACACTTTGGCCCTTAGGACGGGAACAGCTTTTAATCACAAGAACATCCTCCTCCACAGCTCCGGAGGATGAGGACGTGGACGTTGGGGCAGTGGGGGGGAACACCATTCAGCTTGATGCGCGTGGCCTGTTGCATGTGAGGGTTGTGGAGTGGGTGGGAAGAAAAAGAGGATCCTCCTATTTATCCACGGATCGTGAAAACAGGTACACCTGTACCTTTCCTTCGTGGAAGAAGTCCAGTAGCATCAAGCTTTCTGCATTCCAAGTAGGTCAGATGGCTAGTGATTGAAAGTGGACCAGCATCCAGCATGTCTTTAGAAACAGAAAGCCACAGAGGCTGTGTTTTTGTTTATCCCCTTATCATTCAAGTGACCGGGTGGGGGCTGCGTCTGCAGGCCGCTGACCAGGGGTTAAGGGCAGAGCTGCAGGGAAACGAAGTTAAGGCTTCCCTCCTCCCCGCTCCCGCCACCTGAGCCGCGAGGGAGGCAGGCTTATGATTAACTCAGCGCCATCTCAAATGCGATTTCTGGGGGCTGAAAACATTAACTTTTAAAAAATGATTTAAAATTACCAATTGACCATATCCGGGGCCGAACCTGCATGATTCAGCTCCTTTTAAAAATATCTTTTCTCAACAAATTGCTTCCTTAACATTTTAATTTGTTGATCGTAAAGGAAGCTTGCCAAATATTAGCCGTTCTTTTCCATTTCCTACAGCTTCAAGCTTTCCTTATTTGGCATATTTCAGTGGAACTGTAAGGTCACTCCCTATTTTTCTTCCCAAATAACTATATTTATTACTGTCAAGTATTGGCGGGTTTGATCCAGCTGTCATCAGAATGTTTGGAAATACTGTTTTTTGCCAGAATGCTGATTTAATGATCTAATACTGACATGGCTTGTTTTCTCTGCCGACTTGATAACTTGTTCAATAGGCTCCCCTCTTTTTTTTTTTCCCTCCTTTCTTTTTCCTTCTGCCATATGCTTTATGGGGCAGTGTGTGTGTTTTTTTTTTTTTTTGGCCATGCCTCAAAGCACGCAGGACATTAGTTCCCCAACCAGGGAGTGAAACCATGCCCCTGCAGTGGAAGTGCAGAGTCCTAACCACTGGGCCTCCAGGGAATTGACAGTGTCTTGAAGAGAGTCACAGAAGGGTTTTTTTAAATTATTCCTTCTCCCCCGCCCCCTCCCATCCCCTCCTCCTCTTTCTTTTTTCGGAGAAGACCTAGATGGTAACAAAACCCTCCTTCAAGAAGCTGGCATAGCTGCTGCCTGGCATCTTGGAGAATACTTAAGAAAAATTTTCCTTGTGAAAACCTTCAAACATATACCACAAAGTAGAAACAACTGTAGCAAACCTCCACCTACCGTCACCGGCTTTACCAGTTAGCAGCTCACGGCCCCATCTAGTTTCATTTATACTCCCGTCTAGTTTCATCTATACCCCCCATTTCTAGAAGTTTGAAAAGACCATTATCATATTTTATCCATAAAGATTTCATTATGTATCTCTAGAAGATAACATGTCCACCTTTTTTTTTTTTTCCAAAAAAAAACACCCAAACCCATCATTCCATGACCACACCTAAGAGGGGACATTTCTACCAAGGGGTGCAGAAGTGAGACAGTCCTGGGTGGGGATGGGGCGGGGTGTGTTGCAGGGGAGGGGTGGTCTGGTCCAGGACTCTGTCCTCGCCTGTCCCAGGGCCTGGGGCTGGTTACTGCTCCTCATTGAGCCTCAGTTGGCTTCATCCAGAAAACACAGATGCACTAGTTCTCCTATCTCTGAATGTCTCTTTTCTTTCTTTTTTTAATATGTCATCTATATATTTAAAAAACTTTTTAAATTAAGATATAGTTAATTTGGCTCTGAAGACCTCGAGTCTCTGAATGTTCAAGGCGCTGCCTTGCTTCAGAATCAGTCCCTGGGCCCCGAAGAAGGAGGGGGTGGGCAGGCGCCCCACCGTGTGGGGTTCTGCCTCCTTCCTGCCGGCCGTGGGAGTTTGGATCTCTGACTCCAGCTGCCTCCATCTGGCAGCTAGATGTGCGCCCAGTCATCTCTTTTATCCCAGCAGAGTTCTTCATGGGCCCCAGATTGCCCTTGCTTGCCGCGCTGATCGTCTGAAACTCTGTGTAATAGTCGCTCCTCTGAGTGGAAGCTGCTTCCACATTTGGTGGTTAGCGGTTAAGGGTCAGTTAACAGGTGTCACATTTGCAACCCATCCTCACCCCGATCTTTTGGAACTGAAATGTTGTGGTCATTCAAATTGCACAAGCTGCCTGGCGCTGCCCTAGATGCTGGGGCTATCATTCAGTGCTGGCTGGACCCCCCGGGAGCCCGCATCTGGCGAGGAGAGGACGCGTGCACAGTGCCTCTCCAGGTGTAGGGCTGGTGCTCAGGGCTGGGGGCGGGATGGGCTCAGGTTCTGATTTGGCGGCGATGGTGCTGCTGGGCCTTGAAGCGTGAGTGGGGTTTCTCCATGTCCAGGCCGCTGGGTGCTGGTGGGTAGTCACGTGTCTGACACCTGTAATCCCACCCGTAATCCCAGGGTTAGAATCAGCCGTTAATGCTGTGACTCATTTCCTTTGGCTATTTCTCTATGAATACACAGATTTCTGCCATCTACTCATGCAGTCAGTAACTCAAGAAACGTGTCTTGAGCATCTGGCCACGTGCCAGACATTTTTCTTGGTTCTGAAATGGTGGGGAAAGAGGTCAAAGTGATTCCTGCCCTCAGGGAGCTTACACTCTGGTAGGGTTACATAGTAAATGGCGGCATATAGCAGATGCCATTCATATTCTGTTTAGTTCACTTTACTACCACCAGGCCATCCAAGGATTATTCGCCTGCCCTTCCAGCCTGCTATTGCCCTTCAGTTTGACAGAGAACAGCTGCTTGTGAAATGTGACCCTGACAAGGGCAGCCCTGCCCCCTGTCCCTGCCCCGCCCCGGCTCACAAGGTGCTCAGGGAAGGTTTTCTTCTGGGCGGGCTCAGACCTTCGCCCTTCCCCTTTAATTGCCTGTAAATGGGTGGGGTTTTCCTCCTTTTGAGTAATTATCCCGACTCTCTTTGCATCAAGGAACATATTTAAAATCTAAGTATAATTTGCAACCCAAGTGTGCCCTTAAATCATTTCATCAGCAGGGTTGGTGTGGGCACAAGTGTTGTTTTCTTACAGGGCTTCCCAGGTGGCGCTAGTGGTAAAGAACCCGCCTACCAATGCAAGAGACTCAGGTTCGATCCCAAGGGTTGGCAAGATCCCTCGGAGGACACGGCAGCCCACTCCAGTGTTCTTGCCTGGAGCATCCCATGGACAGAGGAGCCTGGTGGGCTACAGTCATTGGGGTCGCAAAGAGCCGGACACAACTGAAGCGACTTAGCACACACACACATGCACGCATTCACAATGCATATTGTTTGTTTGACATCTTCGTTTTGTAGAATCCCCCAAATTGGACTAGCCCTCCCAGTTAACCACAAAGAAACTGAAACTCATACGGGTTGAGTTCTTGTCCATGGCCTCAACCGTGGGAGAGGGAAGATGAGACTGGGCCCCAGTTCCTGGGTCTGAGGTCTCAGTCTCCTGCTGGCTCTGGCCTCCTTGGCCTTCCTCCCCACTTCCAGACCCGGCTGTGATCCTTGGGTGGGGAAGGCCAGGTGCACAAAGCCCTGCTTGTTTGGCTCCACATGCCTACCAGCAGTTGCTCTTATTATAGAGCAGTTATTCTTATTTGTCAAGAAACTCAGAACAACTGTTTTTATTCTTCACAGTGAATGCTTATGCACATGACCTTTTGAGAACATATTTCTGGATGCTGCAGAGGCACTGATGTTCATGCAGATTAGCTAAGTTAAACTTTTCTTTCAGCTGAAAGTTGCCTCTGTCCCTTTAAGAATTCCACTTTGCAGAGCGCTTCTCCTATTATTAAGTGTTTATTGGGAGCCCCATGTCAATTAGTATATTTTCAGATGACAGAAGGGCCCCTTGGCAGAGCCAAGTGTTAAAGTCTGGTGTCGGTTAAACCGTACCCGCCTCCTGGTGGCAGTGAGGGATGCACAGTGTTGCTGCCCCTGGGCAGGATGGAGTGGAAGGGTGGTCTGCTGGCCCAACAGCAAGCAGCCACGTAGCACGGGTCATGTAGCATGTTCTCCTGGGGGGCAGCCACATTCATTCGCATGTTTGTGTTTAGTGTCTGAACACAGATATTTACGAATGTGGGAGATATATACCTTCACCTATATGTATAATGGCCACAATGGAAAATTCACTCACCCAGTAATTATACGAATCTTAATTGTTTGGTTAGTAAGGGCCAGGAACAGTGCTAGGTATTTGGGATTAGCGCTGAATAAATGACAGCACCTGCCCTCATGGGACTGACATTTTAGTGGTTTCAAGGGAAAGCAGCACTTGTTTTTAAGAGACCTTGGCAAAGCAGACGACCTTGAAACCTACCAAAGGCAGCAATAGTTGGCACGCTTGTTTTACAATCTCCAGACAAAAGAATCATATCAGACTCTTTATTGCAGACGTGAACATTTATTTTAAGGACTCAAATTAAACTAGAGGAGATAAATGAGCCGGCATAGTTGTTTGCTGATCATTCACGGCTGATACAATGAGCAGCTCATTAAATCGTTGGTAACAAATGGAGTCTTGAGAATTTCAACCCTGAGACACTCTGAACAACACAAACTGTAAAATGTTCCATTAAAGGTGATTTTTCCTTTGCCCTCAAAGCATCTCATTGATTTCAAAGTGTATAAAGAAGGCACTCCTGGGGCCTTTGGGGGAAAGTGCCATGTAAGAAAGTTCAAGAAGTTTCATAAAAGTTGTATTTGAACTTTCAGTGTGATTTCCATGGTGATACTTAATATGCTGTGTATCACTACAAGCATTTTCCCTTCTGTTTTCTTCTATAAATTTTCCAAAGTGGAGAAGAATTTTCCAACAATGGATGAAATGAGGCTGCTTCCTTGCACAGCAAGGTGTGCTGGGGTGTGATGGGGCTAGCTCAGGTGTCAGCATCTCAGTCGTTTAGGAGGCTCTCTAGGTGGTCCCTTTTATTTTTATTAAAAAAAATTTTTTTTTGGCTACACCATGTGGCATGTTGGGATCTTAGTTCCCTGACCAGGGTTTGAACCTGAGCCCCCTGCATTGGAAGGGCAGAGTGTTAACCACCAGACCATGAGGGAAGTCCCGGATGCTCAGCTTTCATAGCAGGCTATTTAAGTCTGGCCTCCAAGTCTCGTGTCTCACAGCCGGAGCCTCACAGAAGCCTTTCTTGTCCTGGGGTGCCAGCAACCTCTGGGGTGAAGTCACACCCAGCATGTCAAGTGTGTGGTCATGGCAGGCCTGAGGTTCTGTCGCAGGGCAGAAAGGGGGAATGTGGTGAGGACAGGCACGTGGGACACTAGGGAATTCTCTGTGCCTCCTCCCCTGACACCTGGCCTGGGGGGCCCTCCTCACAGGCCCCCCCCAACACTTCACCTGCTGGGTCGTTTCCTTTGGTCCTTCCTTCCTGGGTGTCTCCAGAAGCTCAGACTGCAGATAATTTGCTCTCGCTTTAAGTCAGCTTCTTTGTAGAATCACTCACTCATAACTTTATCTGTTACCTCGATGTCCGAGTGTCAGAAGTCCAGTCCTTCCTGACTTGGTCCCTGGGTGGCCCACCCTCCCTTCAGTTGGCTGGGACAGGTCTCATCCGTTCCCATTCCCCTCCGCAGAGCTGGCCCCAGAGCCCTGGCCTCGCTGTGGCCCAGAACCTCTTCTAGCCGGCACAGGGTCTTGAACTTGCCCCCAACTCCGTTCCCAGGGGTTCTGGCAGTTGCAGACAGTGTCAGGGTGCCGGGAGGCCCTGCCCCCACTTCAGTCCCTCTTGCGCTGGGGATGTTCAAGCTGCCTGCCCTCCTGGAATTGATAGAGAAAGGCCCCTGTGCACACACGGGTGCTTGAGGATGCTGGGCTGATCTGAAAGGGCGCTGGGGAGGAGGGAAGCATTCGTGAGAGCTGGAGAGCAAAGGGCCCTGAGTGTCAGGCACAGGCATTGAGGCCTGACCCGCCAGGGGGTGGTTCACCTACAGGGACTCCCCTGCAGAGAGCCTCCCCAGCTTTGAGGGCGGATGGCCTGTGGTGGTGACAGAGGTCAGAAGAGCAAGAGGAACCCCACCCAGGATGTGGTGTCTGTTGTCTGGAGGTAGGGAGGGAGCACACTGGAATGAACCCACATGTGCACTTGGGCATGACCAGGAGGCAAGTCAAATTCTGTGTCAGAAACCCAGAGGCCAGGAGGTGTGTGGGGGAGGACAGACATCCTGAGTAGAGAGAAACGCTCAAGAGGCAGGGTGGGTCTGTCCGGTCCCTGCCCGATTCCCAGTGCCTGGGACACAGTAGGTGCTTAATAAGCCTGTGGACCAAACACACAAGGTTGATCAAAGTCAGAGCTGGCTGCAGGTCCTCCCACGCCTGGCAGCATGTGTAAGTGGATGAGTTTCCCAAGGGGTAGAATTTAAGCAGAGAGAGGCTGAGGACTGAGTTCGGGGGAAGGAGTTTGCAGTTAAGGGTGCAGTGGAGGCCAGAGGGTGTAAGGTCAGCTAAGGTCTGGGGGCTCCCAGTAGATGGTGGATACATGAGCACAGGGTGGTTAGTGACCTCACCGTGGAAAAGGCAGATGGGTGAGTGGCCCAGAGAGGTACAGGAGGGCTTGTAGGGCTGCGCTTTGCTCAAGTTTCTGGCTTTCTCCTGCCACTGCTGCGAAATGCAGCTATTGCTGCTGAGACCCGCTCTGCTCTGCTCCCCACAAGAACATCATTTCCCACTTTTCTTTAGGTCTGCATGGTCTGCAGTGCACTGTCCACCCACTGTGTGCACCCACCAGCCTCACCAGCCCCCCTACCACCTACCTCCTGGGACCACCACAACGTGGAAAGCCAGGCCCTTGTCCCACTTGGCATGGGCTGCCCTCCTGAGACAGCCATGCTGACCGGAGTCCTTGTCCCCTGCCCTCCTTTGCCCTGTGAACCACCTGAGCACAGGTGTCCTCGTCCCCTGGAGCCCTCATGAGGTCACGTTGGCTAGAGCAGCTGCAGCCGCCTTGTCCCGATGTTTTACAGCCGAGAAAGTGTTGTCCGCCCACCTCCTGGCCCAGAGTGAGGTGTCCCAGGGAGCAGGGAGGAAGTCAGAGCTCCTTCTTCACCACCTTTCATAAAACCCTTGTCTGGAAATTAATGGATGAGAGAATCTAGGGAGCCTTGGCCCATGACACCTTGAGGAAACCTCGAGAATATGAACTTGAAACATCACAGCTGTCTCATTAAGAATGTGGGATGGCAAATTCCTTAACCTTAAGTGGCCGAGCTGGTTTAACAAGATGTTTCTCTTTGTGGTGAAATTTTCACTTTTCCCCTTTTAAAGTTATTCAGATAAAGCTGTGAGGGTGGTATAGAGTTTTGATTTTTTTAAGTTGATAATGAGTAATTTTAGGATAGATGCTTATGAACTCTGTAAATAATCATTTAAAAAACCCTTGCCTAGTGCCATGCTCATATCTCCTTTATAAATATTTGTGTAGCTGGACTCATCTGTCTGCCATGGAGGGGCTGAGCGGGTCTGTAGGGTGTGAAAGTGGCTTAGAGTGGGTGGACACCCATATTGTGTCTCTGACGTTTTCTGCTCAGAAAGAGAAGGTTAATTTTAGTCTGTGATCCTAGCACCCAAGGTGGGGGAGATTGTGGAGTTAACCCTCCTGCATGCTCATCAGCAGAATATAAGCCTCAGCTCTGCTCAGTTTGGTCCCGGCCTTCTCTGATGGTCCAGTGGTTGCTGCTGCTGCTAAGTTGCTTCAGTCATGTCCGACTCTGTGTGACCCCATAGACGGCAGCCCACCGGGCTCCCCCGTCCCTGGGATTCTCCAGGCAAGAACACTGGAGTGGGTTGCCATTTCCTTCTCCAATGCATGAAAGTGAAAAGTGAAAGTGAAGTCGCTCAGTCGTGTCCGACTCTTAGCGACCCCATGGCCTGCAGCCCACCAGGCTCCTCTGTCCATGGGATTTTCCAGGCAAGAGGACTGGAGTGGGGTGCCATAAGACTCCGCAATTCCAAGGAAGGGATCAGCAAGTTTGATCCATGATCGGGAAACTAAGATTCCACTATGCTGCTCGGCTTGGTCACATCATGAGGACTTAAGAGGGGGGTGGCTTCAGTTACATGATGGCTTTTAAGACTAAAAGCCTTTTTTTTTAAACACCCATCAGAGTGACAAGATTTTAAGTCTGAATCCATGGAGGGTTCATAGCATGATCTCTGTGTCCTGTTGGTGGGTGTGTGAGCCAGAACAACCACTTCGGAGAGGGATTTTGAAGGAGCCCGGTAGAGGGGAGCAGCTTCCCTCCAAGATGAAATGTGCCCTTAGAGATGCTCGAGGGTGTGTATTCTGGGAGACGTGCATAAGAACAGGGGTGAACACCTGGGGAGGACGTAGAGGTCATTGGAGGAGAGTAGTATCGTTCCGGGAGTTCTAGAAGGCAGGCCGCACGTGCAGATGGACCTCACAGACACAGCAGAGAGCAGGAGGGGACAGCTGAGGGGCTTGATAGCATGATCCTATTTTTATATGGCATTAAATACGCAAAGCCGTATTTTATGTTGTTCGTGGCACCATGAAAAGCTAGTGAATATGGAAAGATTTTGAGGGGAAATATAAATGCCAAATTCTGGAGATGTGATTTTTTTTTTTTTTGGTGGTGGGGAGGAGGAAAATGGTATTGAAGTGGGTTTAATGGGTTTAACCAACTATAATATCCTTTTATTAATAACAAATATGGCAGAATGTTAGAATTTGATGACGCTGGGTATAGGTACATAAGAATTTGTGCTTTCCTGGATGATTGAAATATATCATTATTAAAAAATAATGTATACTAGCTATCTGAACGTATATGAACAGGCTTTAGTAATTATTGTACTTATAGCCTAAAGTTTTCAAGATCAGGGTGTTTTATGTGGGGCCCTTTTAGCTTTTTCATGCTCTTTGCTGCTGCTGCTGCTAAGTCGCTTCAGTTGTGTCCAGCTCTGTGCGACCCCATAGATGGCAGCCCACCAGGCTCCCCCGTCCCTGGTATTCTCCAGGCAAGAACACTGGAGTGGGTTGCCATTTCCTTCTCCAATGCATGAAAGTGAAAAGTGAAAGTGAAGTCGTTCAGTCGTGTCCGACCCTCAGCGACTTCATGGACTGCAGCCTACCAGGCTCCTCTGTCCATGGGATTTTCCAGGCAAGAGGAATTCTAAGATTATAGTGACTTTAATTGTGTTTGTTGAAGAAGTTTTGTGGTCTCTTATATTAAATATTGGGAAATAGGTGAAACTTTAGGTCTCTGTACATTTTAATAGAGTTTTAAGGTGTATTTTCTTTCTTTTCTAAGATGTATTTTCTCCTTTGGAGTATGCCTCTTTTTATTTTTAAATTAGGAGATTTATCCTTTTTATTTTATTTATTTGTTTGTATCAGATCTTAGTTGTGGTACACAGGCTTAGTTCCCCAGCCAGGCATCTCCTGTGTTGAAAGCGGATTCTTAACCACTGGACCACCAGGGAAGTCCCTATGCCTTTTTTTTTTTTTAATGGTATGTTTTGTTTTATTATTCATTTTTAAAAGTATGATGTATTTATTTGGCTGTTCTGAATCTTAGTTGCAGTTTGTGGAATCTAGTTCCCTGACCAGGGATTGAACCTGGGCCCCATGTAATAGGAGTGTGGAGTCTTAGCCACTGGACCACCAGGGAAGTCCCTGGATTATGCCTTTTGATAGAAAAATAGGTCCTTGCCTCTCTTTCAGTACAGTAACAGTGAATTTTCTAGAAAAACAAGGACAGGGGAATGGAACAGAAAAGACCTGTGATGTCCACACCCCCTTATGTATAGCCCCTAGGATACTCAGGATCCTTGACAAAGTACATACCTACTATTATCCTGGCCATGGATCTGAGATGGTTTCATATTGTCTCTGCGACTAGAGATGCTTCTCAGAATGAGATTCTGGCTTAATTGAATTAGACTCCTTGCAGTCAGGATGGGAGTGAGATGGTGCATTCCTGTCGTGCCAGTTGCGGGGTATGCTATTAAAGCCGGCCGTTGATGGAAGAATATCCTTTACTCACTAGCCATCTCTCTCAGGAAATAGGAGCTTAATATGCCCCATTCAGTTAATCCCGACAACATCCTTAGAAAGGTGAGTAGAAGGCAGGTAGAGTGGTACCGGTGGCCTCCCCAGCCCCAGCCCGGGGTGTGGTGGGCCCTTCCCTTCTCCCTCCCTGGCGCCTGCCGCCCACCCACCGCGCAAGCGGGCAGGCGGGAGCGCGGCTCCAGGGGCGCCAGCTCCCGGGCCTCCTCGGTGGTCACAGGCTAGCTGGTGGGGCCAGTGGCGGGCTGAGCCCACGGCACCCGCCTCCTCAGATGGTGATCCTAGTGACCCTCTCTACGTGGCCACCATGGTCATCACTGCCTGCACGCCTCGCTCCGCCGAGGGCCGGAGGAGGACATCGCTGGAGGGGCCAGTACGTCTTTGGACTCCACAGCTTTCTGCCCAGGGTGCAGTGGCAGCGAGGCAGGCACCAGCTGTAGCGGCGGCCCTGCTCAGCTATTGGCTGGCACCACAGTGGGCCCCTCCC